>NW_027223327.1:138357-343572 GCF_030449975.1 Polyergus mexicanus | reverse complement strand
AAGCAGTGGTATCAACGCAGAGTACTATTCGTCGCTTTTAATATTTAACGAATAACGGATAAATTTTAAATTTGAGCTGTATAAATTTTATACTTCGAATCGACCAACATAAAATTGATTAATCTTGCGCGATGCTCGTTATACAAGATATTTATGTTGAAGTTACTTTATGTCATGAAAGCTGTATCGTACGCTGGAATATCAATTACAGTATCGACGAGTAAAGCTTTATGAATTTTACACACGGCCATATATTTCGTCTTGACTACCAAATAATTTCTTATCGTCTTCTATCTCCTTTCCCCTGCGAGACTGTTTCTGATAACGATTACATAATTATTAATTTGTCTCTTATTTTATTAGCATGTTTGCTTCGTGCTTGAGCAATTTCGTTGAAATTCGAGAAGCGGTGTTGAAATATATCCGAGATTTCACGGGATATTATCTATAAATAGATTGTATCGTATACGGGATGTAAATTTCTTTTACCTCTCCCTTCCTACGTTCTTTCTTTATAAAAATTTCAAATTAAATATTTTCTCCAATAACATTATAATTTTTAACATTAAATATCTTGTGATAATTAAAGATTTCAAATTATAACACTTCCAGTAACGGACAAAGTTAAAGATAATATTTTAATTTATTTTCTATTTGTCATCACATTCTTAGCTCAGAGTGTGTGTGTGTGTGGGTGTGTGAATGCTTAAAAATATGTCATAAGAGATTACGAGGTAAACTGGTACGGGAGGGCTGTGTATCGGGTGATATATATATATATATATATTACGAAACGTGAGGCGTGAAAATAGAAACGCGTGAATGTGCGAGCGTTGAAAAATTGAGATAAAAGAAATCTACAGATAGAATATATATGACCGCCATATCATTTTCATATACTATTGAATTTTATCAATTGCTAATATCTTCATACCCGGGTGAAAATTTTGCATTCGAAATACCTACATTCATCTACCTATAGAATCTCATCTTATCATATATACATTTTTATGTTGTATTACTTATTAATTGATTTAATAAGAAATTTAATTTTTTTTTCCTCCCTATAATATATAAATGTCAAAGTGCAGAGACACTTTTGAACACTGAAATCAAATAGTTAGTTTAAGTTCATGCGGTACGTGAACCGGCATTTTGGATGTTCGATAATCGTGATAATAAAAATGGTCCGACTGGCAGTCTTATCTTTACATTGCCAACACGTTTCAGATATACGTGGCACCAGAATGTCCATGTTGGCATTGAGGGCGATTGACGTGTTACTTTCGTCAATTAATTTGCATATTGAAAGATTCGATTTGCTTTTCGCGGGATAAATCGATAAAGTTTGTTTATGACGAGGAATTATTTGCTTCTTCTGCAATTTGATAAAACCTTTATTTTGTTAAACTTTTTCATTTAACATGTTTTTCTAGCCTGTCGAAGTTATGGGATAAAGATTATTTTTAAGGAAGAACTTATTTTTTTTTTCTATAAAAAAGTTTCCTATGGCATTGACGATGTGATATTTCAAGATACTTGATTTCCCGAAGTACATAATCAAATTCGAGATATTAATAAATTTGATATCGGTAAGAAGGAGGAAAAAGAAAAATCTTCTTTCTATAAAAGTATATTTTTTACGACACATTCTAGCCTAATCTTTTTTTCTACAGTATTTCATCATTTTCTTTCATATATATAATTCATGTATTTATATGCGCGAAAATATTAACGCCTAACAAACTGTTTGATATCAGCATTGTTATTAAAAATAACGGCGATAATTTCTAACGCGAAATTCGTCGAATCTGCGAACGAAACTATTGCAATTAATCCATTTATTACGATCACATGGGACGCTCGCGTGGGAGGATATTACGAGGGTAACGACATTTACATTCTTTCAACGTCGTAATAGTAAGTTGCGATATACAATGTAATTACTAGAGATAGAGAAGCGTCCGGACATGACGCGTCTTAATTAACAGTCTGCGCATTCACTCTCGTTGAAAAGATCGAATCGATTTCTAAAACTGGAGACTTTAAACGATTTAAATCTGCATTTTTATTCTTATATTTTTTCAATGCTTATTATATACTTTTTTTTTCTTTTTTCATATAAATAAACTCTATGCTTTTGTATTCTTGCCAACGGATATGCTCGATTGAATTCTGCGCACAAATGTGTGAACAAAAATATTATATATTACGATTAAGGTACCATTTTAAAATTGATAAGGTAGCTTTTATAATTCATTTTTATCCAGCATCTTTGATCCGTCCATTGATCGGTATTTAGTGTTGCTTTTTTTTTTAACTTACATGTAGCTAATATGTGAGAATTACGACATGCGATTAATGAGATGAGATTTTAGCGAGCAGACACATTCAGTGTAATGTGTTTCGTGAAAATGTGGGGCTTGGTCTTATCGCGATTGACCAATAGCCCTGCGTTCGATTCACATTAAAATATGTCGCAGAAAGTGAGAGTCGCGAGAATGGAAACCTGTTCCGGGACGCTCGAATAGGAGCTAGAATGTTCGTCCGACAAATATCTTTCGATCAATATACCCAGGCGTTTCGAGTTGGTAGAGGATAGCGTTTCCCAATTTAGTTTCATCATCGTAATCTTTATTTATGCGGCGACAAATATTCCGCTTTAATAATATATCCCGTTCAGAGCTTAAAAAAAAAAAAATTAAATCGACTAGAGTAATAAAGAAAGAAATAGAGTAAGATTATGCATGTGCTTTGCCGAAGCTTGCTCTTTTATAAGACATCGATATTAAAAAAAGAAAAAGAAATATTTGAGAATCGCACATATGAAAGAACGATACACATTACACTTTGATATGTCATATGAATAAATTACAATCGAATAATGATGAAATTCTCGCAAGAAGAATATCGAAAAAATGTTATATAATTCTTTCATGTATCATGTATCGTCGTTGTTTTTTTTTTTCCATTTTATTTTTTTATATATATTATATATACACATGATATACACGGCATATAAATCTTTTTGTACTTATTCGTTCCAACATTAATCGAAAGTATTCGTTCTCGATCATTGCGAGCAGAGTCATTCCATCGTCGTAATCGTTGATTCGCTTCTTAAATCAACCTGCTCTCAGTGGCCTGTCGACACGACTTCAGCATCGATCGCGATACATCGTGCTTTGTCGTGTTGATTATTGCAAGATGCAATATCGAAATCGTGTTCGAAGAATTCGCGAATTTATATTTCGACGAAATTGGAATAACGTGACGATTACGCGGCTTCGTTACATTCGGCTTCGTCGAATAATAAAAAAAACTTTTAATCATTATGCATTATATATTTAACACATTCAATTAATTATTCACGGTGAAAATTAAAATTTGCGAGACAGTTTTTTTTTTCTTTTTTCATTTATCCGGTTTTGATATCGCGTAACATCTATTCTCAATTCGCAATCTGCAGCTGCGACTGCATTCCGTTGCATCAAAGTGTATGGAGTTATATTTTTTTTCTGCGTTTGACACTACCGGTATTCTTAATGCTGATGCAATTAAAATCACACTTCGATTAAACTGCAACTTAGCGTGCGAAACGAATCGGATTGAATGAATCTAACGTGACGATAACTCATCAGGCCGCGATGAAGATAAACCAAAGTAGAAACGACACTTTTAAACGTAAGTCTGCATTATCTTTTTCATTATGCACATTAATTCATAATGTGTAAAACAGCGATAATGCCAAGGATCGAGTTGACAGCGCGACGATTTGATTAGACTAAAAAATAATTTGAGCTATTCAATTTCATATTTCTCAACTTACAATCGTATATATATTTCGGTTGTATAGATATTTTTATTGCTTTTAGATTATTCGAAACATTTTTACTTATTACGACTATCATAAAAATACAATATTTATCTCTGATTCAACTAAGTCATTAAATTTTACGAATACATTTCAGCTTTTATGTATGACTTAAAAATCTTTTTTACCTATTGTTCCGATAATTTTGCCTACAACTTCCAACCAGTTTAAACCGATACATTCGTAATAATCTTATGTGAAGTTATTATAATATATGCTCGTGACATATATTACCGCGCATTCTAATCTAATATTATTAATATAATTTCTGGAAGAGAAATATCGACAAAAATGTTCCACGTACGGGGCTTCTAGCATGCAATTACAAATATATCAAAATGAAGAGATAATGAATTAATACTAATTTATTTTGTATATATTTTGAAAGAAAATGTTCGATTCCCAACGATTTTGCATCGTTGTTTATCGTTTTAGACGCCTACGATCATCAATAATTATATGCAATTTTTCATAATTACATTCTGATTTTAACGATCTCCGAAGTTACTCAGCATCGAGACAGGATTAAATAATTCGATTCGAGCAAAAATCACGAAATCTGCTCACGTCTCACTCGGCCTTTTCGATTCTATATAGTTTCTTGCTTTTTGGTAAAATTGAGGAGGCAAATTTTTATGTATAAATATTATTAATTATTACAAAATTTGATGTATATGAATATTATTGATCAATAGAGACAGTGGCAAAACTTAAATATATAAACTTAGATATATAATTATACGATAAAAGCTACAGATATAACAAGATTCAAATTGTCAAATATAACGAAAAATCCTATGTCTTTAATGTCTAATTCATTCGTTTCTTTTTTTTATAACAAACAGAAGATAATTAACACGATAAAATAATAAATATATGCAAAACTATAATATATACAAGAAGTTATGTATTTAATTACATACTACAATATAATGTTCGTGGGATTATCGTTGTAATTTATCCAATTTCTATATTTTTCTAGAATATTGAATCTAGAATTATTGTATTTTATAATATATGAATTTAGTGTGTTCTTTTGTTTCCCGCATAATCTTATTTTTGTCTATTGTTAGAAACGTTCCAGTTTTCTCATCGTCACGAGCCACGAATTCTATATTTCTTTCGTCTTTTCGGTATTTGTCGCGGAGAGAATTTCTTGCGCGACAGTTTCAATAAGAATTCGCTGGCTAGTTATTTCGTTGCAGGATCTCTTTATTGGAATATATATTCTGACGCAATAATTGCGGCATTATAATCAATATTTTGTTGTTCATCGCTCACAGTCTTCATAGTTTCTTGTAAACATTACACAGACGTGTCCGTATACATGTATATCTGAATTAAACACAAATGAAAATATATAAAAGTTACGTATTTGTTAATTAAATCCCTTTATCTAAGATTCATCGGATGAAAAGAGTCTCTCGTCCCATGGATGCGAGTACCAATATCAAATTTTAACAATGTTACGCGAAGATCGAAGGCGCGTTGGTACATAGTATTGTCGATTTGTGGGCACGTGGACTCGTAAAAGTTTACGAGTATATAAGAAAGTGCAAGGCGAAAGGAATAAAATGATGCCTAATTTTCATAATTTTTTATGGATACGTCTAAACGCACGTATTATGCACGTAATGTACGAAATGCAAATTCGATATTATTCACGTGACAATAAACTTTTTGGATGACATGATGGTAATGATACGTGTTGTATATGTACAGTTTCAAAGAGAATTTATATGGCTTTTAAATTACTCTCTCGCATGCTATATTAATTTCTTTACTTTAATGATCCTCTATCACATTTTGATTATGATGAGAAATAGTATTACACGGTCCTCTCGAGACTTTTCTTTAAATTAATATTTCACCCATTGCAATCATAGTTATAAAAATGATAAAATTAATTTGTTTACGAAATAAAAACAAAGAGGGAGATAATTAACCCATTTAATAAGCAATAAAATTAAAAATAAATTTTGATATTAAATTTTTGTGTTTGGCTATATCTGCTCCATTTTTCTTTCTCCTATTTAATATCGGATATTACAGATAAAAATATTCAAGAAACACGCCCATGTATATATATATATATATATATGCGCGTGCGATAAAGATAATCAAGGTCACGCGGTTTGGAATAAGTTATAAAGAGGCTAATATGAATGTAATTACTTGCAGTTTATGTGAAAAATATATCTGTCACGCGGTTCTGAGAATTTTTATTATACAAGTTTCTTTGTATCACAATCGGTCAAATAGGTAACAGGTTTACTATAATTATATCTTTTACATATTTTTTTTATATTAATAATTCTTTATCTTGAAAAAACCTTAATATTTGAAACACACACACGTCATTGAGAATTTGTGTTATTAATATCTTTTGTATTTCATATTCCTTAAATCGTGACCAAAATTTAAGGAAGCAAAACTTTTGAGCATAGAATAAATTTTATATATAAATATGCTTTTTTTTTTTTTTGCTATATAGAAAATGGTGTCGAAGAGAGTGCTCAGCCCACAATTATCAGAGCTCCTAGAGATAGAAGAAGAATTAATCAAAACGTACGTAATATTTTTATCTTTTTTCATCTGTGCGCAAGCAAACATGTACATATTTATCTCGGAAGATAATAAATTTTATAGCTTACGTGCATGATTGTATAATAAATAATAAGCTTAAAAAATATAATTTCTCTTAATTTCTATGATATATTAAGTTAGATATATCATTTATGGCACGTAAAATAATATATTTGCATGTGTATATTTTTTATTTAAAAATATTAAAAATATAAAAAATGTAAAAAAAAAATTGCGTAACGAGGTGTCTATTTACTTACGTCACTAATGTATTACACTGTCTTAATAATATAACATTTGACGCAATAGGCAAGTGATTTTACGAACATTGGAGACTGGCCCACCTTAGGAACGCAAGTAGAGGTACGTATCATCATCGATGTTTTGTTGAAAATAGTTATCTTTAATTATATATATAAGTATTTTTAGTAAAAACTTGTCGTTTTAATAATAATCATTAAAACGGTATATTAAGATTTCACTTATTCTAATTATTTTAAACAATATTTATTTTGACATACATTGTAGACATATGCAAAACCTAGAGCTTGCGTGATTTATTAATAAATCTGTGAGTGTAGAATTTTTGCTAGAGAAATGGAATGTTATGTCATCTCAGACGAGAAATTTTCTTACGCCTGAGAAATGTTCAGTATTTCTACAGTGCGCTCTTTAAGCGCTCTCTCTCTTTTTTTTTTTTTTTTTTTTTTTCTCGTTTACATTGTATTTTCTAATGAAAATTTATACAACAATTTTTTATGTGATTTAGAAAAAAGCAACTATATCTCCTTCGAAGCAAAATGGTGTAATCAATGATGAACCAAGTACATTTAAAACAGATAGCACTATAGAAAGCAAAAGCAAAGAAAATAAAGAACAGAACTATTGTCAAGATGATAGCGACGAGCATACAGATAATGGCGAAAAGAAAAAAAAAGGTAAGGAGATCGATCCGCGTGCAGTTTACTTATTTTGACAAAATAACAATTTAACAAACTTTTTGTAATAAATTTGTTTTCATCAAAGTGATTGCTCCAATTGGAAGTCTAAACAAAAAAATATTATTCTTGATATACAACGCCCATTTTATTCTGATATCGCGTTTTTATAGCGAATAAACAAAAATGGGTCCCACTAGAGATAGACCTACAAAACCGTGGTACTATGCGATCGCCGAGATTTCAGAATCACAGAGAAAGAAATGGCGAAGGTAAGATTATATTCTTAACATAATAATATCATATATAATAATCATTAATGCATTGCATAATTGTTATAACGAAAACAAATTGATATGAATAATAATTATAATGTTGTAATAAAAATAGCAAATGATGGCGAGCACTGGCGCGAACGAGATTACGATAGATCGTCAGGATATAATCAACGAGGACGCGCTGGAAGAAGTTATAGAGGTAGAGGACGGGGCGGGCGTGGCCGTGCTGGTTTTAGACACCGACACGATCACGAATATACAAATTATGCTGCAACGGACTATATACAGGTAACTACTCGCTAATATTAAAATCTTAATTATTACACTAAATTATCATTCCTATATTAATAATGATGTTACAATATAAGTGGGAATCTATCTGACAATATTCTGATTATAAATGACAGTAGAACTGAAAATTTTCAAAGTTCGTATATATTCGTATTGCATGTTTTTTTACGACGAGATATCATATTTCTTTTCTTTTTATTTTTCAGGCACATAAATACGAACATGCAGATACTGGATATATGATACCTTATATGGGGACTTGCTATTTTAATGCAAATTATATGGATATCCCTACGTTAAAAGAATGTATACGACAACAAATGTAAGTTTCTTGCATTTTTTTCATTGATTACAATTTATTTATATATAATTTCTCGTAATAATCTCACTTTTTTCTTACAGAGAGTATTATTTCTGTGAAGAAAATCTTGTAAAAGACTTCTTTCTTCGTCGTAAAATGAATGCTCAAGGATTTTTGCCTCTCACTTTGATCGCATCTTTTCAACGTGTACAAAATTTAACAATGGATATAGATTTGGTGATAACCGCGGTTATGGAGTCTGACAAATTGGAAGTGATAGAATTTGAAGATGGATACAAGGTATCACAAATGTATTTCAAATTTATGAAATATCATACATTTAACGAAATTGAATGTACATATGGCACATATTAAAAAAAAATTCTAACATATATATGTATGTTGGATATAAAATTTGTGCTAGAGCAAATAAAAGAGGATTCGCTAACACCATTAGAACTTATTTCCAGTTCAATGAATGGGGTTTGACAGTAGACCTCTTTACATATATTTACAATTATCAACATCTATTAACAATTAACGTGACGTACTTTTCTATCTGCGCATAATGGACACTTTCCGAATAATCTAAATTTTTTACTTTGCAGATTAGGACAAAATTAGATCCTTTAAAATGGCCTATCTCGGACATAGCCAGCAATGTGGTCATCTCGAACCATTCACAACAATCGATCTCATCTCAAAACGAAGTAATACATCCTATCTCTAAAACTATATTTTGCCCTGCTGCAAAGCCTTTACTCGCGATACCCATTCCCGCAGTTCCTCGTGTTTTTGAATCCTACTATCCCGTTTCAATGGTAAACGAAATTTTAAATCCTGATGTACCAGAATTTGTACCAATGGACTTGACGGAAAGAACTAATGGATTTACTGCTATGAATGAAAACAACGAAACAAAAAACGAAATTCAACTTGAAAAAATAAAAGAAGAAAATTATAAATTGACGAATAATATAACGATGCCTCTCTTTTCTCTTAATAATAATTCTTCTATCAAGATAGACAATATATTACCATCCATGATAGATTCTTCCACTTCAGACAGCTTGCCTGCAGAAGAACAAATAAACAGAGAATCAAATATGTCAAGCGACAATACTTGGAAAGAGGTAATCGTCTTCATTATATTTATTGTATCATATGTTGAATTATATTTAGAATATTTGTGCCTTAAAAAGCGCGTGAATATTATACGGAAAAAAATTATTCATAGGTGAGAAGAAAGGTTAAACAACCACACAAAGATAGATCTGAGGAGAAAGAGAAGTTTGAGAACACCAGGAATAAAAGACGAGAAGAATTAAATTTTCAATTTGACGAAGAACTCGACTCGCCGCCTCCGACTGGTCGACATAATGCCTTTTCGGAATGGTCAGTTAATATTGAGATTAGTATTGCCAATATATAATATTTTCAATATATGATCTTTTCAAATATTGCCAAAAAAAAAGATACTTTGTACTTTATTCTAACTTTAAAAAAAATAATTATATTTTTGTACATTATAACACACACACACACAAAGTTATGAATTTGCAAAATTTGAAAGTATAGAAATATCTTTCAATTCTCTCCTAGTTATTTATATCTTTATTACTGTGTCGTGAAGAAGAGAATAATTAAAGATGTTATCCAAAATCTTTTAATATTATTTATGGATTTTTTCTACTGATATGTTATGTACTTATATCTATATTTTGGATACAGGTCCGAAGATGATGAGGATTACGAATTATCAGATAGAGATATTAATAAAATACTTATCTTTACGCAAACCCATCCTCCATCATCTAGAATTCCAAAACACGAAGGTCACGATAGAACAGGAGATTGGATTACAAGAGTGAAAATGACTCAAGACTTGGAGCAACTTATTAATGATGGATTATATTATTACGAGGATGAATTGTGGAGGCAAAATAATCAAAGGGTAAGATTATAATTTTATTCTCTCTCTTTCCCCAATTTAAAGTTCAACAAAAAACGAATGAATCTAGAATGATTATCAAGTTGATGTTACACACAGTATGGCTCATCTTCGTCCATTGGAAGCTACAAGACAATTAATATGATTAGTCAAGAAGATTTCGAAAAAATGGCACCAAAAGTTCCGAGAAAAACGAATCCAGAAGTTCCACCACCACCTCCTTCCTGTCTGGAAGATTTAGAAATTCTACAGTCCACTTTATCGTTACAGGTATTTCAAATTTTGTAAAAGAACAAAAGAGTTCACCTCTCTGTAACAAATATTGTAAAACTATATTACTATTTGCGTTTGATAGCTTCCAAGTATAGGTCTGGAGAAGAAAGATCATAGGCTGGAAAAGAGTCGTTGGAATGAGAAATCACAGACGAGGGAAGGACGAAGAGCCGCATCTCGTTTCTTTGCCGTTGTAAAAGAACCGTCTGTTGATCCGACAACACCACGAAAACGGAAAACTCGTCACAGCAATAATCCTCCAGTGGAGCATCATGTTGGTTGGATTATGGATGTTCGAGAGCACCGTCCACGAACACATTCTGTGGGGTATGTATCTAGTATATTTGTCTCTGTTGAAGAAAATCTACAAATCAAAATACGAATAAAATATTTGACATACTTTTTGTGAATTATCGGGATAAACAAACGCTAATATATAGAAAATGTTGGTACATGTAACAGATCGAAAGTTTTCCGGAAAGATAATTGTATCATTGTTAACTTCCAATGAAAATTAATGTAGCTTGTAAATTAAAAATATAGTTTATTAAAATAAATATATAGACGCCTTTGTAAATATCTCTATTTACAAGATTTCTGTTTTTTAATTATTTTGGTTGGATATCCCATTAATTGATATTATTTATTCGTATTAGTTTTCTCATTATTGATATTTTTATTTTTATATAGATAAGGAATATGTGTGATTTGTATGTGTA
Source organism: Polyergus mexicanus (assembly GCF_030449975.1). NCBI lineage: Eukaryota > Metazoa > Arthropoda > Insecta > Hymenoptera > Formicidae > Polyergus > Polyergus mexicanus. Next base: position 332,361 of record NW_027223327.1, on the reverse strand, counting down.
TGTGTATGTGTATAATATGATGGAATATCTATATTTATGTCTTCTTTTCCCGACTGAAGAAATTACTTTGTAGAAAGATTTGTATCTGAATGAAAATAATCAATAGAAAAATGAAAATCCAATTTTACTTTCCATATATCCTTATGTTCCTTTATTTTTTATTTCAGGAGTAGCGCAGGTACAAGTCCTAATGAAGGCTATCTTGCAAGCAGTTGTGGAAGTGTTCCCACTATTAGCGAGCATCCAAGTCATGCTTTGTTGAAAGATAACGGATTTACTCAACAAGCGTATCATAAATATCGTTCACGCTGCCTGAAAGGTATCAGTGATTACAAGATTTTTTCCAAGTTATTAATTTGAACAATTGTATATAAGATGATGAATTTTACTTGTCTTCTTTTCCCGACTGAGAAAATCCGTATGCGGAAATGCAATTTATCTGATTGCCATTTAAATAAATCATACATTAATATTTAATAAAACTTTTTATTCATGTACCTTTTTTTTTTTTTTTTTTTTTTTTCTAGAGCGCAAGCGATTAGGTATTGGGCAATCACAAGAAATGAATACCCTTTTCCGTTTCTGGTCGTTCTTCTTGCGTGAAAATTTTAATCGTACTATGTACGAAGAATTCAGAACTATAGCCAAAGAAGATGCCTGCGAAGGATACCGATATGGAGTGGAATGTCTTTTCAGATTTTATAGTTATGGCTTGGAAAAGAAGTTTAGGCATATATTGTATAAAGATTTTGAAATAGAAACGATATATGATTACGAAAGTGGTAAGAGTCAAGATTTTATTTAAATTTTATATTCATATTTCTATTATATTAGCACAAGATAGGTTGTTTAGCTATGAAATCGTATGATCGTGGTTAAACGGTAAATTTGTGCAAAAGTAAATGGAAGTGTTTAACTAATTAACTTTATTAGGACATTCTTGTTCTATGAGTGGAGTTTAATATTAACAGCTTTACAATCTCTATTCAAGAAAATTACTTGACATACATCAAGATATACATATATCTATTCATATCACTGAACTTTATACATATGGAAAGCGCTATGTTACTCAAGATGCAGGATGACAAAGAGGGCATTTTGTGACCTTCTGTCTCTTTCTGTTGTAGGCCTTCTTTTTTAATGGTACAATCACCGTCAAAAGTTTATGGTGGCAGTGGTGACGACTATATATATATATATATATATATATATATATATACGTACACCATTGGTATCAATCAAACCTTTTAGAAGTGATTATGCTATCAAAAATGGAGGCTTTCAAGAGCCTAAGGAGAAAAGAGACAAAAGATCACGCCTTCTTTGTCAACCCGCACATTTACACCAGGCTTATATAGGAAGGCATGTTCCAATATGTATAAAGTTCAGTGATTCATACACATATTCTATACATATTCATATATATATTAAACTGTCACAATAAATAATATTACTAATATTAACAAATTAATTGATTGTTTAACAGGACAACTGTATGGATTGGAAAAATTCTGGGCATTTTTAAAGTATTATAAGAATTCTGATCAGCTTCATATAGATTCTAAATTGGAAGAATATCTGTCAAAATTCAAAAGTATCGAAGACTTCAGAGTAGTAAAAGTGAGTATTATCGCAGACAAGTATTCATGTACTAATTAATTGTTTCAAGCATTTAAGGCATTAATAGTAGATTTATAGTTTTACATCATATATGTATGTGTTGTTTCTTATAGCCCCGAATACATGAAATGCTCCAAGCTGCCAGATTACGTCACAGAAGTGTTTCCGAAAGCGCTAGAGAAGATTCTCTGGCTGGCGTGCTATTAGATGATTGCAGCACCATCACACTGCCAAATGAAACGAAATCTGATAGCTACATGCAAAAATCATGTTTAGACTTTACAAGTTCATCGCAGTTTCGAAATAGGGCCGGTTCTTATGGCTCTAGTAGGCTATGTCATCCTCGACGACGAAATAATTCCGCATCGTCGAGCGACCAACGAGATCTCAATAAGCAACAGCCTCAAAATAGACAAAATTCTGGTTCCTTCACGAAGCCTCACGAGGCGAGTAAATCGTAAGTCACTGCCAAAGAACGAATTTAACCTCCAGCTCCGAAACAAAAAAAAAAAAAAAAAAAAACAAAAAAAAAATCCGTCACGATCAAGGCGGAAAGCTTATTTGTCTTCTCTTAAAAGTGAAGAGTTATTGCACTCCTTTGAGGGGGAATTACCGATACATCCGACATAGGCGGTGCGGTACATATTGTGTAAATGTGAAAATATCTTCCGTACGAAACGATAGCCATGCGTCGTCGCCTCGTTATATTACGCATTGTTAGACGTAAGAAATAAAAGTTCTGTACAGTTATTACGATCTTACGACTGACAAATCGATCGGAAATTGTACTAACAACCGGTCATCGCGTTTGCTTGGCCATCGTTCTTTCTTTTCCAATATATGTAAATAAATACAAAGAGAGTAAAAAACGAATAAAACTCGTGCATAATTTTAATAAGCGGATTATATAAATAATTTTCTGAACTACGGATGACACGTTGAATGATGTAATATACAATTCCGTTCGAGAAATATTTTGTTTTTTGAAATTTTCCCGTCCTTCCTTTGTCTTCCGAATGAAACTTTTTTACGAGACAGAATGTAATTTAAAACGGATTTTACGAAATTTCGTTTTCGATATTCTGCTTCGTAACTGATTGGATTTCATTGATTTAAAATTAAATTGTAATGTTTCAAAATTTCTTAAAGGATACTTAAAAATGTTATTGATGACACATCGAAGTATGAGACGTAACGTCTTTAACTTTACGTTTCTTTAACTTTTATAAATGTGCTTCAACACTGCGCAATTAGGAAACATGAATTTATTAATCGCTATTGCAAAAAAGTATAGTTTGCTCTCGAGAGATTAATTATTCTTGATTTTAAAGAAAGAAAGAATACGCTTGTCGATTATTGTTAGATTTCACTATTTCACTATCCCTCTATATTCATGTTGCTTGCAGGAATACGTAGTAATGATGAAAGCTCACACAATTTTCAAACAGAGCAACAGTTGAAAGTTTCTGTTCGAGAACGATCTCGATTCACGAAAACGAAGGAAAAATATACTAATATTATCTCGTTTTATCTTAATTATTAATATATTACATATATATGACAAAACTCTATGCATGTTAATATTTTATTTATGTTATCAAGAACGATCGAGAATAAACTTTGTTCTACAATAATAATGCGCGAGGATGATAAAGATAAAAATATTTTCGAGAAAAAGAAAGAGCGATCGCGCAAATGACGAGTTGTCATCACAAGTAATTTCCAATCTATTTATTTAGTCGCGATATAGTAACAATTGTCCCAGAGGCGACCGGAAAAAGTCAAATAATCGTGAAAAAAAATACATCTTTATTATATTGTATATATTCCCATAATTCGACTTTTAGTGATTTAAATTTATCTATAGCTTTTAAACAAGTGACACATAATGATAAGATTTGATACTTTAAGTTTAACATGTTAATAAACTATATATAATCGGCTTATATAAAGGGTTGTTCCTCGTGGCGTGCTTTGAAAATCATTGAATATGAGAAGAGACATATATGTATACATGTATATTCTGAAAAGAGAAACGTGTTAATGTTAAAAAGATTTCACAATGAAGTGCTCGACTCCAATTTTTCTTATTAGAAATGTACTGTTGTTTTATGTCTCATACGTGCATTATACTATCATTCAACATCATTTTCTTTGCAGAAAAAAAGGAATCAAAGTGTAACATAATAATGTACATAATTTTTATCCGAAGTTGATATTAACTTAGAGTCGCGCCATGAGATTCTCCAAATGTAAAAAAAATTATATACATTATACAAATATATATATATATATATATATATATATATATATATATATATATATATATATATATATAAATTCTTACATTGTTACTTATATATTGCTAATAAATCTTAATTTTACTTTTAAGGCTTATGCTATAAAAAGGGTAAGGTTATTGGTTTCTGGCTTTAACATTTAAGAGAAAAAAATGTATAAAAAATATTTCATATAAAGATTATACACTACTAGAGAAATATTACAAGAGGTGAGATTATGTTTATACAATATGTAATATGTGTGAAAACACACATATTATTAGATATATATTAGATTGAACGCGGAAAATTCGTTCCATTTTTTGCTAACAGATGAAGAACGAAAAAACGGCGCAAAGTTTTGTATTCGATCCAATATATATGTATATAATTATAATATGTATTTTATATATATATATATATATATATATAATATATATTATGATATATATAATATATTATTATCGATATATTATTTTTCATTATCTGTCTATATTCATACCGCAATTATTTTGCCCAGTGAAATATTTAACTCGTACAATCGATTTTACTAACTTTTCTCATTCCATACAGTCATTAATCTTACAAATTGTTATATATAAATCACAAGATTATATCGTATTTGTAAAATTATTTCAATGTAAAGTCTAGTCGTCGCTTCGAGACCGCAAATGGTAGCCCCGGTATCTCCTAAAAAACAAAACGAGAAAATTGGCGACTGAATGACGCAACAGTTCGATGACTGTTATCAGTGAGGATCGACCGATTAATGAATTGGCGAACTCTCATCTAATAATTTTAGAGATCTCACCCGGCCGCGCCTAGAGATCGCTTCGCAGATATCGATGCACACACATACTCAAATGCTCGGGACAGACGCCGATTAGTTTGAAAACGTGGATTTTGTTTGCGTATACAATAGTGCCTTTTCGAGAAGAATCTTCCGGATTGTTATAAAAAAATCGCACTCTCATATGCACTTGCAGATGCATGCACAAACGATGAAAAAGAAAAGCGTTGCGAATTTTAAGTAGGATACATTTAGAAATTGCTAGAAATAAAGAACTCGTTCGTAGCAGCTGCTAGATAAATCGGGGCCGGTCGAAAAGCAAAGAGCGAGACCGATAATAAAGATAAATAAACCAAGTCCAAGCCTTTCATTGAAGATGATATTGCATATTTTTTCAAATTTTGGTATTGACCCGCGTGGATCGGTAAAACGTTTTTTGCACAGATCGCCGTCTAAAAGAAAAAAAATTTAAAAAAAAAATGAAAAACGTTCGATCAATCTACATGGCTCAGTAGAATAGTAGATGCGTCGACCTACATGTAAATATACGCAATAATATACTTATATAGATATACATGTTTACACATACACACATGTAATAAATTACGAACGAATATCGCGGCTTAGAAAATTGAAGAGGGACGGAGAGAGAGCATAATTCGCAATCAGTACCTAGAAGGGCCATAGCTGACCCAGATGAGTGATAATGTATAACGTGGTAATGAGATGTGTCGTGTGGATTGCGAGTCTCGTACACGTAGTCAACAATTATAACGTTTGTGAATACATAAAATAAAAAAACCAAAAAAACCGACTGTTGACATGTTTTTTATACATATTCTCATCTTTTCTCTAGAAATGTAAGATATATCTTGGAACATCTAATAATACATATCGATGCGCAATTATAATTTATAATAATTCCGCGATAAATGAATATTATTTTTTCAGATGTATTTTCTCAATAGGCAAATGCACATACTGTGTTATTATATATATCTCTTATGTCATTATTTTGTATATTATTACTTTTTATCCTCCTTATTTATAATGACACATATTTAATTATCTTATAGCTTTGTCAAGTATTTTTTAATTTACTTAATAATACTGGAATTGTAATATCTATTACTATCTTAAAGTAAGAAAATAAAAGATATTGTGTGTGTGTGTGTGTGTGTGTGTACGTATGATTATATATGTATAAAAACTTTATACACTTATATCTCAATATAATACATATATAAACAAATGTATAAGAATTATTAAAATTGTTATTACAATCTATTATTATCAAAATCATTTATAAGATTGTGATTCATTATATTTTTCAACATATAATTGCAATAATATGATTCCACTCCATCTCTCTCTCTCTCTCTCTCTCTCTCTCTCTCTCTCTTATCTAAAACAGCAGTGTAAGATAATATAAAGAGAAGCCCGCATGCCACTCCTCTGTATGTGTGAAAACTATAAGATTTAGAGAGATAGAGAGAGGCAGGAAGGAAGGGAGAGACGAGAAATGTGAAACAGGAAGTCGTCAGGATAATACAATATAGGTTCTTTTTAGCTAAATTTTTTTCGTTTTTCCTTTCGTTCAAACTTCTAAATATATATATATATTCTATTCTATTCTATTCTATTCTATTCTAGTTCAGCTAAAAAGAACAAACCTAACGATCTTTTTGACAAAGTCATAAATGATCACAAATTTTTTATTATACCTTCGTGTCTTGACGATGCTAATCGAATCGAGCTTCTTCGGAGTATTGCAATGTCGGGCCGGCCATCACTTGCCCTTAAATATTTACTTATTTGCCCGAACAATCTCAAATTCTATGTAATTGGTTATGGCTCTCGCGATTCTACTGGTTTTCTCGGCGGCCTCAGGTGCACCCAGGTGACCTATGTGAATCCATACTTGACTCTTCCCGCCTGACGGTCTCGCGCACGTGGCATGTAGGATCTTATCCTTGCCTCATGCGTTACCGGTACCTAATCAAAATAACGTAGTCCTTTAAGGCCGTGTTACGCTACAGGTTGCGAGCTCGATTGCGGTTAGGGTTACGATTGACGATTACGAATTGACCAATCAAAGTAAAGCAGCTCGTCGGTTGATTGGTCAATCCGCAATTATCAACCGTAAACCCAACTGCTGCAACCGAGTACACAACCCTGCTTCGAAGCATTGCATTAACCAATCAGAATAAATAAATCTTTACTCTTTTTGTCCTGATTGGTCAATCAAACGCTTCGAAGCATTTCTAGCGTCTTCCCGACCGCAGCCGTAAGCATAAGAAAATTGATCAATCCCAATCAAGTATTGAGCTTTCGGTAAAAGTGGAGAAGTTACGGAAAGCCAAATACTCGATTGGGATTGGTCCATTTTTTACGCTTACGTTTTACGGAACTTTGTGTGCGATGGCCTTTACACTGTATCATCTGTGTACCTTGCTGGAAAACACTCTTTATTATTAAATTAGTAATTTAATTTCTTAGATTGCCACAGAGGCGCCACATGTTATCGATCTTATTGACATCTATGAAGCATTAGGGAGATCTCGTCAAATCAAGTCGCTCAAGGTAAGAAAGATCGGAAAAATTAAAGGTGATTAGAAATTAATGAAACAAGTAAATGTCTAGCGTGTTTTTGCCAACTGTCAATTTTTCAATCGACAAATTGGAAAGAGCGAGAATATTTTGTTTGACGCAATAATTTTGCAAACATCTATGAAACGTCGATGATTATGATCGACGGAAAGAGAGAAAGCGAGAGTTAGGTTATACTTCCGCAACGGTATTGTAATAGGTAAATATCTTCTGAACATTAAAATTCTTCATAAAATCTAATTATTCTGCGATTTGTGTATGAAGATGTGTCTTTTTGAAATAAACGATTAAACTTTATTGTGAATAATAAACAGAATATTGCTACAGGAAATGCAATAATTTTATAGATTTTGTCATGTAAAACTTTTAATTATACGAAATATATACTTTAATACACTTGGGTGGAATCGGGTATAAACAAGGTTTTTCTTGTTAATAGGAAATTGTAATGATGAATAACCCAGAGAAATCTGATGTGCTGATAGAATCATCTGTCAAAGCGACAAAAAGCAAATCGAAGAGACGATCAGCTTCTTCTTCCAGTGACAACTCTGAGAAAAATAAGAAGAGACGGAACATATGTAGTAAGGACAAGAGAAAGAAGTCAAAGCGTAGAAGTAGTTCCAATAGTTCCAGTTCTTCTAGCATTTCAAGTCCAGAGAGAAATGTATATAAAGAAAGAAAGGACAAAGATGAGAATGCAGAGCATAAAACTAAGAGATATGAAAATGGTATGGATTCACAGAGAAGAAGTGGCAAGTACAGTAATGATCAGAGATGGCATAACAAGAGATGGTATAACAATCATGTACCATATAATCGAAAAGATTACGGTCATTTTAATTCACGCCCTTATAGACGTCAGAATTATTATGATAGAAATAGAAGGGATCCATATAATAATTATCATTATAATAGACACAATAGCAGAAATTACGAAAGAACATCTAGTTATGGCAGATCAAGATTGCAAGATTATTATAGAAATACTGGCAGAAATGCAACTAGTCAGTCAATGCGAGAAGATAGTTCAAAAGAGCGAACAAATCAATCACGAGCCATCTTAATGATGGAAAGACTTGATTCGATAAAGGATAACACGGAAATAGTTGAACAAGTGAAAGAGAGAGAGAAGAAAAAAATAGGAGTTTCGCAAGACAAGACTCAGTCAAGTCGCAAAAAATTGAAAAGAAAGAGGTCTTTATCTACTTCTAGCTCCTCTAGCGTCAGTAGTAGTACTAGTAGTAGTAGCAACAGTAGCAGCAGCAGTTCCAGTAGCAGCAGCAGTAGCAGTAATACTGACAGTAGTAACAGCAGCAGTACCAACAGTTCAGAAGATGAAAGAAAGCAGAAGAAAGCCAAGAAAAAGGCTAAAAAATTAAAGAAAGCTATGAAAAAACGAAAGAAAAAACGGATGAAGAAGAAATTAAAGAAGAAGCTAAAAAAGTCTACATTTAAGAAAAAGGGATATAGTAAGAAAAAATCTAAAGAAAATAAAGAAATTCAAGGGTCCAGTAAAAGAGAGAGTACGAAGGAAGTTGTAACCGAAGTAATGGAAAAAGCAAAAGCTATGGCGCCTATGACGAAAGAGGAATGGGAAAAGAGGCAAAATATGATTCGTAGAATTTATGATCAAGAAACTGGAAGATACAGGTGAATATATAAATATGTTGTTAAGTAATAGAAAAACGAATAATGAAACTAACATACAAAAATTTTACAATTATTCTTGCTCCTAATTTCTAGCATTATTTCTCCTACATTTTATATATAATTATTTTAATGAATTTTTATCTTTTCATAAAGATTAATCAAAGGCGACGGAGAAGTTTTGGAAGAAATCGTTAGTCGGGAACGTCATAAGGAAATTAATAAACAAGCAACCAAAGGAGATGGCGAGTACTTTCAAGCGCACTTAAAGATGAAGACTTTGTGAGGTATTTTTTTATGTAATTAATCATAATTGGTCTCTTTACTTAGGTTATATATGTATATAACTTATCTTTGTCTCATATACACAGTAATGATATTACAATGTGTTCGTATTGTATTGCCGTTCTCTAAATGCATTTATCTGAGGATATACACAATTATAATTCACACACAAGAAAAATAAGATTAAATTTAGGTTTTTTTTACATGGCTATTATAGAATGTTATGATATAACAAAAGTAAAAATAAAAAATTATTATATATAGCTCAAATCTTTCTCATTACATTGAGATAGAAACAAATATAAAATAAAATTTACTCACATGTGCATAAGAAAATAACTATTAGAATAGAATATTTTAAAATAAATTTTAAGTATATTATATATGTATATATATAATGAAAACTTATTTTAAATTTAAAATTTATTTAAAGATATTTTATTTTGATAGTTATTTCCTTGTGTCATATGTGAATAAATTTAATTTAATTTTGATTTCTATATTTTGCGTGTACGTGCGCGCGCGCGCGTGTGTGTGTGAGTAATATGATAGGCACATGTGTTCGTGCGCGCGCAGAGCATTGGAAGATAAATGTCCGCTTGTTAGTAATTTTATTGCATGTTATTTGGCAACAGTATAACGCATTATTAACATATCTTATATCAATAGTCTAGCTATTATATTTTACTCTGGCATCTCTCTCTCTCTCTCTCTCTCTCTCTCTCTCTCTCTCTCTCTCTCTCTCTCTCTCTCTCTCTCTCTCTCTCTCTCTCTCTTCGAATCCCCGCATTCTTTTTCGGAATGGATGCTAAAATTTTCTCGTTGCATTATTATCAATAAACTTCCGTAATAAACCTTTCGCTTTTCATTCTCCCAAATTTCCATTTTATCCGAGATAAAATCTTATCATTTTCCTAACGGTATTTTAATAATTCGAGAAAAGTTATGTAGTTATATGTAAAATTCACAGGTAACATTTTACTTCTTTCATTCTTGTAGAAGAAAATTATCCAGATTTTTTAAATTATCCATTTTAATGCAGAAATTTTGCAAAACTTTGAGAAGCAAAATGTTGTTCGATGGATGCATATCACGCGATATTGGAATTGTAATAATGGATTCGTTCACTGCGCGAGAGATACGCGTACCAGTAGAAGACATTGATGGCTAGAAAAAAGAGGGGAAACACCACACGACTGGCACGGTCGATCTTCGATACAGAGTTATATCTGGGCGTTTTCCGGCGTCGTCTTCTAGAGGTGGATAACGTTGTTTGTCTGGAAGATAGCGGGGGCGGCGGTGGCGGCGGCATCGTCATTCTCGCTGTCGTCGCCGTCGTTTGTCGCGACGATGGGCTACAGGTTACGCAAGATATTTGCCAATGGCCACTCATCGCGGAATCTTTATCGGGATGTATCGAGATTGCCGATAACGGTATCACTTCTATCATGCTATCGCCGTTTATCGCAAAGTTGTCACGGTTATCGCGACTTCGCATTCCGGAATTTTTCCGACGTACCTGAAACAATTTTCGCGTGAGCAAATCGAGGTATTATATGGAAAAATTGAATGATTTTAAATCATACTTAAAAGCGAAATAAAAGAATATTCTGTATACGTATATACATATATAAATATATCTACACTAGAGTATTTTCTACAAACCAATTTACGAGTATATACTTATATATTTAATCTTATAGATTTAAATGATTCTTGGTAAGATTTATATCTGGAAATTTTTGTATCTGTTGTTAAGAAACAAAAAGAAATTGAGCAAATAAGTAAGAATCAATAATTTCTCTTGCTTATTTATGTATTTTTATGTATTAGTGATTCTTTACTTACTTTTCCGTCTATGTCTTCTTCCCCGCTCGAACTTTCGGTATCGCTTAAATCGGAACTGAAATAACACTCGCCCGATCCGTATTTGGTGAAGTAATGTACGACCGCGAATTGTATTATAGTAGCAAAGATGAATGCGAATGAAAGAAAGACAAAGAAATCCAGGGCAGTTGGATAAGGGACCTTTGGCAGATCGGTTCTTGCTTCAAGTCCTAAGAACGTCATCGTCAATACGGTAGTTATACCTGAAACAGGACAAGATGTTATGAATGACAATCGAACGAGAATATAAATCTTAGAAGAGTCAAATTTGCTAGAGTTTAAGTGTGAGTAGTGACGAAAAATAATTATTTATATGTATATAATTGTAATTATATCTTCTCCTGATAATTTAGTCTGATGCAAAAAGTTTTTTTCGTCATTATTACTTTCTTCTAATCCTTTAATTCGTGTTGCAATATTTTCAAGAAATACGACATATACAATATAATAAATAAGATATAATTAAGAAGAGAAACAATGGCATTTAATCGATTTCGTATCAGTAGAGAATATATTATATTCAGAGTTCTCGAGATTTTGGAGGTGCAATGTTTATTATACATCCGCCTTGTAATGATACAAGTTAAAGGAATTACAATATGTATTCCATTTTTGACATTCGACGTAGAAAAGCTACGAGCTTAAAGATGCCAGAAATTATTAGCGCATTTACGGCACGTTGAGAAAGCGTTGCATATTAAATTATGCGGTTTGTACACACAAGCTCTCTCGCTTGCAGTTAATGTAGATTCTTCTTGATACATTTTGTTTCGCACCGCGCTACATCTTCCTATAAGCATTTACGGTACACATTTCTCTCATGGATATATACCAAGTGACGTTCAAGGGGCACATGTTACAACGATGCACAAGTCACACAGAGAACGTTTAAATTATTAATATCAATGAGTAGCTTCCCTTACCTAACGACACCCGATCGGCAGTGGCTTCTCTGTTTAACCAGAAGGACACCCAAGATAGGACGACCAGCAGAACGCAAGGACCGTATACTTGTATTAGAAAGTTACCCATGTGCCTTTGCAAGTGGAAGTATACCAGAAGCATCGAATAGTCCGCTAAAATGTATTTTAATGTGAAAAAACTTTAAAAATGATCACTTTTAATCAGCAAAAAAAAAAAAAAAAATCGAGAAACTTAAATGCAGTGGTTCATGCTTGAATGATTTTGTTATGTAATTTTTGTAGATAAAACACTAAAAATTTTGTAACGTGAATCAACACAACCACACGATATTGTACATTTACAGTAATTTAGAAACATTTGTACAATTTTTATAATTTCTTCTTCTATCTCTCTTTTTCTGTGTCCAAGATATAATTTTCATTATCTCAACGAGATCATATCTCAATATGTAATTATTGCTATACAATTTATTATATAATATAATGACATTGGTTTTTTTTTTTTTTTTTTTTAATTATTATACGAATTTCTTTATATACCATATATCCGTAGTAAAATTTGATGTCTTTAAGCAGATTTTTCCTCGATAAGTGCACAATCGAATCAGAAAACAGCAAAGGCCAAATCAGCTGTTTACCGTTTACTAATCGATAATCCAATTAAAATTTGCAGCCGAATCTTCTAGAATGCTTGCCCATGTAAAGCTTAAGAGAGAAAGAAAGATAGAGCGAGAAAGGGAAAGGAGGAGAGTCGTCTTTAAGAGAAGGCTGCAATTAGTCGTCGTTTCTACGCGCCGACTTTCGACGCTACTTTCCTTCATCTTTTGCTTCATCTGAACGTATTCCTTTCGTCATTTTCGATATTCGACGGTAATGCGAGGTGTCAACAATACTTTTTTCTCGCAATCGAATTTTTTATAAAAATTTCAGTTTGCGACTCTTCAGATCTCTTCATTAAGTCACTTTGATATGTATGAACTATTTATTCATCTTATCGAATCGTGTATGTTAAAGTTTTATTTTTAGCGATTTTTGCAGCATTATACTAAGATCGACTAAGTTTTGTGTCTTTTCGATGTTTGCGAGGAGAAATATGGCTAAATCGGATATTCTTGATCTGCGAGATTTTCACTCACCATGCGAGAATCCCGGTGCGATGGAGTGATTTGCGGTCGGATTGGCGACCAGATCAAATTGCGACAGCTTCATATCCTCCGCTATAGCGACCTGTCTCGCGCTGTTCCACTTGTAGATTACGTCTCGTGTCGTGTAGCCAACTATAAACGGATTAATTTTGCATTGCCAAAAGGATTAACGCGTCGATCTAACGATAATTGACGATCAAAATCTGCCTACGTGCCTGATCTAATCTTTCCTGCCTTGACCATTTAAATATGCACGGTGATCGAAAACAGGCGAAAAAATTAACAGAATTGTAATTGAATTTGTATTAATTTTATGTTTCAAAGGAATGCATCAAATTGATAGTAAAAAAAATTATGTCGCATAATTTTTATAAGATAGGATTACAAATCACACGAGATACGAATAAGTTTTACTCCCGTTATCCCGTTGTCGAAATCTTACAATGAATCGACAGCAATAGATATCTCGCGAACAAACACGAAAAATAAAAAGAGAAAAACGAATGACATCTTCGAGGGTCATGGAACAAATAAATTTTTACTAAACTTACAGCTACCGAATTGCAACGGACATCTCTGCATATCCATCGGAAAATCCTCGAGATTCATCGGACATCCCGCTTTAATGGTAAGTCTGAAACAATACAGGAAATTTAACAAAGTAAAATTTCAACATATAATTTTAACATATGCAACATACATATGCACAATTTCAATTGTTTCAAAAACTGTCGGATCTTTTTAGTTTGATCAATAGTAATTGCAGTATTCAATAATGATGACAATTCTGAGATGCATTTTGCATACTAAATTCACAGAATTCTCGTTTCTCATCACGCAACATTTGCGAAATCGACAAAATGTATGCAATATTTCTTTCAAACGCAAACACATATGGTATAGTAAGATAAATCTCTTCGAGTTTGATCGAGTTATTGCACCGTGCGTGGTTTAACTCCGTTTAGGAAGTTGGAGCCGAAGGATGAGACGATCCGTGGCTAATCGGATCCATCATCCCTAGTACTCTGCGGCTCGTTCGATCGTTCAATTTGTAGAAGGCATAGCTTCCTCTGCAAAGCTTTCCCGCATCTCAGCATATGCGTCGCGATTGCTTTGTATTCTGTCAGTTTTCGAGGATTTCATTGCACTTTGCTGTAAAGTTGCGACCGCGTCTATCCGAATTATTTTATGGAAAAAGTTTTTTCACGATTTTAACAAATTTGTTTGCATAAAAATAAATTTGATGAAACCAAGTTATTTTAAAGATTTTCTTCCGTTCAATGTGCTGTATGTACGTAAATATGCGTAAACGTTATCAATGTTTCGAGTAATTTATAATACATCTCTCTCTCTCTCTCTCTCTCGGATTATTCGAAACGCACACATTAATAATGTAATTGGCGCGTATAAATATTACAGCTAAAATTAAAAAAATCTCTATAAAGATTTTAGCAGAGAAAGAGAATGTGTGTGCGCAAGTAATTAGAAATAAGTGTACAAATAGATTTAAAATAATTAAATAGTCTTTTGACATATAATGATAATAGAGGGAAGAAGGGATATAAAATTTTAAGGCTTAAACCACAATACATATATTTATAATAATTTTAAATATTGTTATAAAATATACGAGAATTAACATTTCTTTTCACTTTGCATCTTTGTCTTCAAGAAGCTAAAAAAGAAAAAGTTTATGTATTATTTATCATGTATTACATTTCGAAAATAATTATAGCCGTACGTATAATTTTTAGAATATGGAGATAGATAGATTGCAAAAATTTATATAAGAATAATGAATAATGAATTGTAACAATAGAGAAGATAAAAATTTTCATTTCGTATAAAGTAGGTTTTCAAGCCTCCTTCGCAAAACATGTACATATTTCTCTCACGTATCTCGACGACATGCTTCGAGATTGGCCACGTTTTATGCCCGAAGATGGGGGCTCGGGCAATTTGCCTCGGACGATTTTCGGTTTCAGTGTGTCGCGACTGCTTTTTATCCCCGGTAAGGCTGGATCCAGCAGCAAAACCGGTTACGACGGTCACCGAAGGAAGAATTCCGATTATTGGGACACTAAAAAAAGTTGAACTTTCGAATGCATAAAACACGAGCAAATGTTGCGGTCGCGTATTTTAAATCAGTTTCCAATTACATTCGGCGTCAAGACAGACGAAATACGTACGTGTGCGCTTAGTAAACGCTTTGGCAACTCGTGTCGATCGATTGATATTAATCGAGGAAAATATTGTTTCGATCGAAATGAATCTGCTTTCTTCGAAGAAATGCCGGTTTGCTGCCTATGACGTCTTAAGTTATCGATCAATCACTCGTTCATCTTTCATCTATATTGTCCATTGAGCGATTTTAGGTTTTTGAGAAATTATAAAATTTTATTATTGTAAGCTAATTGTGACACAGAGTTTACAATTTGCAGAATTCACGGTGCATCGTTAGTTTGTAACTTTAGAAATTCGTCATAGGTTCATTATAATAAAATGGAATTCTTTTCAATTATTATAAATTCATAGGAAGTTCAAAGTTGTGTTCTTTTAAACGAACATAGGAAATATTGTACGAACGATTGCTTTCACACACATCTACGATTCTACAATTTATTACAATAAATATATTCTTTTCTTTAAAAATTCAGATGAGAAGAAATAAAAGGAAAAATTTTTTATTCTTTTATATTATAATGACAAGTTTTCTCTGTCTCATGAATAACGATGAGCGCGACAGGACAAGCGTAAGATGAAACAAAATCGAATAGGATGAGATTAAAAGATGAAAAAGAGACTGCGGGAACGCCAGAAAAGTCGATTAACCAAGTGGCAAAGTTAAACGGTGTAAAAAATTAAATAATTCAATAAAAAAAATCTCGTGGTTACGATTTACCACTATAAAGGCTGAAAGGCTATTGTAAAAACTTTGCTTCCTCCATCGTTTACCATGTCGGACAAGTCTAGCTGACAAAATTCGACGGATCTAAGAGGAAATCTGCCAATCGACAGAAAGAAAGAGAAAGAGAGAGGGAAGGAGGGGGATATATATATATATATATATATATTCTCTACATAGCTCTAGCACAGTGTATACTTTATGCTTCACATATTCCCTCGAAATTGGAGATCTCTCTATCTTTCTATGTGTGTCTCTCTCTCTCTCTCTCTCTTGGAAATGCAACGAGTTACTTCAACAACTCGTCGTTCTTCCCTTTCGTCGTTCATGCGTGTGTCGCGGCTCGTTCTCGATGCGCTTTTCAATGCAGCGATCCATCTCTTCTTAGACTCGATCGTCTATAGTCCCCTTTTTCTCTTTCCATCTGTGTTTTCCTCGCCGGTTATTACTGTTATTAGTACGCGGTGTGCTCATATTCGCTTGCTCTCGTGCTTCCGCTATAATGGGGTCGAGGGCTTGATTAGTACCGATTAACAGCGCAATCTCGCATTATTATCGGTACAGTAAAACCGAATTCTCGAAAGCTATTTTGGACATGAATTAAAGAGAACAACTCTCTGCTGTGTATTACAATTATACAAGAGTCCGTTTTTGTATCTCGAATTGTTAGTTGTTCTGGATTTTTCAATAATATATATAATATATTATAGTTAATTTTTTATAATAAACCATTTGTTTATCTACTGTACAATTTAAATTGTGCTATCAAATCAACATAGTTTAACAAAAAATTATTGTATTTGTAAACTCTATATCGACTTGATCAACATCGATCCACGTATCTTGGAAATGTTGAAATCAGCGAATTCTAGCTCTCTCTCTCTCTCTCTCTCTCTCTCTCTCTCGTCAGTTTAGATGAGTCTCGATAGCCGGATAAAAGGCAGTGGCAGCTAATAAAGTGTCGAGTAAATAACACTACGAACGTGATGACGACGTTTTCGAGTACGAATGAGTCCGGTTGGTCAGAGAAAGATACGGGACCTCATTTTTCAAAAAACCCTCGAGATGAGACAGCGATTGCAGAAAACTTTCCCGCTCTCTTCGATGGAAGGTTTCCGTGTAATTATATCCGCAGATGTTTCTCATTTTATATCTAACATTAACCAAATAACAATTTTCTTCAAAGATTGAGTAGACGTTGATAAAAATTCACTTGAGAAATATATCATATCTTAAACTGAAGAAAACTGTAATTGCTGAAAGCAGTTTTTACATAAAATTATTATAATATATTATTATATATTTTAACGTCTCTGACAACGTTCATTATATATTTAAGTATGCAATGAATGATAATTGTAAATATAACATTATAACATCTATGGGAAAATATGGGCCGCATATATATCCATATTATTTCAATAACATTTTTATTCAAAACAATATTACGACATTATCGATGCGTTAGCATATCGTCGCGAACATATGAAAATGTCGCGAGAAAATTAAAGACGACGATATTTTTTTCGTTTCGTTTCGCTTATTTTGATCATTCTCTTTTAAAATTTTTTCAACCCATACATGAACCTTATATAATCCGCAAAATTAATAGTTGTATTGATAATGTCTGTGAGAATAACATATCTTTTATCAAAATAGTTTGAATATTTTTGAAAGAAAAGATAAATAACAATAATTCTAGCAAAAATCAATATCTAATTTCATAATTGGATATTTTATCAAATTGATACAATAAATATCAATAAATGAAAATAAATTTCAGAAAAATCGGTGGTGTATTATACTATAGAAGAAAATATATATATGTTAGTTAGGCAACGATCTATTTAAGATAATTTCAACACTAACATTTTAAGTATGAATATCATCCCCAAAATATATACATGTCATATGACATCTTTCTATTTGAATTTCCAGGAGACTCGAGCGGCTCGATCGAAAAATCTCCAGGCGTAGGGTAACTCGGGTATCCTGGATTCACTAAACCTGTACTACTCAGGAGTGTACCTCCTCAAAGGTAGGAGGGAAGGAGGAAATAAGGGAATGGAATATAACAGGAAGGATACTTAGTTCGCCATATTTTCCTCCCTTCGTTTCATTAAGCGCTGCTTCGTGTTGTTGTACAAGTCAAATACAAATATGAAAGGGGAGGGCAAGGGTACTGGATTGAGCGGATATGTCGAGTTTCCTCTTTGTTAATCCGTTCCCTTTCTCTTGACCTAGTCTTCCGGATCGGCCCCATTGTGTGCCCATGACAGAATTAACCCTCGAGTTCGAGATGTTTCAGACCTTGCACATGTCACGTCGCTGAGAAAAGATTTGCAAAGATTTGGCCGAGCGAGCACTGAATCACGTACTCGCTGCGATCCTATCTATGCGATCTTATTGTTCAATAAACGAGATATTACGCGCTATTAATAGACTGTAGACATATCTCTCTCCTCGTCTTATCGATATGCAATTCTTAAGCTATTAATTTCTCTTGATTTTGCGGAATTTTGTAAACTATGTATAAAAATTTATTTACAATTGATAAAGCGTCTAATTATAGCATTTTCGCGAGTAACAGTATATAGGAAAAAAAGGAAAAATGTGACAAGGGATTTCTTATTCTTTATAAGAGGCTATGACAATAGTAAGAGATGGATGAAATCAGACAAAGTCCAGGCCATAAATCTCACGACTCGCTTCTACAATCGATCTTGAGAGAGAGAGAGAGAGAGTTGCGCTTTTCACAATTGGATAACACGACGATAGAGACTAACTCTTTCTCGTAATGGCATAATAACGATGCAATGTACATTTCAGATGAAATATGGAAGATTTTCTCTCTTTTTATACCGAAATCATCGATATAACTTGATTATATAATAAATGAATATTAAAATAAAACTAGATAAATATATTTATAAATAAATATAAAATGTAATAAATCCAAATTTTATCTGATGTTATTTAATGTTCCGCGCACATATTTTCCCTTATTATATATAAGTTTATAAGAAATTTTCTAACATCTACTTTTCGTATGAAGGGCAAGATTTATAGAGAAGTCGTGCATGTTTCTAGAAGAGATTACGATAACATTGAGATATTAATCACGATCGTGCATACCGTGAACTGTAAAGTACTCTGCCATCCTGATAAAGCCTGACGAACTTATTCGGGCTGGTGATCGTATGCAAATAACTGTGCTTGCCGTTGTAGAAGTACGTGTCGGGTTTCCAGATCCTTGCCAACATGGAAATGCTCAACGCGAGTGTTTCCTTACCACCCTGAAAGGCTAAACGTCTGTCGACCCATGATTGCCGAAAGTAACAATCCATTGAATACGTCTGCGAAAAATTTCAAAATTCGATAAAATTGATTCTGTTTTTTTTTTTTTTTTTTTTATTCTCTATCCCACACACGTACCAATTATTATATAATTGTATTCTTTATTAACTATTTATTAATTATTGTTTCCGAATTATTACAAATAACTTTATAAGTAACAAAAACTTTTTATTATCTTTCGCGTCAATCAATATGTGTGACAAGTGTTTAAATTCTTATCATATATATTGAAGAGTATATTAAATATTACTAATGATAAAATGTTATCCTTGCAATGACAGTATCTTTATACGAAATAAATAAATTATAGAAAATCGATCACGTAAATTTTCCTACCTCTAAAAAAAAAGAAAAATTTTTGCACAAAAATAAAAATGAAATAATCGAACAAATTGGAGATAAAAAATTTTACGGGAAGAATGTATCAGTTTCATATGTACTTGATCGATTTTCTGATTTAGGCAGCTACGACTCAAGTCGAGAGCATTTGTCTCATATACGTCGCACGAGACTACGATTGAGAAACTATGACTGACCATATCCACTTCAGAAATGGGACCCATGCTGCGTACCATGATATCGACCTCAACGGTAGCCGGGGGACCGCCAAAATCTGGTCTGATACTATTGTCGTAACCGCGTAGTAGATTGTCCAGCAGATCGCTAATGTTGCTGTGGTTGTTGATTTGCGTCCGTTGTCTGGCAGTGATTCTCGTACCCGCGGCCATTCTAAAACAAGCGCCGTAAGTTTCGGATTAATTCTATAAAGAATGTTATCTTTAATGCAAAAATTTCGCAACTGTTTAAACTCTTTCATCGTTTGAATAATCGATGTTGACGAATTTTGTAGGTAGAATTCTAGTACTAGGAAATTCGGACACTCTGTCAAAGGATTAGGTATGTCTCGTATAGCGAGCAAATTGATCGGTTGATCTGCATCAACACAATACGTCGGAATGGAGCGGTTTTCGGCTGTAAGAGGGTGCGCAACTAGTTGAAATTATCGTGCCCTAAATGCTCGCGTATGTATTCCGGCTGGGTTCTCCTTACACAATTTCGCGTATATCCATCTACTCATATATGCGCGTATATACATACAAGTACGTATGGGGTAAACCACGGTTTATTTTCACTCGACCGCGGCAGCGTTTCGAATCCTTAATGAATATCTGTGAATATCTTTGTATGCGTCTCTATACAGCTCGTGCAATTAAAACGTCCGAAATTCACGTGCAAAAGGAAACTAAATTAAACCGGAATCATATTATACTTAAAAAGCGCATTAAACAAAGCCATTCTCTCTTTCCGATGCTCGTCATTGCATGGCCAAATTTAGTCTACATTGTTTAGATATATATTTTTAAAAGAAAGAAAGCTTGTGTGTATCCTTCCTTATGTTGGTATGCTTTTAATAGCATTTATCGTACCAATTGTTTTATACTGTTTTATACATTCTTAATTGGATTTTTATTCTCGATTATTCTTTGATATCGAAGGGATCAACAAATGTATGTAAGAAACGTCAATGTAATGAATCGTATATCAAATAATTAACAAATAAGTCATGTATAATAATTTCATAATAATTGTTCATTTGACAGAATTCAATTCTTCTCTTTGTTCTTGTTTTCTCGATAGAATGTAATATTATATTAATATCGTTAATATATAATTAATTGCAGTATCAGTCTCGTCGTAATTGAACGGAGGAAGAATATCTATCTGCTATAGTTTGTATACATGTATAATTCCATGATAAAACCGTTTAAATGAAAGTAGCCCTTGTTTTCAATGTATGTAAAAATAATACTTTTCAATTATACGAATCGTGTATACAATGATAACAATGAGCGAGTATATAATTTATTTATGCGCTATGTAAAGTGCCCACGTGTCATCTCTCGTTAAACGAAGAGTAAATCGTTTCACGAATCGCCGTCGAGTTTAAATGAAAAAAAATCTCGCACTAAATAAATTTTATAATTGACATCATTGAAATGCATACGATGAAACGTAGAGATAGAGAGATCTACTTTATAAATTGAACTTACAAAAAGGATGCGACAAGGTTGGCAAGAGCAAGTAAGACTCTTGGCTTCATAATGTTCTAGGCCGAATCCTTGCTTTCTCCGAGTGAAGATTCGCTCATCAACAATGGGATCGTTCGATATTTCGCGCTGTAACAAAAATTGACGCAACGTTAATGAAGATAAAAGTATATGTTGAAGCAAATCTCTCTCTACACGTATTTCTCACATATATATTATATATATATATACGATTTATATTATAAAAAAATTTACTGAAGAATATAATGTATGTATATCATTGATATCATTATTTTTTAGTATAAAAATAAAAATACTAAATATATATATATTTTTTAAGAGTTTGGAAAAAATATTGGCAATTTTACAATTAAAATGAAACAAACGTTTCTTTTTAGCGATAAAGGCGGAAAATAAAGATGTGTTTCAAAGTTTAATAATGTTATTATATTTTACGTTAAGCGAAACGTTTTGTTCGATGAGCGCCCATGTCGGATTGTCAAGTGCCTTTGGAACAATTAATAACAAAAAAAAAGTGTACAACTTGAGAAGAATTATAATATACGGCGAATTGTAACGATCATATAAGAAATGCGACAGTTATTATTTATACATAATAATTTGTGTATGTTTTGCAAAATAATTAAATCGAAGAAAATAAAAATTCAGCTTAAATTTAAATAGTATATATAAGTAGTTGAATATATTTTTTTCTGTGTTTTCATATTTTTATTACTCCCTACCTTTTTTTGTAATACAATGATAATTCATAATGCGTATATTATAAATAATACAAATGTCTAATGGACGCAGAGGGCGTCTATCTAACTTTTCAAATGTTTTTTTAGATATCTCTTAAATGTCCTGCGTTTTGTTGCAGTTTTGGGCATCGAAGCGCGATAACGCATAGTAGATAGACAGGTGTCGAATCGGTAAATGTGCCGCCTGTAGCACGTACACTCGCACGTTCTCTCGAAAATAGTTTGTAGCCAAAGATAGCATTTCGTACATTTCAAAGCGAACGAACGAACGAACGAACCGCACCGCAACGTAAACAGTTATTCGTACATACGTAAATACTGGGATGCGCTTTGAAAGATGGGCACCATTCGCGACTAGAGCGGTCTGATTATCGGCATCGTGATTATTCGTATATACTGTGTACCGGAAGCGAGGATTTTAGTTATTCAACGCGGCTTGAAAAGGCGTGAGAATTTTTCAAATTATGGTATGTGCGATTATCTTCTAAAAATGTGTTTATAACTAAAAGTATGACGCGTTAGATGAAAGCAGAGATGACTGATACTTTTGCATTTTTTCATTTTTGATTCTTTCCAAAAAGCCGATCGTTTTTAATCCTTGAAAAATCTTTAAGAAAAATGTTTCAAGATCGATACCCACGATTTTTGATAGATATACGATACATGTTTTAGAAATAATAATATAAAGCAATAATAAATAAATAAATCGTGCGATTTATTTCGTTATATATATATATATATATATATATATATATATATATATATATATATAACGAAACATCATTTTCGTTATAATACGAATATATCGTATGCTCGCAACGTATCTCTGTCAGCGGTGAAGAATACAGAATACAAGTCATACAGTGTTTAACATACGCATGTAGGCAACGAGAGAGGATAACAGGCGTTTCCTTAATGTTTAATTAATAATTCGAGACCACGATACCGTGAAAATCCCCGGCACTGACGTACCATGACAGTACTTTGCGTTACAAAGCTATAAATTGAGATGAGACAACGTGAATTTTCGATACGTTATAGACGGCGCCGAAATGTATAATGCGAAATGCGCGTCGATTGTCGCGTTTCGAGTAAATATTTCGCAATTACACACAGAGATTATTAATTTAATAGTCGAGAACCTCTTTCAAACCTCTCGTCGAATTATATGAATTTAAAATTATAAATCTCAATTCCTGAAATTAAACCGAATGCGCGTGTCTCGATTGCTTTCTTAGCTAATCATCGGAATGCTCGGAATGTCGATTTACTCAGGACAGGCGATCGAGATGAAAAACTTTCGGGGATTCCGAAAAGAGAAGCATCGTTGAACAGACGAAGCGAGTATCGCGCGGAGACAATAGACAAGAAGACAACGGATATTTCGGCGACAACTTCGACGCGGATGCTGACATGTCCCAACGAAATTCGCTGTGATGCCTGTGAAAGAAAGAGACGCATTTACGACGGATTTATCAAGACCGTTCGTTGCACAAAAAAAAGAACGATTGAACGTTTTTTTTCACTTCGAGCATTTGTCAGATAATATTGTACATACAGACGTGGCATTGGTTTCGAAATTTAAAGCGGCATCAAAAATTTCAAGTGTAATCCCGTAATAAAATCCACTGGAAGCACACAAAGAAAAGTGAACAGATGCACGATATTTATCTGCCCAAAATGTAAATATTCTACGGTGTATATAACTATAGAAAACGTAAAAATTAAAATCTACGATTATCAAACTCCGATTATATTAATATTTATACAAATCATCCTTTATCGAGTATCGTATGTAATAATTTATCAGATTTAAATTCATCATCTAAAAGAGTGAAAATTTAGTCAGGTGCATATTGTGTGAATGGTAAAATTTCAAGATGGTTCGACCGTCGAATCCTCGACTCATCGCTCGCGTTCTAGACGCGGTGATGAATCTTGGCGACACTAGAGGTTCATCGGCTCGCGAAGTCCTCAGTTTTATCCTGCAGAGCAACGTACCGCCCAAGAACCTGACACTGCAGGTTTGTAACACAAATACAATATAATTGTATAATTGTACGCATTATGATTTGAGTTGTTCTTCTCTGGCAATCTATTGGCGTTAATTAATAAGGATAAAGTTTCACACAATCTATATATGTATATTTCCTTATGCATCGCAGGTGCATCGAGCTCTAAAACATGCGGTGAACGCCGGACTTTTACGACATAGAAGCGGTCGTTACAAAGCATTGGCTATTCTGAATCCCGCTTCTGTCTCTACTCCATCTGCCAGCAAAGAATCAACTAGCGACGATAAAACAACCGAGGAGAACAAGTCGAAATCCAACGTACAAGCGCCAATCGACAAAACGGAATCCTCTTCTCGTCGAACAGAGGAGCGCAAGTATGCCGCGTATTATCTCTACGATGAATAACGTCAAATGTCCGCGCTCTCTTTTCCTCAACTTATTAAAATCTCGCAAAGTTATTACAAAAGTGATGGGCTTTTTTGTTTACGATTTTATGAATCGAGTTACGATGGTAAAATAAATGAGGATAAAATGCTAATATAAAAAAAGTCTGACTCTTATGGAATTATTGTAAAATACGGAATTTGAGAACGAACACGATTGGAAATAGATAGCTTACGATTCTCTCCACTTGATATTTATAAATATAGGAAAAGAAATACGTCACGGCGACGAAGCAGCAAACATCGTAGTAGTAAAGCGAGAAGGAAATCGCGACGCTCGCCGTATCCTAGACGATCCAACACGTCCGTTCAAAAACGAAAGGTGCGATTATTATCTTAACGATAACATTTATCGTGTCTATTATATTCATTTAAATATATATTTGTTATATTCTCTCTCTATGTGTGTGTGTGTGTGTGTCAGTTTTCCGTGGTTAAATGTTACGGGGTTGCATTATGATATATCCATTACACTTTGAGCCAAGTGAATCTCAAATGGATTGTAATAAGAGCCTATCTTGAGACAACGGCAATAATATGACAATTATCGCAATTTTTTCTTCGCACGTTACATATTCAAACGAGGATTATTCGCTGGACAAAATCATACGAGGGATACAATTCTGATGTTTACAGCGACAGCAGCGAAAGCGCAGATACGAGGACGAGGAGTCGGTGGAGGATCGGTCGCGTGTACACAGATGTACCGGACGGTACAGCTTGCACGAAAGGGACGACGAGCCATCCGTACCATTAAATCGCCAAACGAAACGTTCGAGACTATCCAAGCGAGAGCTCGAGTCCGACTTCTCCGATGAGAGCGATCGCGAAAGCGACGTGAACCGGAAGCGCGTCTCACGATGTAATTTATATCACGCTAGAGTAGAATTATAGCGATAGATTCAAAATTATGCGCTCCCTTTTTTTATTTCACAATTTCCTCAAATATACTCTAATAAATTAAGATGATTTATATCTTATTCTTTGATACCAGATGGAATTTTTAATAATATATCGTACTAGCTTTCGAATTTTTGAATTTTATATTTTTAATTCTTAAGAGATTGCATAGTGCCAATTCGACTCTTGTATACACAACTTTTCATTCTGTTATATTTTTTATATAAAATAAAAACGAATGAAAAGGGTTAATCGCGCGTGTAAAATCTTGTATATTATTAAATCCCTTAAATTTAAAGGATGTAATGTCAAGTTTGAGATATATTGTATAATCGCGCTAATATCTGCACCCTACACCGTAAAAGATTAATTCTGGATATTATAGGAAAATATGATTTTTATCTGGCTGAAAATCATGGCCTTGTTCTCTGTGTGTGCGTGTAATTGTTATTCTTAATTCGCAGCAATCTTGATTCTCTTCCTCCCTGCCCCCTCCCTATCCATCCCCTTTAATCTGTAGATATTTATTTCAGCGAGTAAACCATCGTGTCGGGAACCGAGACGGAAAGAGACGGAAAGGGCGAAATCGAGGGGCAATTCAGCATCGCGAGCTCGTAGTCCGCAGATGCTGCAACGAACTGTGCAGCCGCGACAGTATTCGATGGAGGAAGTCGGAAACGATGGGCAGCGATACGACGAGGATCACGGGTCCACGGAGCGTGGCTCGGCGCATCAAGAAGCGCACGAGGAGGAAGATGTCGAAGGGGCTCGCGAGCCGAATGACAGCAACAGCGGCAGCACCCTGGAAAATTCGAGAGACTGAGAAAGAAAATCGCATCCTTCCAACCCTTATTTTCCTTTCTCTTTCTCTCCACTCTCCTTTCGATATAGTCTTTCACTACTATTTTTTTCGATGACTGTATATACAACCAATCTATTTTGTTTTCTATTTTCTTGTCTTGTCTTAAATGATAAATTTTTGAGCGCTTTAATCGTGTAAGGGCAGCTTGAAATATACACCTGTGTGTGTTCTAGAAAGTCTTATAAATTTTATATAGAGCATCCCCCACCCACTTTTACAACATGTTATTCTTCAACGACAGATTTCTCAACCAATTTCAAATGGACTTTATTTTGATGAGAATATCACACAAACGAGGTCGTAGCATTTAATTTTTAATTTTGCAGCTTTAAATTATGTAAGTACTTGAATACATTATCAAATGTCTATGTACCAGGAACGATCATCGTTAGTAGTTTATGATTTAACTCTCCAATAAATTAATAATACTATTAACTACTATGATCTAAAAGAACAGTCGTCGTAATAGTCGACATTTAGCCTTTCAATACATAGCGCACTTATTATTTACCTGTTACGGTAAATTGCATAGATAGATGTCGAGTCATCCTATTATAAGTTACATCACGTATATTGCTGTTAATGCGACAATGAGAGTCACTTATATTCTGAAATTATCTTATCGTAATCTTATCATGTATTATATTTGTCTCGAGATTTTCTCAACAAGAGCAACAAAGGCATATTATTATTCGTTAAAAAAAGAAATGTTACATTTCGGGACAAGTCGATAGATAAATCTTTCAAATTATAATATCTCTTTTTCTCTTCAAAATTGTAAAATAATAGTTTTATCAGAGCATAATATTGTAAATGAATTATGTCATTGCTAATTATTTATTGTGAAAAATGTTTACTTTTAATAAAAAAGAGAAGGAAAGATATCGGTAAAAAATGATTTATCTCGGCTATATAAATCTAGTGAAGATCTACCTTTGCGCATTGGAATAAGTATAACATTTCTCAAGGATATTATGGACTGACGGCATATTCTCGCGCCTCTTGCCATGATTCTTTCTTTGCCTGTGGGGAGGAAAAGTGGGAGAGGAGACGGATTGGTATCGATATAATTTATGAAGTTTTCCAACGAGGTATACACAGATGACACGTCTCCGTGTATACTTGAGCAAAACTCGTTTGCGATTTCAATGTCTTCTCATCGTATCGCCCCGAAGGATGGATGCTTTCGTTTTTCTGTCGGGAACCGATAAATGTATGACGGGCAAATACCGGAAAATACTCGAACAAAGTACGGATCGCTTCCGTTCGAAGCGAGGATCGTAAGCGTTACTTTTTACGGCATTTTTCTCACCACACTCGAACGAAGCCTCGAAGCTCGAAACGTCGCATTTTTCAACCTAACTAAAGCTTTCTGATGTTTATCGGTTTAGCCAATGGCGTTTTATCTTCGCTGGCAAAGTTTTCCATGGCGCGCTGTCTCCCATATTCATTCGACTCTCTGTACGGGACTGTTTGTCTAAGTCAGTTTGAAATTTTATTCCGCGAAAAGCATCACATTATTTTCGTAAAAAGCATTACATTTTACTGATATATTTGTCTTTTGATTGTATACTAAATGAGTAACCAAATCAAATTAATATTTAGTTTGACGCAAACAACACACAATTGTACGTCTGATATTTGTATAATTTTAAAGCATTCAAAAAGCATTCGAAATTAATCGTGTAAATATTCGTATCAATGAAGAATGAGAACGTTTTCCTTCTCGGTGATAGGAGAAAAAGATGGTGACAGTGGCTAGATAGATAGATCGAAAGAATCGAAACAGTAAAAAAACGAAGGTACAATAAAGGACCGTCAACAAAGTTCGTTTAAGTTAAGCAGAAAAAAAGACTTATGTTCTTAGACAAAAGCACTTGGTCGATAATTATGACATTACTGAAAATCATGTCACATCGTTTGGCATAAATGCAAGAAATTATCTTCTTTTAGCATTGTTTAAGCCAAGCAACACCGATTAAAATAAAATCATAATGTTATTATATTAATAAAAAAATATAAATCTAAAAATATGTATTGCAAAATAAGATAAAACAATATATATATATATAGGTATTTAAATCATACACAGAATACTAATTATATTTTTATATCAATAAAACTAGTGTCATTATCATAAAATTATCATTATCAAAATTTTATCAAATTTTTGTAGCATATGTACATATAACATATAAATAACATATAAAATAAATAAACATAAATATTTTATTTTATGTGCTTATATGACACAAAAGTGAATTGATTGAGCAAAATTCTAATAAATTTTCCAAGAGTCTTAATATCTCAAGTTTTTTTAAAAACTTACCAAGAGCGCACGTGTTTGTGTCATTTCGTGACATTCTGAAGCTTTTGATACGTAGTCACGATGACAGCAAGGATATTCTTGACATTTTCGATCGGGCCGATCAAGTACGTTAGGTCGAATCGTTTCTGGAAAATATTTTCATTATGGAAATTATAATATAATCCCGATACGTGGACTCGGTTGGACAAAGTAAAGATAAGGATCGCAGGTAAGGATCGCGAGAAGCACGTGGCGAAGCCACAACGCGCACTGACTGCTCCAAACAGGACAGCTGACGAAGGGTGGAAACACCGCACACACACGCACACATTTTCCACCCTCCGCTATCAATCCCCACCAACCTTACACTTCTTTCTCTATCTCCATTTCTCCCGTTCTCCATCGTTATAATTATTTTACAAAATTTATCATATTTAACAAGAATAATAATATCAGCTTTTAAGTTGGATTATTCTTATTATATTTATAAAGGAGAGAATTGTTTAAAAAAAATAACAAGGTTTAACTTGAAATGTGCGAAAAATTCGATCGGTTGTGCTGGTTAATCAAATTTTGATGGTTAATTATTTTTTCTGATATTTTATCTATATCTGATATAGTTGAAGCCTTTTTTTTTAAATAATATCAATAACAGCAAACGAGTGCATTTTTGATAAAATATTGATATTTATAAAATAGAATGCCAGTAATACAAAAAATTAATCTTATTTATACATTTTATACATATCTTGATTATACTAATAACTATAACTATATAAAATTCGAATTGTCTCGTTTTCATTGATCCTAAATTAATTATCCTCTTCCACTTTGAAGATACTTAACGTGGAGAAAAAGTATTGTGAGTGATATATGATCTCTCATATATGATCCTACAAAAAGATTCTCGTATAAAAGTAATCAATCAATAGAAAGCACTCGGATACATTTTTGTGGCAGAGTGCAGAATGACAGAACTGATTTTACGACAACACATTTCATCGCGATGCAGGACTTTGCTTTCGTTCCCAAGCATATATATTATGAGGCTAATATACGATTCTTTATTGAATCTTTAAGTTGCAGAAACATTTGTCTGATAATAATATTTTCGATTTATGCGAGCGTGTGTCGAGTTTTTCACAATTAACAAACAACTCCATCTATAATATACAAATTGCAATTATGTATTACGACAATTTATAATTCTTTAAAAATTTTCAAATTAACTTATTGTAAGATATAATCGAATACTTGACTGAACGTGTATAAATGTGTGTATATAAAAAAAAAATTTAGATATAATCTAAATAAAAAAAAATGCGTGTATTTTTACTGAGAAAAATTTAATTATACGTATAACACTCAAAAAACATAATATTACATATAACACTTAAAATATTGGATCCGCGTAATAGTTTCGCTTGACACAAATGTTGTACGAAAATGTTCTACAAAAACAATGAGTGAAAAAGAAGTATCTAAGATTAATGACCATTTTCCCTTAAAGAGAAGAGAAAAATCCTGTCTATTTTCAAGTATGGTATATACCTAGCGTATAAGTTTGCGAGCAAATGGATCCATATAGAAAGTAAACCGCGTCCACCGCTTGTCGGAAACGCATCCAACGTTACGGTCACCCGTTGTCTGTCAAAAATATCAGCAAAGCCGTTTTTCACCATCGATTAAGTTGATGCGTATCGATGATCAGAATTATCCACGAATTCGTTCTCCGTCGTGTGTCGTACGCGTTTCTTTTTCCTATACCTAAAATAAAACGTGCTTTTTGTATAAGAATACATTTATCGATAAAAAAAATTATAACGAATGACGCTTTCAATTTTTAATTTTTAATTTTTTTAACTTTTTAATTTTTAAATGTTTAGAAATTAATAATATCATGAAAAAGTGTCTCTATTTAAAAAAAAATATATTATTATATTAGAATTATATTAAAAATTCATTGCAATAAAAATATTAAAACGTTAAAAGTAGAAATTATTTCAAGTATAATTATGTATATATGTATATAAATAAAAACAAATGCCTACATACATTATAAACTCGTCTACTTTATTTTCTGCTTATTTACTACCTTTTCCTAGGAATAAAGGTCAGGTTCGACCGAGCTAATATGAAGTTTCGGATAAAATAATTGCGCCAAAACATATATAACAAAGAAAGCAGGAAAGTGAAGGCCACTTTATATCGGGCTTTCGACGAAAGTGCGTACCATTTGTTCTCGCAAAATGATCATACGAGATCCATTCGTGCTGGCAAAGCTGTGCCCATCGTCCCGGGAGGATCGTTTCTACAACGGAATATTCCTGCGTAGGGATACCTCATAGCTGCACATATTACATACATATTTTTCTGTCATTCCGTAACTCTTGTACAATTCGTAGCGACGAATTGTAGATATTTTCCATGAATCTCACGTAGATACGTAAATATTAAATATACCATATCACATTTGACGCAAAATGGACATTTGCTCGTAAAATTGTGCTACATCTTATGCAATGCTATATTATAATTATATTAATAACCGGATCGTGAAATTTTATCGGCCTTGGTTACCGCGATAACAATAGATTCTACAACTTTCGATGTGTGAGGATCGTATCGGACATAATTTAATTGCACGTCAATCTTTCGTGAACGAGAGTCCTCGAGGATTTTTCTCCATTGCAGAGCGACGTATGTGCGCTTTAATATTCGACAAATAGTCATATCGCGAGTGAGTTTTAATTAAATGCATAGAGTTAAATGCGTAGTTTGCTACGAAAGGATACGACGGAGAAAAATAAACGCCTCAACATTTTACGCGTTATTGATACAAGGTTACATAATAACATATATTTATATGCTGTGTACATTTAGATGCAAATGCGTTTTACAATCGTATCATTCAACGATTATTCGTTTCACGATCGTATTTATGCACACACTCGTATACATGCTTTTGATTATTATAAGATTGCAACATTATATATATATATACATACATACATGCATTGATATAATGTAGTAGCGACATAATAATATAAACTGTAATCTTCAGAATTTTTGAAACGCAAAAGATCAAAATTCGGAGAATAAGTGAAACAATTTATCCTGATGATTTTTAAGTAAAAATGTCACAAAGATATATGGCGCGACATTCGCAATTTGGCCATGTCTTTGTGTTCGTGGCAATGCTCGTCCCCACGTTTATCCAAAATCGAAAGTAAAAAGATCGACACGGATTACTTGAGACAATCGGGAGCTCCCGTCATCGGAGGTGTCTTGATTCAGGGATCATATTTGTTAGGGGTGCTCACAATTTCCGGCATTTCCAAACAGGATGCGCGACACATTCTGACATGTCGTCAATACAAAATCTATTTCGTCCCGCTACATGCGATCCATAAAAGCTCAATCTTAATTTCAATGATCGATTTGTAAAATATATTTCTGCTTGGTTAAGATATAAAAACGTTTATTATATATTGACTTTTAGACAACCAAACGCTAAACTAATAAATTGCTTATAAGTAAATTTTACATGATTTTAATTCAAAATTTTAATCATCAATCATTTTATCTCGTGTATTCAAATTTAAACCGTCCAAAACCATGCGAAACTTTATATGTCTCATACACGTTATTTTACATTAAGATTTGGAAAATCTTTCAGAAAATCGATATACACGTAAGACATTAAAAATTTAATCATTGAGTCAAATTATATATATTCTTCTCTTTTATCTGTTAAAAAGTATGTTCCTTTTTATCTTCAAACTTGCAAATTTATATGTAAAGTGAAAGATAGGCGATACCCACGTGTCAAACTTGAGAAAGCAAATGAAACTTTCTAATCGAAGACGGCGCATAATATCACGTTTTCTCCGCAACTTTGGGGTATCCTCTTTTCATGAATCGTATCGTGTCTCGGACAGCAATACCAATCTCGAATAGTATGATAATGCGGTTCGGAACAGTGAGGTAAGCGCAACGATGTGCACCGGGAATAAAGACGTCATACATTCTTAGTCATCATCACACATTTTCTATTTCATCTCTAAAAATACCTTATTCACTTTATACGTATATATCTATAGTGCGTGAGCGCGTACGCGCTATTCTCTTCTATATACTCGTTTATATAATTATTTATAATGTTCTTTCGTTGTGTAAAAAAAGATGATCTTATACAAAGATGACAAGCGTATATAAACGATTAGTAGAACGTAATTGCAGAAAAACTTTTCTAACAATAAGAACATATATTTCTCAGTTCCCGGCTATCCATATCGCGCGTTTGCCGCGGTATAATCCAACTTTAATCCCAAGCGGGCCACTCGTAGATCTTTAATCCCTCGTCCGTGAGCAGAAATCTCTGCGCTATCGTTTCCTATCCGAATCTAATCTCTGCGAGTCACCCATTTCTTACTCTCATTATACCGCTCAAGTTCATTGCAGTCGAATGGCTCGCGTTGTTTTGCCGCTATTAATTACTTTTTTCCATTTACATTGGCTATCTCATAATCTCTATGAATTCGAAAAGTCACGCATTGGAGAGTGTGTGAGTTAATCATTGTTTTCAAAATTTAATAAGAAAATGTTTAAAAGAAGCTTTTTTTCAATCTTGAAAAACTTTTGATATATATATTGTTTAAACGATAGCTTAAAAAATAAGGGTCGTACACATACATATTTAATAAGGAAATAGTGTGTAAATATTATTTGCGTTATCGGCCTAGATCTATATAGAAAAAAAAATAAATATGAAATATTAAAACTTTTATATGCGCGCGATAATAATAATTGAATTAACCTTGATATTTTTTTTTTTTTTCTATATTAAGAAAGGAATCGCGGATCTTCGGCACACGTGGATTCAATGTTTCGTTCACCCTTGTTATAAGACAGATGCGCTCCGAGATCGTAAGCCGCAGTCATGACGCGAGACACGAGATCGGAAAAGAAGGAAAGCGGAACGAGAGAGAGAGAGAGAGAGAGAGAGAGAGAGAGAGAGCGAGTTAAAGGTAGAAATTCAGTAGGAAGGACACTTCAGAGCAGCATCATCAGCGATATTCAAAATCTTTCCTCCCTACCCGTTATCGTTCACCGCTTTGACTGCGACCTCCGTCGTTGTGTCATCTGATTTTTAACTCGGAATTTTTTCGATAACCCACATTCGGCATTCTCTCATCTCCATTCGCAAGAATTTAGTTTTGCAACGTAAGCTGTTTACGAGTTGTCACCTTTCTAAAAGAAACTAACATGAAACGCACGAGAAGCGACCGCCGAATGTAAATATTGTATTTATAAACAAATATTTGACATCGGATATTCTTTCGATGATACTCAATCGAATCGAAAATTTCATCGTCCTTCTCTCATCGCATCCTCGAAACTTTTTCACTCGATGTTTCAGCGAATAATGATGGTAATAATTCAGAAGAAATCTAAAACAGAATACTAGTCAGAATATCAATCAAGTTGTTATGATTTAACCAAATTGACGTTTATTGTTAGACTTGTTTTCGGTGCACATAAGGTGATATCTTTTTTGATTCATATAATATAAAATATGATTCCTTGGTATAAATTGTATCGCACCTAATCACTTTTCACGATTTTTTACTTTAATTTTGTTATAAGAACAAACATATTGAGAATTTATTAGTAATTGCAAAATAATCGGCGTATCTATAACCGCAAGATATGTATATATTTAAAATATCGTTATTGCATCATAGCAATGTGTCATTCCCTTGAGAGATAAGACATTTTGACGAGTATTTAGCTTAACATTACGATGAAAGCCTATTTTATAACAGTCATTACGGATTTGCGAGTCAAACCAATGTAAATTTCTGTATGTTATCACATACATTTGGACATATCATGAGATGTTATCACATATAGAAATTTATATTCCTGATAAAATTTACGTTGACAGATTCTCTTCATCGACATTTTAAAGGATATAAATTTAGGAAAATTTATACAAACGCAAAAAAAATTGGATCTATAGAATAAAATGTTATAAAAGTGTGAAATAACAATTTCTTAGATATCTCTCTTTTCTTCTTAATATCATTTTAAGTTTGTTTAATTTTGCCAAATGCACCTATTACATATATATATATATATGTACTATAATATACATGAAGAGTATAATATAATGTACTTGTATAAAGATGCCTGCAATAAATTAATTTGTTATAAACGAAGTTATAAATAAGTCGTTTATGCGGACTCTTATATATACGCAAAATGCAAGATATCATTTAATATAATGAGTTAACGCAATTATACCGAAGCACGCAAGACTAGAACTGTGTCCTTCACAGTCACTCAATTTTTTTTTATTACAATACTTGTTATCGCACGCATTATCCTTATCAGCAAAGAACATACCATCATAAAAAAAATTGAGTATCTATCCATAAAATAAGCAAAAAGTATTTAAACAAGTGTATAATCTTGTTGCTATGTCAACATATTATTGGCAACGATCATTGGCAACATGACATCTAATCACCTCACAGATAAAGTGGGTCATTTGGAAATGTTTGAAATTTTAGAAAATCTATAAATAAATATCTTAACACAAAATCTCTGTTTACAATTAGCCACGATTAGCCAGCGATACTTTGTGCGAAAATAAAATCGGTCAAATCAATGTCGATTTTCTGTACTGATTATTCTGCTTACCCAGGCTTTTCTAAACAGTCGGTATCTCTTCCAATTCATTGGTTAACAATAAGCAGTACTGTTTGCGATTGACGTTGGTGAGGGTAAGCGTTCAAAAGAGACCAAAACGCGATCCATGAAGAGTTCCTCAACAGTGCTTCGTGAGATTTCTACCGTGATGGATCGTTGGGAAGGAAAAGTCGCTTTAGTCACCGGAGCGAGCTCCGGAATAGGCATGCAAATCGCGAAAGCGCTCGCGAAGAATGGAATGAAAGTGATCATCGTCGCTAGAAGACTGGAAAAGCTGGAGGAATTGGCGGCGAGTATCAAAAGTGAATTTAATGGCGAAGTCTATCCGATGGTATGCGATGTCCGACAAGAAGAGGAAATTCTCAAGGTATTCAAATGGGCAGAGGAAGAATTGGGTGGTGTTGATGTGTTGATCAATAACGCTGGCGTAATCGTAAACGAGCCGATTATAGGTAGGTATATACTCTTCCTTTTTTCATTTTTCTTCTCGAAAACGCTGTTTACTGGTCGAATTTTCCCAAATTTGTGCGATATTTCAATTTATTTTTATATAATGTATACACAAGCTACATATATTAATTACCACACATTTTTTTATCGAAAGAGGGATCAACAGAGAATTACCGCAAAATTCTGGATGTAAATGTGATTGCGATGGCGATCTGTTCGCGGGAATTGGTACAATCTGTCAAAAAGCGCAAGGCTACAGGTCATATCATTAATATTAACAGGTAGGTATTATAAAATTTGGATTATGTTCGCGAATACAATTTCAAACTTGTAATTGTATATTGTCGTGGAAAAAAAAAATACAAGTACAAGGACCTGATTGCAAAAAAAGACTAAACAATTTTATTTATTAATAATCTACATACTCTTGTCGTGTAATATAGTCTTTTTATGGAGCTGAAAGCGTGTAATCAAAAAGTTTTGAATGTTTTGTATGGAAAATATCTGTGGTATGCGAGAGTGATATGTACGATTTGAACAAAATTATATAAAACTCTTACAGCTAAAATTATTAGTTATTTACTCTGATTTTATATTAAAATTTTTCACTAAACAAAGAAATTTGAGTCGTTGAATACTGATAAATACGAATTAACACGATATATTAATGCCGCGATCCTGGTTCCTTCTCCCTTTATTGTAATCTTATTGAAATAAATAAGAAATGAATATCTAATATATAATGTATATTTTTATAGATATATTATTTATAAATATACTCAACAAACATATAAAGAAACAATGTTAACTGAGACGTAATTTATGTCAATTACTATTCACTTTTGCAAAAAAAAAAATTTATCTTGTATTGTTAACTAATTTTTTGTCTCATCCACAGTATAGGTGGTCATTATGCAGAGACCATCACTTTAGCAGTAAGTTTATATTGCGCCAGTAAATATGCTGTCACTGGAATGTCAACGAGTCTACGCAATGAAATAACGAAGGCAAAGCTTGACGTAAAAGTCACGGTATGCATAAAAAGTATCCATTTATCTCGCTTATAATTTAACTTGCACTAGCAATGATTTAATCGATTACGTTCGTTGATAACGATGCCCTTTTTCGCAATGTGATAAGACACTTGGATCTGAAATAATAATAATAAAATAATATACTTGAAAATATACTGTGTAATCTCCATAAACATAGAGCATCAGTCCTGGCATGGTAAACACGGAGTTGTTAAAAAACAGCTTTGCCAAACTTGGCTTGGATGAAAGTTTGGAAGGCATACCGATACTGGAGAGCACTGATATCGCAGATGCAGTGATTTATAGTTTAAATGTGCCACACCATGTGCAGGTATGTAGATATTATTTAAGAAATAATTTAATGACTTCGATATACATGTATTCATGTATGTTTTTATAGAATCTCTAATTAAATCAGCAAGAAAATAATCTTTGTACTTTTTTGATTATCGGCAAATTGCGTATGATTTAATTTTATATTACTCTATTTAATATTTAATAGCTGGTATTCTGTGTCAAAAATGTATCAACTTTTCATTTCAACATTTGTAGAATGTTATTTTAAAATAAAATATTACCCGCACGAGAACTCTTCTCGGTTTAAGTTAAGCATCATTCTGTACCAATTATGCATACAAAAATGGTCTATCTGTTTCAGATATACGAACTCACAATAACTCCACACGAAGCTTTAGCTACGAAGAATCCAAGACCATACGCAAACTAATAGCGCGTATGTTGCATTAAATCTGGCCTCTTTCTCAAGTTTACAACAGTCACGCTTTCCTGTAAAACAGATGGAATTAAAAGAAGATTCAAATATTATTTAACTTCCTGTGAAATAAAAAAATGGGTAGTAGAAAAGAAATAGAAACAGAAATATTTTTATATTCGCGATACTAACTTTTATATTGTTACAAATTACAATTTGAAAAAATTTGCAAGAATACAAGGTAGAATATATTGTAGTCATTATTTTAATGTCAAATAAAAACTGTATTTTTCTCAGCAATGCTTACTTACTTCCAATATATAACTGCATTTGAAAAATAAGAAATATAAAATTACAAAACAAAACTGAAACAAATAATATTTCCCAAAGATTATTTATAGAATCAAGTTCAATCAATCTTGTCTGCGAAAAAAAATACTTGATAAATTATGATGATTAAATTATTTTCTTATACGCCATCGCATTTGTTTTTTCCAAGTTCAATCAGTAGCGTTTAAATAATTTAGTATCTCTTTATTTTTCTATAGAGTTATGCAGAGAGAGAGAGAGAGAGAGAGAGAGAGAGAGAGAGAGAGAGCAAAATGCTAATCATAAAAATGTGACGTATCTTTGTGTAATATATTAATATATTTCTCATTATATATATATATATATATATATATATATATATATATATATATATATATATATATATATATATATTTATACGTTTACATTTCATTACATCACATCGAATGGACATGGTGCTGAAGTTGCCGTTTATGTACACATTCTTCTCTGTATTAAATTGTGCTAGAAAATAAATCTATAGAGAAGATGTACAATCATTATGAATCCGTGGTAAGACACTTAGAAACGATCAGCGTCAACTGCGTGGCGTGGCGAGCATGTGCCTCGTCGTTCACCGAAATTTACAATAATCGAGACTAATGATATCTACGAACAATATACGGACGTATTCTGTTTCGAGATAAGTAGAAAGGTAGACTTAAGGGAGGCAAGGGATTCATTGTATGTACTTTTAGCTTAAGAATTAATATAATATTGGTCGAGTACAGTATTATTAAAACTCCTCTTTATCATTCTACTCCCCGTTTGATTTCGCGCAATTGTCGAGAGACTCATCAAATTATTATAATTAATCTCTCTTACTCATAGCGATATATTTAGAAGATTTTTTGTATTTCAAGCGTAATAAGATCACGCCGCTCTAAATGTCGACGTCGCTTCGTTTATTCTTTCTTCCTTTAAAATTTTTAGAGAATCGTGGTCTCTCGCATCATGTATCATATAAGAAGGAAAGGCCAGTATTAATTTAAAAGAGAGCTCTCTGGATGATGAAATAACCGAACCACGTGAATAAACACACGGAACAGGCATTAATCTCCTTCGAGTTTAAACTCGAGGAATGCTTTATATAATCGCTGATCATTCGCTGAAGAAGCGATGAGCAAGTTCAAATATATTTATAAAGTTCTTGAACTAGGACCGATTGATTTTATTCACGTGACTGATCGATGAGTCTCTTAATACAATCGTAATTTCTCGATGCACTTTAATTCTATCACGCGTTTTGGCCCCTCGTCCGCTGCAGGAAGAAAAATTTAATTGCACGCGATTAACCGGCACGTGATAACATTTGAAAGAACTTTACGAAAGAATTAATCTAACTTTACAACATTTTACTACTAATATTACGCAATGTTCGCATATCTATAACAAAAATCAAAGCAATTATGATAAGAAGAAAGAATTTTGCTTAATTAAATTTCACATAACAGTGTAAAAAATATATTGAATAAATTTTTTGGATTTTTTCGCGTTTTTGCCGAGCTTATTACACTAAATTTTTTATTTATTTCAATTAGTCAGGCCACGCTACAGTCGGTGAGACTAGAAAACATTTAGAAAATAATGGCAATTTGAGAGAAAATTAATTTATGTAATTTAATAAGATCATATATATAATCTCATGTCTATTTTTCCTCGGGAAGAAGCAGATAAACGATTATTATCTAATGCATCATTAACACTCCGAGAAAAAGAAGAAAGAACTGTTGCATATTCAACAATAATGCAAATTGAATGAGAAGAATTAAATCAATGTAGGACGGATATGTTTATACTCTTCGAAACTAGTGACATTATCCTATACATCATCTATATCGATATAAGTATATAATATCTCTGTGACTCTGATGATAAAATGTTTCATTCGAAAATCTACTATAATTCTGTCTTCTATTTTACGCTAGTTATAGCGGTCTTTTCCACATCTACAGATAGAGCCTTATCTCAAGTTATTGCCACGTACACAGAACCGGAGTCAATTTCATCGACAGATATACTTTCATTTATTACTTGTCTATCAACAAATTTCTCTTTTTTTAAATAGATTTAGCATTTTACTCGTCTATAATTTAGACATCTTGTCTAAAGAAGATTCACGTTACTCTTCTCTCTAATGTGTAACTTGATTAACACATATGCAAGAGATGTATTAAAAAAAAAAAAAAAAAAAATATATATATATATATATATTTTAATGATAAAGAAAAACTGATAAACTATAATATAACTATATTTTTGATGTCTCCGATTCTCTTACGCGTGTGACACGGCATGACGCAATGCATATTAACACGATGACAATTGTCATTATGTCGAGAATTTACGCTTGTTAGAGCGCGCATTCCTCCACAGATATGTGTTTAATTACAAGGTTAAATAGGGACGTACGTGTCGCTATGTGCATAAAGTATCCTACGGCCGTAATATCGCGAGAAATCCAATAAAATAACATTTTATCTCTTTCTTTCTTATTTTCTTTATATATATATATATATATATATATATATATGTATATACGAAATAGTTACGTAATGTGTATGTCGACTAAACATTATAGCCGCATTTTGTTACCTTGCTCTTTCTTTTTATACATTGCGTATACACACACATTAAAGCTGCACGAGTGTACGTGTATATGGATACACATCTAACAAACGGTATA
The DNA here is from genome assembly GCF_030449975.1 of Polyergus mexicanus. Taxonomy (NCBI): domain Eukaryota; kingdom Metazoa; phylum Arthropoda; class Insecta; order Hymenoptera; family Formicidae; genus Polyergus; species Polyergus mexicanus. Next base: position 291,623 of record NW_027223327.1, on the reverse strand, counting down.
TATGTACAAGGATGTGCTTCGCAAAATCCTATCTTTTCGCCGCGACTAATTAATAAACACGTAAACAAGAGAGATCGATGCTCCCGTTCAAAAACCGCGTCGGAAGCATAGAGCCTCAATTATTCGCAAAGATACTTCTTTTCGTTTACCTAGTAAAATTAAAATAAAAAGATTGCATTAAAATCGCAAGAGCATTGTGCGATATTCATATCTTTGTGCGATGATGGTCAACAAACGATAAAAAAAATCGTTATGTAAAATATCTCGGAGATTCTTATACATTTGTGTACAAATTAGTGTACAAATCTTATAATCATCATCGATAGTTATAATTGATTTAGAAGCGTAATAAATTCTTTTCTCTATGAAGAGACTTAGCCGTTAGAAATCGTACATAACACTTTATATACCAGATACTTCAGTGTTGCAGATTGCATCATGGGATCCTGTCGAATTATAAAGAAAATTTAAGAAAAAAAATTGATTATAGCTTAATTTTTCATACAAATGAAATAGAGAGTTTGAATACATTCTGTATCCTCGGTAGATACAATTTTTAATACGATCAATAAATTAACCGAAAGATAGACCTTAAATATTTGCTTAGTGTATGCAGTATTGTAAAAAAAATCTCCAATGTAGATTCATCAAACATTCTTCTATTGATAATATATTAATAAATTTGTCTCTTTTATCACACTTATCTTTTTCTTTTTTCATAAAGCGTGCATCTTTCGCAAGGTAATTTTCGTAATTTTAGATTGGTGTTACATCAATTTTCGCCTTTTTTAGTTCAAGAATATAAAGAGTGTCTTTGCATCAAATTATTATCACAACATAATTCAAAATTCGTAGATCTCTTATTCCTTTTTCATAATACATTATATAGTTTATTTATTTATGAATAATTTGAATAATTTTAAGAATCGAGGATTAAAAATGTATTATACTTACCGATTCGCAAGTTTCGCAAACGTAAAATCGAATTTGAAATCGGAGTCATAATTATTACAACATCGACGATGATTATTTCGAGAAGCGCTGTATCTTTCTAATGAGATCAAGTGATTTTACATATTGAGCCGTAAAAAATAATCGATAACTTCTAATTCAAACATCTTACATAAGAGTAGCGGAGACAAATACGTGACTCGAGCCTTTGGTGTCTAACAATTTAAACAAACTCAATGTTACTAACTGTTACAATGCTACTACTGTAATTTCTCAATGTTACATGTTACGAATCGTCGTCTTCGCTCATCTAATGTGTATGACACGCATACGTCTATTTGTACTACTACCGAATGATGTTTGTCTCTCATTCGTAAGCGTAATAAGGAGCCCATAAACTTATATAATAGATGCCATCCAATGGGAGATCACGAGCTTCCTCGTAGTCTAAAATTGCAGAGACTTTTGAAGAATACAATTGCTCGTTGTATCTTTCATTCTTCGGCCGGAGCCTGCGCTCCCCCACTATCCTCGCGATTGGCTTTTTGTTCTTGCTCCTTTTGGGCTTTGGCTTCTGCATCTGTAAATAGAACATTGACATATTGCAACTCGCAACTCAATCTTGTTAAAGCGATAATAAGCTAAATAAGCTGCATCTATGGTATACAGGCAGAAACAAGATTCTCATAGTTATGCCGAGGATTCTCTTTGTCGAAATATAATTCTCTTTGTTTTCAAGCGGTTAATTTAATTTGTTTAAATTTATTCAAGTTACATGATAACATACCTCGTACTGCTTGTTCCTTCCAGATTTTTTTATTTTCCGCAAGACACGAAATCCAAGGTTTGTCGATTTTGAACCTTCTATTTTCCCCTTCTAAACATAATTTATTAGTCAATTAAAATTCGTAAATCAATTTTTAAAAATTAACAAGAGAGAAAGAAAATTTCCAATTGCAATTATTTTCAATTCAAGTATTCTTAGCATATGGGCTAAAAAATAATTTTTTACCGCTGCTAGGCTCGTCTGCGGTATCCTTGACATTAAGCGGCGCAAGAACGGTTTCCAGCGTATCACTGCATACTTGCATGCTAGGCTCAACGATAAATTCTATGAATCCTATTTGAGATTCAGCTACCAATGTGTTGTTGCGATCGCATAGAGGAGAAAATGGTAATCCGAGCTCTCTCTCCTTGTCACCTTGTCTGAAAAATTCTTCGAGAAGTTGCATCGTCCACCTGTGCATTCAAAATTCAACGTCATTTACGTATCGTTGAGCGTGACATAAAGATTGCTATTTGTTGCTCTTATTTATTATCAATTCATATCTTTTTATCGGAGCTTTTACAACACATTATATTATCTTTATCGCGTTTTAAAAATTCAATAAAATTCTTTAGAGTATACAAAAAATTTCATAGAAACAATTTTATATTTCGATGATAATTTTCAATAGATCGAGCTTCGCATAAAAATCGAACGAGATAAAAACTGCTGACATTCTTCGCGAAAAAAAGGATCTTCACCTATGATGAAGATCCCATCTTTTGGCAGGATGTGAGATGTCGCAGCAATGGAGAACCAAACTAACGGCTTTGCTCTTATCCACGCTTGGCTCCGCCAAACTTAATAGATTCTTCATATTCTTTAACTGTTGAAAATGAAAGCTCATATCGGTGGCAAGAACCATGTCGATCACGAGAGAGCGAAATTCTCGAAATTCCTCTCTCGACAAGTTCTGCAATATGTTGCACTCATCTTCTCTAAGTATCCTGAAATATTGTAAAGCATTATAGGACGATGTTAATGCTATTTTCTCTATTAGAAAAGAGAGAGTTATTTAAATCAAAAAACCTAAGAAAAATTTTTTAAAAGATTGTCTAATATTGTTTATTACGCGCGTGTGTTTTCAATAGATATTATTAAAATTCTTAATTTTAATTGAGGTCTCTTTTTAATAATTCTTAAGAGATAAGATTTGTCTATATACAATTTTCGTATATAAACTGTCCGGGAGAACAAAGCCAATCGCAAAATCAAGTTTTCGCATACCGAAAGCTGGCCGAGATGTGATAGTTTTCCAGCACGGCACGATCATTATACAGGAGCGCTGTATCGCTCCCAGACATTACATGGAAATTGTTTGTGGTCCCAGTATGCTCATAATCGTGAATAATAGCTGCCACGAGAGTGGCAAAAATTTCGAGATCGGTCAGCCAATTCTGTAACAATTAATATAATCAGCTGAAGATAATCTTACGTTAAAAGAATCGTCGAAGGAACGAACAGTAGAGGATGAAATCGAACGGAAAGAATACCTTTTTTTGCTAAACTAATCAACCGATAGAGATCTCGTTTTCTTTCCCATTATTTACACCGTATCTCATGATCTTTACTCTTTTAAAGACGAGGAGATATCACGAGATGAGATTTTTTATTAATATTCTTGCCGGGAAGTATACATTTATAGTAATTGTATTTATATTAATTGTCTAATACCTCCTTATACGTGCGAGTAAATTAAAGAATGATTTATAAAAGATGAAAAACTTGGAGAAATTTTCACTTTAAAATATTATTAATTTTATAATAATTACTCACGCAAATCCCTCAAATATAATCAATCAAAATTAAAAATACATATTTATTGTCTCTTGTTACACATATCGGGGATATATAATTCGAAAATATAATGTCAAAAAAATTATATTAGACGTATATCTAAAGTATCTCTCATAAGAGATATTCACCATCAAACCCGTTTGACATAGGATATAATGCATCGTTTGCGCAACATCGGCAGCGTGAAGATTGTTATGGTATGGGTTTCGATGCCTGCAATATCCTTCTTCGACTCTTCCGAGGAAGCACTCCAGAATTGCAGGAGGTACTTTAAACTTGTGAATCATACCGTAGCGATTGAGAAGATCGTAGCCCAAGTATTTCACTGGTGTGCCCAAGGCGGCCTCGTTCAAGGAAAACACATCGAACGACCAATCGTCTAAAGTCTTAAACAGTAAAGCGAGCAATTTAAAATTATAAAATTTTAAGGACAACTTCCCCTCTCGTAATAACTTTATCGATCTCCACGATTAATTTACAGTCCTCTTTTCTCTAATTGACCGAGTAATACGAGTAGTTCTTTATCTCTTAAATAAAGTCAATGTATTATCATTGAAATCTCACTGAGAAGAATCAATGAGTGACAGGGGCTGAATTTTCCGTAAAATCTTGGTACCATAATCAATGAAATGTAAGACGGAGGAGTAAAGGTTGAGCGTTTTCACTGAAAATCAGTAAAGTACTTAAATCTTGTCACAGCTTTAATCAGTGACATTTCCACTGATTCAATTTAAGAAAAAATCAAGATCAAAGATGAAAAGATATTATCGTATCTCCGAAATGTACCGAATTAAAATGTTAGTAGATCAGACCAGATTAGAAAGATGCGTTGAATGCATTGTAAACTTTCTTCTTTTCGAGATTCATATTTAAAATGTGTTTCGTTTCTTAAAAATTTACTCGCTTTCAATCCAACTTTTCAACCGCCGCGCCGGCGAGGATTACCTTAAGCACTTTCACGACTTCCGGCGGAAATTGCATGAGGGCGGTATTCGTGACCCTCCTGTAGATCCGATCGACGAATATGCCCGCCCTGATGGCGTGCGCGACCGAGCGGAATTTCGGCTTCTCGTCAGCCTTCCGTCTCGTGGTGGCGAGCTGTCTAGTGAAAGTTGACGCCAACCACTCGCGTACTTCCGGCGGTACCGCGTCTGGCTGCACCTCTGACAGCTCATCGTCTTCGTCCGCCAGCCGTCTAAGGGAGGGAATCGCGAGACGCGATGTTAGATCGGCGATCAAGCTGACGCGCTAACATATTCGGCGCGATCATAATCCGGCCTACCTTCGTTACACGCGTTCGATCGAGCCGAGACGCTCGATGTCCTCGAAAAAAAAAAAAGAAAAAAAAGATGAACATTATACTAAAATCATTGCATTTAAGCTTGCTTTGCACCGACTAATATCTATATTGTACTGTTCTATATTTTGCAATATTAATTTACGCTCCCTATCACGAAAATTGTGATTCTACAGATTGCCAGAAACGCGATTATTTATCGTAAATTTGCGCGAATACCGCGAACGAATTATGCGAAATTATTGTTTATTCACTTGTGAATCGCAAAGATGAATTGATGATTGTGAATCGAGATTACGTTCGAGACTTTTAATCGATATTTCACGCTATGCTACGTTTCATAAATTAGTATACGAGATACACAGAATGTATCCTAGATTTATAAAAAAGAATATTTGACCAAAAAATTTTTTCACGTTGTTAAAATTTTTCATCATACAGAAATTTGAATATATGTATGTATAATAAGCCAAAGTAAAATATTTTTAATATTTTTCTCATAACTTTTTTTAGAATTATATATATATATATATTCTGCGCGTAATCCTAACTCATTTCCTAAAGCGTTTACGCTGCAATTAAATCAAGTATTTAAATATCGACGATCGATTCAACCAAAGTCGTACCAATCACACCAGTTTAACGAGAAAGTGCGAATTGGACAGAAATATAGCGTGAGTGTATACGAAACGAGTGAATCTGATGTGTGTTCGTATATATATATGCATATATGAGGATAGCGGAACGAGGGTTTGTGTAAAAACTGAACGATTCTAATGAACCGCAGCGTTCTTTCGAACGTGTCTCGATCTCAAACGATCTCAGTGCGGTGCACAGATCGCAACAATGATTTATTAGGCTTGAACGATAGCTAGGTCGGTTATCTTGGCAAATATAATTTCGATAATATTCTTCGGTAAGCCAATATATTATTGCAACGGTCAATAATAATGCAAAGAATAATGCTACAATCCGCGAAATGTATCGCTATTTCGTTTGAAAGTCTATCTCCGACGTATCCATCGATTTCGACTGCAAATTACACAAAACACAAAACATCCAGATATCGCTATCGGTGGAAAAGTGCGAAAATTTGGATTAATCGATACCATTAATAACACAATAATACAATTATAACAATTAGTGAAAATATTAAGAGAAAATAATTGGTATGTATCGTTCACGATATTTTATACATAGATGACGAATTATGGTAAATATTAGAATTTTGCCATAAACACAATACTTATAGATTTAGTCATTCGTAGAAAAGCATGTGCATGCGCATCTCTTACAGATTTTTTCTATCACAAACTTTGCAAAAAGCTTTTATATAAACGTACACAGTTTATAAATAAATTTATATATACTGATAAAAATTTTTTATGTGAAAATAATTTTTAAAACAATAAACACAACTATCCATTTAGACGTTTCAAGCTTAATTTGTCTTTTACCTTTAAAATTGTTATGTCATAAAAACTTATGTAATTTTATCGAGTATCGAATAGAATAAAGTATATAACCCCGTCTTAGTGCGCCCTGCAATACTTAAAAAATAAAAAAAAAATAAAAAAAAATGAACCCTGATCCCGCGAACAAAGTGATATTGTATATTATATAGATATAGCAAGGTCTCGCGCAGATCGCGTGAGCGATTTTTCATGCAGAAGGAGCTCGATAAGGCGCCAAGCTCAAAGTGCGGAGAGCAAAAGAGAGCGATATCTCCTTGTTGGCGTATCTTGGCGATTCACGCTCGCGCTAAGTGAAAATTTTGGATGAAACGAACCTACGGCGTACACCCGGGCGACACGTGGCGGCTGACTTGACACGATCGGCGTCTCTATAACGTGAAACACGAAGGAAAAACATATATCACATTGAAAGGTTTCACATCGATCTAAGCGTATTGCTACATCAAGCAAACATCCCTGGCATGCCTGCTGCGTGGGGTGACTTGAAAATGTTCCCTCTTTATTCGCCCTCCGCCATTCGTACGCTCTGGCTGATGATTCCAGTTCCCGGGATAGACATCCTCGTAACCGCTCTCCTAGCATTTTTCGAGTCACTCCCCCACACGCCGCGATAGATTTACGAGGGATGCTTATTATCGAAGACCGCCTGGCGATAAACGTATATACATGCACTCCTCCCTTTCTCGGGCAAGAACAATGCTAAACCAGTTAGAAACGATCGATTATCGTGAAAACGATGCATGTTGCACGGCAGGCAGACACGTCGGACAAATCGTATAGGTTACACCTAGAAAGACGCTAGAAAAGACGTAGACTAGAGATAGGGAGCGAGAGATAGACAAGGCAAGGCAAGAGTAAAGTTTTTCATGCTGTGTTCGAAAGTGTCGTTTGAGCCTCGTGATCGAGAAATCATTCCTCTCGTCGATTTTTATCCTCTCATCTAGATTCAACGTTCGCGCACAAGATGCAGAAATAAAAATTAAAAATTGTCGATAAATAATGATGCGGAATTGATGTTCCCTGTCGCGCATCGTCCCATTATTTATACAAATTCGTGTGTCTCGAAACGAATAAGAGATTTCAACATTTAGGAAAAATACTAAACAATTAAGTGTCATTGTTATCTCGACGATCGTTCACACGTGACAAACACGAAAATTTAATCGCGCGTCAACTATACTGGACTAATAATCCGTGTCGACAATCCCAAACGAGTAACAAATATTTTTGATAGTAGTAGTTTTAGAAGAATCGTCTACATATATATATATAGATATAGACGATTACTAATCGATGCAACAATTTGCAGAAACATGCTAATTGTCTTGTATCTCGAGTGTTATATCTGTATTTTTCGACTATTGAAAGATGCTTATTAACGAAAGAACGCATAGCTACGTAATGCGTTTTAATTTCTGTGCACATAAACTAGACTAGATAGATAACGTACGAAGGAGCTATATTCGCTAAAAGATAACGAAACGTATTAGTTGGTATTCTACGGAAAAGAGCGACAACTCGGGTGACAGTTATAAAAAGAGTACGCGAATTAAAATATAAGAGTAACATTTTTAATGGTAATCGATCCGCTAATAAACGATCCGTTTAATATAGGAAAGCCTGGGACGTCAATTATATTACGATATGTAATAATGACAATTTTTTATCCAGTCCGTAAAAAAGAAAAAAACGTCGTATCTAGCAAACATCTCATCGTTACATTTCCGCGATGCTGATCGATTGTCGATCGTGTTATTCAAGTTATGCGCAAAATTCGATGAGTCTGCGATGAGTATTGGTAGATTGACATTTAACGCGGTTCGATGAATATTGAGAAACAGAGATGGGATGAAGAGCAAATAAAATATTATATAATATATTAAATGTCACAAATGTAAAATAAAATATTGGAAAACAAATGGAATATTTTATTGTCAACGAGATGCACCTGTAAAATTTGTCGAATTTTAGCAAAAATATGTACATTATTACGAAAAAGTAAACGAAATTTAAGTTCGTCGCTTATCGCCGCGATTACCAACTATTATTCTCGGGGAAAAAAAAAAAAAAAAAAAAATCTCTCGCCTCTCGCGAGACGCGCAAACGCGAACCTATCGTTCGACAAAGAGGACGAGAAAGAGCGTCGACGGCACGGACGGCGGAAAAATCGGTGGGCGGGGGAGGAGAGAAAAGAGAAAGAAGGGGGGTAAAGGGAGGAAAGGGAGAAGGAAACTAGAGAAGAGTCGGAGGAAGATGTTACATATCATATGGAGGGACAAACGGTGCGGGAGTCGTAAGAGGGTTGGAAATGTGAATGTTTCGCAACCTTGCCCATACGGGGGTGCGAAGCTTCCGTTTCTGGGTTACCACCGCGTGGCCCTGTGGTCCGTCCGGTTCCAAGCCGCCCCCTAGGGATGAAGACGTCAGGCCCGCCCCCCTACGTGATGACCGAGCGCACTCATTCCCTGAACTCACCCTGCGGTAGTGCTTGTTAGTTCATGTGTAAAAAAGATTAGGATAATACAAGATTAAAGCTTTTCTCTTTTTCTCTCTCCTTTTTTCTCCTTCTTTCTTTTCGATATCGACGTTTGTGGCATCGCGCTATTCATTTTCGACGAATATCCATTAATGTTAATAGATCAAAATACATTAATCTCTGATAGAACAAAATATGATAAATTCTCGATGCGTCGTGTTTCACGGCATAGAATTCTCCGATGACGATCATTGCTGAAATGAAGGATTGCATCGTGATATGTATCGTACTTTTGTTGCAATGCCCACACCAATCGCAGGTGCGTGAAAATGGAAAATTCAAAAAAAAAAAAAAAAAAGAACCATCAAGCGTTCAGATTCAAGCGATATATTCCAAGAGTTTGTCATAATCTTCATGGCACGGAGGTATATGAAGTTGCAAGCGATCGCCCGCTTGCAATTTTCATACATTCGATGCATAAGATACAATATTTTGTCGCGATGCAAAGTGTATAGTAAAAGATGCGCGCTCGAGAACAAAATTCTTTGAACAATTGTGAAATTATATACGATAATTCGTAATTATTTTTGAATGAATAACGCAAATTAATAATCGCGACAATTACTTTATTGGCGCGATAGCAGTAATGATCATTAAATTGTATTATCAAAGATGCAAATTTGATATATACGTATTTCAAATATATTGTATTTCCATTAGCATTAAAGAAACTAATATTATGGAGAATCGTTAAGGCTCTTTATTTTCCTTTCTGCAATCAAAAGCGAGAAATGATAGAAATCTTTTAAGTTAATCAGAATTTACAATCATCTGTTAATAATTGAAAGGATCAGAGACCAATTTACATTATGAAACGCGTAAATGTTGACGTAGAAAGAAATAAAGAAAACTAATTCATTTTAACATTTTAATATTTCGTAGGAAAAGAAAAATTGATAAAATTTCTCGCTTTCGATGTCGTAGCATCGATACGACGACAATTTAGGAAGAACTAGGAACCTTAACGACAAAAATTCACTTGCCTCCTGTGAGGATTGAACTCACGACCCCTGGTTTACGAGACCAGTGCTCTACCACTGAGCTAAAGAGGCGCCGACATCCGACATCGACTCCTCCCCAACAAACCTAGAGAGACGATCTCGGTTAGAGAAGCTAGACAAGCTTTGTCATAACGTTGTCGCTATGTAACGTTTGACTCATCGGCGCGCTTGATGCTTTATCACGCGGACGATCGATCTCGTTTGGGCGCATTCAGGGGCCTTTGTGTACATTATAACTGGCTCCTGGCTGTCCCTTTGATCGCCGAATGACCCCCGAACAGGGGTTGTGAGTTTCATCCGGCACGACGCATCGCGAGAACGAAAGGCTCCTTATAACGCGAAGCTAGAAGGTCGCGCTGAATTTGAGTTGCGCTTATGGCAAATGAAACAGGAACCGCGCGTATTAAAAGTTGCACGCTGCGCGACTCCTGTGTCGATCGATAATTAATAAATGATTAACCGCGTAATCGATCCTGCTGTTAAAGTCATATCTCGTTCAATAATAATCGAATCGATTAATGATCGTTATGTAAAACGCAACACGATCGGCTACGTTCCATCGAAACACAAACCAAGTGCTATCGCATCGATAAACTATACACCATGAATCAACATTTGAATCTTGTCGTCTCGACAATTCTCGACAATTATGATATCGATAGTGCCTATAAAAAGAGAATTGTTAATGAACCGCGAGGTGCGGGACGTGGAGGCGATAGCGTGTCGGCAGTGTCTGTAAATTTCGGCGTAAGAAAACATAGGTACTTGAAATAATCATACAGAGTATATAGACCATTGGTCCTTTTGCATTGCACGAGAGTTTTGTACACGAGAGACTCAGTATTCTCTCTCTCGCTCGTGTAAAGAAACTTACTTGGTCTCGTCGATGAAAACGGCCTCGAGTACGCGAGCTGCATAATGCAAGTTTCGTTGAAGCAGTTCGGCGGATATCTCCCCATGTTGTAGCTGCCTCAATAAACACCTCAATCTGCAAAAGAGAGGTATCCTCGGAGTTTGTTCTCTGCGCGTCGATAACGCGCTTTCTAAACTAGACGTTCGCATCCGATCGCTTTCCGATAATTGCGCGACAAGTCGAGATTGCTAACGTAATTGTATTTAACTCTTCGATGCTCGAAGGGGCGGATATTTTTTTTTTTCCACAGGATTGTCGCGGGATTTTAATCTCGCGTTGAATAAAATATTTAACGCAAGATTGGACAGAAACGTTACGGGGATATGTAGAAAAAGTATAACGTAATTAATTGACACTCGGACATATAAATTGATTTTCATAATATGATTTTCACAAGCCCATGAATGATTCGCGGATAGATAAATTATTTTATTACACGTGTCGCATTTGCAAAGCCATTAACACCTGCAATGCGATATGATACCTGAGAGCAGCTTTGTCGCACGCGTCGGGAGTGTCAACAGCGGGAAGCGAGTCCGTCGAGAGATCGACATTATCGAGGATCTCATCGAGGTCGACGGATTGGCTCGATAAATACGGAGTGTCGGGATTGTGCGACGGTGGAGAACTTTCGAAACTTCCACTGCTAATGCTTTTGCTTTTGCCAGAACTTCGGCGTACTATCGTCAAAGTGCCCTGTTCTGAAACACAATGAATGTAATCGCTTCGATTAACTGGAGCGATTCAATGGAGCCAGATTCAATCGTACCCTAAATCACGGAGAAATCTTTCCGCGAACAAAGAGACCGGCGCATTACCCGGAATAACGTTGTAAATCATTAATAGAAAATAAAGAGCAATACAGCATCCGTAATATAGCTTGTACGTGACATAAGATATAATTAAGACCATCCCGTCACGCGCTAGTACGAAAACAATTTTTAATTAATTAGTTGGTATTTTAATATATATTACAAACTAAAATAAATATTTCGTAAATTTTTATTATATATATATATGTATATAAGTGAAGTCATAAAACCAATGAAAAATAAATACGCTTGATATCTATGAAAGTAAACTCTTCTCTTATTACATTTAAAAAAATTCACTCGTAGCAGAAATTCATTTCGCATAACGCAGAAATAATATGACATTTTCGTGGAAATGTAATTTTATTAAAAATATTATATTATAGTACGAATAAATAAAATTACTTAAATAGAAATTTTACACATAAAATTTAATTCTTTTACATAGGAAAATTGTGGCATACAGTTTTCATAAAATTATCTTCGATATTCTTATCAATATTACGTTCAATTTTTTTTTTTTTTTTTTTTTCATTTATAATAAATCACCTTGCAATGTTAGCAGTATTTCTGAAACACAGACTTTGCTCACGCAATAAAAGTGTCGCGATCTCCCACGTGCGTCGAGATATGTCCAAGAAAAGAAGGAAAAAGAAAAAAGAATAGGAAAAGCTTTATTTTTTGAAGAAATACGCTTGTAAAAATGTCTGCTCGATAAGCGTTGCAGTGTAGTACCTCGGGCAGGTAATACTTGGAAAACTTACTGGAGAGTTGACCATTTCGACCAGGAGAGGAGGAAGGATTGCGCGGCCTCGTGGAAGCTGCGCCGCTCGAACCGCTGCAGCTGGTAGCGGTCGCGTTGTTCGCCGCTGCACCGGCCGAAGCTACTCCAATATCGTCCCTCGTGACTCGTCTGTCCGGTGGAGATGCAACTGCAATCGCAAAAAAAAAAAAAAAAAAGAGTAAACAAAAGATAGCATTTTTATCATCATCATCATCATCATCATCATCGTTTCTGGACAAAGCGCACAAATACGCGCGATGGCATTTGTATCGTATACGATCATCGATCAACGCGAGCGAGGTGGAAAATTATTGCGGAATTTTTGTATAAATTTTTGTTTCGTAACAATTTAATTTTGCGAAATTGTCTGCATATCTTATTATTATCCGATTGACGAACGTGGTTTGTTTCGCAGCTTTTTTAGAGAAACTCACTTTATTATGTATTATCCAATATCATAAATATCAAACCGTCAAAAAATCGCACGTGAGACAGAAATCTCGATATCGCTAAAAATACTTGGATATCTATATATATATATATATATATATATATATATATATACAATTTTTATTACGTACAAAAATGCATGGAAATGTTTTGTATAAATTTTTATATATGCATAAAATCGCGAGATGCTGAAAATAAAATGAAAGTTTCACGATTTCGATAAATGTAATATTTCTATTTACACGTGCCACTATATTTCATGCCGATTGGCTTTGATGACAACGTAATTATCGTACGCGTATCCGTCTTGTCGTGTGTAATGGTGCAGCTCGGCGAATGTTATATCACGGAATCGAACGCGTATCGTCACCACCGTAATTACATTAATTCGTCGAATGTAATGCTACGAAGTGTAAGGCCGTGTATATCACTGCGGTAAAACCGTGGTAGCGGAGTAACTATCGATCGGTAGCACTTGGGTATAGTCTGCGAATTAGTCTCATAGCCGATCGATCGCGTACGAGTTACCAACAAGTTCCCATTATGCTAATCGCAAGTTGAAGTGTTTCTAAACGCGAACACCACGCTCACCTCGTTTAGAGATTCAACGGAAATGAGAAACAAATTAGCTATATTTACGATTTTATATTGCTGTCGATTATTTAAAAGATCAATTTATTGATTCGATAATAATTTAACGGTGCATCTTTTTTAGCATAATAAATAAAAATTCCTAACTTATTGTTAATTAAAATAATACAATATATAAAATTTATTATTGATCAACGCAACGTGTCTCGTATTTCTCTGTCGAGTCGCAAGTCTACTGAATCGAGATCCAAACCTAATTATATGCATAATACGGTTAATAATTAATCAAACAGTAGCTTATTCGATGCACTATCAATATATATATATATATAGTGTCACATTTAAAATTAATCCATCTGCTAATCCTTACATTTAATACCAATTAAATGCAAAGTATTAAATTTAAACAAGGATATAATTTTATTTAAAATTTATATTTTGTTATTATAATTTGATTATTTACTATGTATATGTGTGAGCGTGTGTGTGTGTGTGTGTGTGTATAGCCTTTGCAATAAGGTATTTTGCCAAAAATGTATCGGTATTCATTTCCAAGGAAAACGAAATTCTGCGAATAAATCGTCTCAATCGAATATCAACCCTAGGAAAATTTTGTTATCCTCTTATTCGACGACATGTGGCAACGAACAAAAGACATTTTGGCCGAAAACAATCGCCTGCGCAAAATCCAATTGCGCGCAATATAATATAAAAGAATACAATAGGTAATGTAAATCATATTTTTCTCATTTCAAGAAAAAAGAAAAGTCTCTCAGTTACGTTTATTATAATTAATTTCTTTTATAATTTTAGACAGAGAGAAGAGTAAAAATAGAAATCTAAAATTTTATATCAAATTAATTATTACTTTACGCTCTTTGAAATACACGATTCATTACCTCTGCAAATTTATATATCTCTATTATACCTAATAAGTGATATTTTACAATTTTCCCCTCGATAAGAATACCAGCAGTCTCTTACCAGATATCCGACATAAAATAACCCTCAACTTAATCGACATTTCAAAGAGTCCTAACATCATTTTCTTTTATGATATTAAGTCATCATCTTAATTGCGTGATATTAAAGAGAACAACATTATTTACATAATGTATATCTCGTGTCGCAAATTAATCGCGAGAATACTTTATCGGAAATAAAAGGCTACACGCACGACTGCAAAAGTAATTTTATTTTGGCAAGATTGATATATGATGCAGAAACGCGCCAACATGATACAAACGTGTATAGTAAAATTCATAAACAGAATTTCGTGAAAAATTTAATCGTGAATCTCGTCAAAGTGTTCCACTTTGCGATTGTCATGATCTGTACGACGTAGAGATACGCGCACATTTTCAAATAATAATTTAGCGGAGCGCTATCACTTTCGAAAAATACCTTTAAACGAACGACAATACGAGCGTATCGATGCGACGGCGCGTGATATGAGGGGTCGGGAGGGGGTGGGGGGGTCGGGGGGGGGGGAGGGGGGGGTTCTGAAATTATTCATCGTAATCGGATAAGCGAACATAGACGCGAATATAACATATGCGAACGTATATGAATTATTATATTTCGCTTGAATAATGCACAAGATTGCGAGGCAATGGCGAAATGTATGCATTTAGTACACAGAGCAAAATTCATATCCGTCTCTTGTTTTAATTTACATTTTTATTTACATTTTTGCAAATAATATATCTCTCTTTCTCGCCATTTTCGCGATTACGTATACTATATGACACTATATTCATATAACACGTGGAAAATTTTATATCACAACTAATATCTCTCTATCGTTACTAGGCTAAAGTGTATCCATTTCCAGCAAGTCTGACAGCAAGTTGCTCGTACGATGTCCCGAAAGTGCTAAAGTTGACCGAGTCAATACGGCGTTCCTGAGCAGCTTTATGCAAACTCCGGATGGTCCGGCAAACCCCGACGAAAACTAAGTTAGACGTCGGCAAAATGCTAGAGAACCGCCGCAAAGGCGCGATCGCGCGTAAAATACAAGCGGTATAATCAAGAACCATTATATTTATCAGAAAGCGTTCCTCAAGCACTCTTATAATTATACGGAAAACGAATACGACAAAATAGGCGACTCAGAAATATTCGAAACCGAGATATCATCCATATAATATCATCGATTATACAATATATTGTATTAATCTCTCATCGCGCATCCGCGTTTCATCTCGTCATTTAAAAAATGCATTAATTTAATGGATACTATCGCAGTTATTAGAGCATTGCAATGTCACGTATGTATATATAAATTAATTTACATTGTATTACACAGTGCGTAAATTAAAAAAGCTTCATCAAATACATTGTATTTAACAACGTTATGGAATAATTTGTATAATATATATTATATATATATTGAAATAATCTCTCATCACGAATCGTTAACTCATTGACATTAAACCTAGACAAGAGAATCGAGTCTTTGTCAAGCGCGATTATACCGTGAATCATTGTGGGTGAAAGTACATACATTCATTGTTAAATATTATAGCGAGAAAACTAAATTTCCAAAGACAAAAAACTCTGTTAAGAAATCATACTATATTCACAATCAATAGCATGCATATTGCAATTCCATATTGTAGAACGTTTTTCTTTTTTTGCGATTTTGTAAAACTTTATTACTGTATAATAAGAGGAATGAATATACCGATCTCATTCATAACATCGTAACGGCATAAAGTAATGACTCTCGGCACACTGCTCATTTATTAAAAACGATCGGTGGCTTTTGAATAAATGTGATTAAAGGAATTGATATGGCTTCGTTCCTCGGGCAACAAACCGCAGTCTTGCAAATTACACAACCAAGAATCTTCTTTCTGCTTCTTTCCCTCTCCTTACGTCACTTTATTATTAATCGATACACTTACACGAGATGAAAACTGATTAAACGATAAATGATAAACGTTGACGATTGAAAACAAGATAAAACAAACTCGATCAAGTTCATATTGAAGCTCTTTTTTGCGATAATATAAATAATATGAGTAAACACAATGGAAAAAAAAAAATGGGATAAACAATACTTATGAGAAGATACGGTATCAAAAAAGTCATCAAAAACAATTTTATATCAAAATTATCGGATATATCGAAAACTTATCTTGATTAAAAAATTTACAAGAAAAAATAAAAGATATATATATATTATTAGAGTTAAAGAAATTAATTTCTTTTTTGAGTTTCCACATATTTCATCAGATATATAGATATCGTGACGTATATCGTTATATATATTTATACAATCGTATAGATTATATAAATAATCTAAAAGTAGAATTACAATAAGAGAGAGAGAAGTTTAAAAAAAACTCTATATAAAAACATATAAAGATATATATATATATATAGCCATACATAAAACTGTATAGTTTAGAGAATAGCAATGTAATTAAATCGAATCTTGGACAATGGCCAATTCATGCGCAGGCACGTCTATTTTGATTCGCTTGGCCGTACATACATAATCGGTTTGGACGGGGACGACCAAAGGGGAAATAATAGCTCGAAAATTAGCTTCGGCACAAGTTCTCCTTGTCATTTTCTTATTAGTTCAAAGTGATGAATATGTCTTTCTGGCGTCAGCAAGGCGTTTGATGGCAAAAGAGACTCGAGATGTAAGTTATTAAGATCGATAAATAAGTCGTTGCGAATATTGGCCATCTCTTGTGTCTTGCGACATATAATTATACTTTACATGCATAATATAAGCCATTCGATAGTCATAGTAATAACGATTACACATTTGCAATTATCGGAAATTATTAAATTTGTATAGAAATTTTTAATCAACTGTTTATTCCCCCGATGGAAATGACATTCCATCATCCCGTATTTTATTACAATACGAGCATTTTCTTTTGCGAAAAGATAATATTATTGATATAAAAATGACTTTTAATGGGAAAATGGCACATGTTTCCAAGAATTTATCATCTAAAATACTCTTTAGTTATTCCTGTTGTTCCGGAAACTTTGTTCAACCTCAATATTCCAGAGCAAAATATTCGACAATCCTCTCGTAAAATCGTCCAACAGAATCATAAACTCGAACAATTCGACATCGTATAACAAATCTCTCAAGATTTCAAATGTTTCTGCTTGCCAACGGGAAGAAAGTATATTAAAGTACATATTTTGATGCGGTATGATTATCGCGTCGCGTATACAAACATCATAAATACAATAGTATTGTATTTTGATTGTGCACGCGCGCAGCTGACAATTACCTTTCCTAAAAGCTTTCATTTATAAACGATATTTTTTATATATAATTGCATCATCTCTGTGATATATAAATACTTTTATTAAAAGATAATTGCGTATGTGATTTTTTTCTTAATATAGCGTTTTTTTACGTCAACTGAAAAAGTCAATATTGATATATTATACATTTTCGATATAACGCGGACACGCTCCATCTCCCCCATAAATATCAAATGACGAGTTTCCATGCGTTGACGGATTATGGATGATTTTAAACGCGTCGTTGCATAACTCTGTATGCAATCGTAAATTTTGGAAAAAGTACAAAATATTTTTTCTCAAGATTAGCGCAAATTATTTTCTATTTTATCGAAAAAAAAAAAAGAAGACTATGTAAAGAACATATTAGGTGAAATGCTTGTAATAAATATTTTCAATGTAATTTACGCGTTTGAAAAATATATAGTAGAGTAATAATTAATTCCAACACACAGAGTAAACTTTCTCATTAACTTAATGGATGATTATTATCGCAGTGTTGTACGCGTCATGCAATTTATTATGAAAATGAAATATACATGTATGTATAGGATGAAAACGATCTATCAAAATACTGCTCGATAGCGTTATTTAATAATACATAATCATGATAAGCGTAATCTAATAATTATTTGCGGCACAAATACAGCACACATATGCATAATAAAAGAGACGACTCGATAAACGCGTCAATTATGCGATAAATTGTACAGAACCATTTGACACACATTGTAATAGCTGTTCTAATTGTTTTTGTTTTCTTTTTCGAAATAAATTGCGTTAAACCTCAATATATTATTGAAGATATAAATTTTCATCTTTAGCGATATCAGATCGTTGATAATATAATTGCATAGATAAGGATAAAGATTAAGTATATCAAAGTCAAACACTCTTGTTTCTAGAAAGCTACTGTAAAATATGGAATATGTAGGATGGCGTCAAAGATCGAAGACGTAAAGTTCACTGGGAGTTTATTGCGTTCTGACATACCATAACTTTCTTGCGTGACGCGAAAGGTGAAAAAGGTCTTTCTTACCATTCGATTTTCATAGATTGAAGAGAACATATAAGAGATGCCAGCTATTTATGATCATCTCTCTTTTAAATAATCCTTGAAATATCTTTCAAACCTATAGATTCGTCTTGCGTTAAGGATATTTAATATAAAATCAACTATACAGATAAGTGATATTTTGATATTATCAAATTTTGAATAGACAACTAACGCATAGAGAACTATGCGCTTAATCCCATTGAAAAATTGATCATAATGGATCATACTATACGATAACGCGCGCTTTTATCAATCGCAAGATGTAGCAGCTTAATTCAATCGATAAGAAGAAAAAGATAAGGCAGGAATTCTCTCTATTACGTCTTTTGTCCGCAAATGATATTTAAAGTTAGATTTTCATTAAGAAACGTGTCCTATATCGATCGCTATTAATAAGCTACAAATCTTTGTATACCGATAAGAAATTGAAAATTTAGCATATCCGGAATGTCGAACTGTCTTTTAAAATGTCACATCTAACGTGCGTAGAATTAATTCGAGCTTTCAACAATTTTAAATTCAACGTGTATAAATTTTAATTGTCAAGATTATTACAAAAGATAAAGACATTATTCACGGCGACTTTTCAATAACATCGAAAATCTATTAGCCTTTATCGATCTAATGACTAATAATTTTCTTTTTGCTTGCGGAATTGAGTTGAACTGTACAAAAATACAAAACTTGAAAACTCTGACACTTGTTCAACGAACAAAGACAAAACGAGTAAGATAAAATGAGCGGCTGCAATTTTGGAAAATCTCGACATCGTTCGGTAGTGTGTACACGCATTCGAGTACGTAACCCGAAGATACGCATACCTGGATTATTGATTACCGCGCCGTAGAGAGCCTCCTGACGGAATAGACCCTGTGCCTGGACAGAGACCTTAACTCGAATGCAGTTTGTTCGCTCGATTCTGCCAGTATTTCATTGTCTCGTTTTTTTTTTTTTTTTTTTTTTCCCCCTTTCATCGTATCGACCACTGCAAGAGATTTGAACGAAGCAAAACGCTCTCTCGTGCAAAATTATACCCGCGCATTAAATTTAGCGATCTTCATGAAAAATCTGATTATCAATCGCAGTCGTACTGGATACAAATCAAATGTACGATTATGTATCTTGCGCTTGTATGTAATATATGGGGTGGTAGCCACAATCACGTAGATGAAATGATTCAGTTTTGTCTCCGAGAACATATACAAGCTACGCTTGACACTTATATTCGGATTTCTGATTAATGCAGACACTTAATTAATGTCGCTTTCCAACAGACTGCCAAAATGAATATCGTCGAGCCAAACCGTTAATCGCGAATCGTGCGCAATCTCTCTCCGCGATTAAATTCGCTATCGATTAAATACTTTGTGTATTTATTCGGAATCTTATATACCGTAGTACGAATATATCCTCCTTTCTATTTATGTAAATTCAGATGCGATCTAATTTTGTTTTATCTTTTAAAAATTACCAAATGATATACAAAATAGCTTTTAAATGCGTCAATTTATTTTGTTGAATTTTGTTAAAAACTTTAAACTTCATTCCTCGAGATGCGTCAGATCTTCCAGTCTTGTCGAGAACAGAAATTGATTAAAGTATTATATTTCTCATCAATTTATTTCCTCTATTTACGCAATAGGTCTATAATTTCATCGCTCATACATTATCCGATTAATATACATTATAACACGTACGACATAAGAATAGCACATTTTTAATCTATTTATTAATATTTAACGAAGTGAGAGCTATGGGAGCATGTTCCGGGGTCTATATAAAACATCGCGCAATCCCACTAATGTTTTTAGGTCACGAGATTAAATTTCTGTTTAAAACTACTACCGTGTTCGTAGTAGCAACGACAAAGAGAAAAATTTCTCTATTTTCCTTCTCCCATTTTTTTTTCGCACAAAAACGTTCGTTGCGTTTTCATTCGACAAATAAAATTTATTATAGTAAAAGTAACCGATTTTTTGGAAGTAAAAATTGTAACAAAATATCACAATTATTACAGTCACGAAATAAATAGCAATTTTTTTATTTCTCTGACGCAAGATAAATATTTCTATGCGCGATGCTCGAAACTTGTAAATCTATAAGCGTTTGAAAAATCGCTTAATAAAACTATGTATGTACATATAGCGATTTATATAAATGATTTTAAAAATTTAAATAAATTTCAAATAAATATTTCAAAAAGATGTTTCGAATGAATATCTCAAAAAGAAAGTATAAACATATCGATTTCAATCTCATTTGCATCAACTTTACGTGTGACATAATTTTGTCAATAATTGTTTACGTAACGCATTATCTTTTCTCGAATTATTTAATCACTGATTAAATTTTTGTGAAGCAGAGAATTGACATTGCTACACTTTTCTCCCAGAGACTTTCTTTTTCATGTTTTTACGTGCTATATGTCAATCTAGTGTATCGATACCGACGCAGATCGTCGTTTTCATTTAAAAAGTAGATAAAAAAATAGATTGTTTCCAAACTCGTAATAGCAAACCTAGTAGAAAACTATCAATTTTTATCGTAAAACTTAAAGTGTGCGATGTCAGATGTGATCGCATCAATTTTAATGTCATTTCCTATCACATTTCGAGCTATTATTTTAGCACACGAACAGACTCGTTAATCGCGCATAGAATTGTAGAGCTCGTGACAACAAAAACAAATTCATTCGTCAAGACAAGATATCTAAGTTACATTAATCTTATTTCGATAAATACCGCGCGATTAGCCCTATATACAAGATAATTAATATAGAAAATTTTCAAACTATACACACTTGCATTAAATAGCCAAATAGCTCCAATCTAAAAAATAAAATATATTTACTTTATTTCATTGATACAATATCAAATAATATGATATTAGTATCATTATATTTGTAGATATCAAATTGATATTAATACGAGATATTATCATCGCCAACACGTTAAAGTTAAGTTTAATTTCACCGGAAATATACATAAGAACGTATCTCCACATCAATATTTTTCGAGCAGTGTTTCTCAAGCAATTTTTTGCACAAAATTTCTCCTATGATAATATTTCTATAAATAATAATTAAATAATACCATTCTTTTTTTATCAGCATACTGTGAAAAGTGTAGAGACGAAAAAATCAAAGTAATATTCTTATTATGCAAAAAGATGCAAATATTGCGATGATTAAATTTACATAAACGCGTACACATTCCCCAATCGTTTTAAACTTTAATAATAGATCTCTCTTCTGACATATTTGGAAGAATCAATTTCAATCAATAAGAGAAATGAGAGAAATCTCATAAAAAGTTGATACATTTAAGCGGAAAATCCTGTATATGTATTTGCAAATGTTTCATCTATTTTCTGCCATCATTCTTTCTGCCATTTCTGAAAGACACTGATGTTCTAGATTTTGTAGTACTCATGTGTGACTCTACATTGAAAAAGATAAATAATATAAAAATTCTGACAAAGATACGATTACATGATCTTGCGATACATCTCACGATTAGACGAAATGAATACACCGGCATATAGCGATCTTACTCGCTCGGGATTACATAATGCGGCTATAAAAGAGGAAAGATTGGTTTACTCTACACACAGTGTATCTTACAGCAGGTGTCCGAGCAATATCTATTGATTCTGGAATAAGCACTAACGTTGACAAATTATTGGTAAGTGTACAAATTTATAATAGAAAGAGCTGTTCTTAATTGCCGACAACCGCATCGTTTTGCAAAATTTTGTAATATAATGTGGTAACAAACACTCGGTGTGTTTCTGCTGTCTCAAATATTCTTAAAATTTTATTCACTATGATATCCATTTTTTAGATATTTGAGTGTTTCAATTTAAATAAATCACTTTGCATATACAATATATATACAATTATTACACATTTAAGTTAGCGCGTAAATAATTGATTATTATTTATTTTCAACATCCAGCTATAATGAAAAAAGTAACAACGCTTTGTACAATATTACTATTATCCAGTCTTGGGTATAGCAAACCTAATACGAGATGGTGGCAATCAATGTCACTTTATCAAATTTATCCCAAAAGCTTCAAAGACAGCGACGGGGATGGTACAGGAGATCTTAAGGGTATGTTATTATATTATTATTATTATTATTATTATATATATATATATATATATATATATACACCTAATATGCACAAGTTTTCAACTCTAAATTTAATAATCGATTCTTGTGTTGTCGAGACGATACAAAATTAATTTTAAAAATATATTTTTAAATATAATTTTAAATATAAAATTTCAAATTTTTGTAGAATGTTTTTTTCGAAACAAATCAATTATTTGTTGACAATCTTTGATATTTGATATTACAAAAGAATCTTGATAACTGAAATTTGATTTAAAGATCTGAAAGAGTAAAATATTTCTAAAATATTAATTCACACTAAAATATTTCGCAAATACGATCTAAAAAAATGTTTCGACTTTTCGCATGCAGGTATCAGGAGCAAGCTACACCATCTCATCAGGTCGAATATTAATGCTTTTTGGTTATCTCCGATTTATCCCAGCCCGATGGTCGACTCCGGATATGACATTTCCGATTTTGTCAACATCGACCAAACTTTCGGCACTATGGAGGATTTTGAGACGCTGACGAAGGCTGCCCATGACGCGTCTTTAAAAATTATTCTGGACTTTGTTCCCAATCATTCCTCGGATCAGCACGAATGGTTCGAAAAGAGTTTAAAGAGTATCGAACCCTACACCGACTATTACGTATGGCATAAAGGCAAGGTGTTACCCAACGGAACGGTTACGAAGCCGAATAATTGGGTAAATATATTTGACAATCCGAAGAGACATCCGTATCGAAAATTTACTACGACAGGAAAATCGACTATTCGCGTCTTTAATGATGATGTAAATAACCGACGTTGTTAAAGTCAATCTCGAATTAACCCGAGCTCGAATACGCGAATTATCTTAATGTTCATATTTCAATTATTTTCTTTCGCTAATTTTAAACGAGATTAATTTAGCTCTTATTATCAATTTTCTATTTCGCAGTACGATATATAAATAGTGATTACTTGAGTTAAGCTCACAACAATCGCATCGCGCAAGATATGCCTCGGATTTCGCATTCAAAGGTTGATACATTCGAATCTTATAATATAATGTACTCTCGTAATACGATATAACGAAATGTAATTACGTAAAAGTTTAAAATGCTCTGTATTAACAAAAATATTTATCGCGCTACATAGTGATATAATTGATCGCCTAAAGATATCTTTTATAAAGTATCGTGGCAAGAACGATTTGAGAAAAAAAGAAAAACTAAATGTCTAAATTAAATTCTAGTTCAACTTTGACGATCAATCAGGCGAAAATCCTCCAAAAAAGTTCCATTAAAATGATCGATTCTTTTTATCCGTCACGAGCCGATTATGCCTTTAATATCTGAAAAATGTTTTGTTCGCGTTTCCCGACACCAAAGTTAACCGACGATTTATCACTGCGATTACCTACAAGTCTCGTCGATTTTGAAATATATATATAGGCGTCGGTAACGCGAAACAATATATTCCGGTCAGCACAACGCGAATCTGCAATACACACACACACACACATATATATATTGTTCGAAATGTTCTAGCACGACATATTCGATTTCCGTCTGTTCTGTATCTGTCGTTAAAGCTTTCAAGGCACAATCAATTAATCGGGATGATTGAATGATTATTTACACATATAGGTGAGCGTGTTCGGCAAATCAGCATGGACCTGGCGTGAAGAACGACAAGCGTATTATTTTCATCAATTCGCACCGGAGCAACCCGACCTCAACTATGAGAACGAGAACGTAGTGCGCGCAATGAAGGTACGTATTATTCGCAAAATATATCGAATCATTCGAACGCACGATTTTATTTTTTCTTTCGACATAAAATTACGGTTCTAGATTATGTCACATTCGCGTGACACAGAATTGTTGTTAAAATCGATCGGCCGTAAATTAGTTGTAATAATTTCAAAGTAAAATCATATAACAGTGCCAATTACAATTTCATATATATATAAAAAAAAAAAGAAATATCGTCCAGTCCTCGTGACTAAAGCAGCGAAATAGCGGATTATCTTGTTATCGCGTTATCTCGGACAACCACGGCGGTAGAACAGAGACGGTGGATTACACAGCATCGTTGATGTCACGAGGGGTGAAAATAAATCCAGCTTGTATACATCGTGCAAGAACATTGCCTTTGCCGTTATCATCGCCGCATGAGCGCCTGCGCGCGTATACGACAGATTTTCCGTTCTCCACGCGTTGCGTTGAGAATGAAGGAAAAACATTGTCCTGTTTTCCCTTTATCTCTCTTCGTTATTCCCGACGTAATTCGCTCGTGAAAATAATTTTAGAAAAATCACACGCTTTCGCAATCGACGAAAAATCGACCGACACATGCATTTCGTGCATTTATCATCGGTAGTAATTAATTCGTCGGCGAGATAAATCAACGCTGAAACAAAATTGATGGACAAGTGTCTTTCTTGATCGCGTCGTTAATCGTCTCGCGGAAAGCGGATGCAATTATAGTCCTCCGTTGCGTGAACGCAACGAGCGTAAAATTATGTTCGCGGAACGAGTCGGCAAACGGATGCTCGCACAATATTTGTCAATTTTTCAGAGACACGAACGTTTAAAATATTGCGCGACGAATGATCGTTGACGTGATGATTTACTTGTGGAAGATGATCGATAATGTTTCGTCCGGCTTTACGGTGACAGGTGTCCGGCGGGCGTGAAGCGACATAATTACGTATCAATTTAACATAAACAAAAGTTCGCCGAGCCGGAATAATAACTTTCGAACAAATTATTCGCAACCTAGATGAAGGTAAAGGGTCGAATTTTCTAGCTAGCCGTCATAACCGGCTTATCCTTTTTTTTTTCCTCACGCTACAGGAGCGATGGAATTTTAGTAGACGAAAGTTTCCCAGGATATTCATATTTTACAATCAAATTCTGTGTGTGTAATCTGAGATACAATGAAATGGTGGAATATCCAGCCGTAATACTGAAAGTTGTAAAGTACACTGGTACACGCAATAAAATCCGAATTGAACAAACTATCGTACAGTAAATAATGCAGTAAACTCGCGTGATACAATCTGCAATTATTTTTCCGCTGGCGCGTTAAAAGCTTTGCGAAATGTAAAGACGAAAATACGTATAAATATGTCAAATGTATCTTTTTTTATATTTTACTAGAGAGACGATTTTTTCTCTCTTTCTCTCTCTCTCTCTCTTAAGGATGCATCGCAGATACAATCGTAGCAAAAAGTAGCTGAAATTCGATATTGATGAATACGTCTATTTCTTTTGTAGTTTCCGTATGAGAAATTGCGTGAAATATTACAATTTAATCATAGCTACAGTGTAGACATGTATTTTTGAATTTCTGTTGCCTTATTACTGAGAATTTCCAAATTTTGTGAATCAAAATGATTAACTTTTAGCAGTGACGATACCTCAAATTCAACTACTTTTCACAGTGAATTTCGCGTTATGTCGGACGACGTGACCAATTTCATCGAATTATATTTAATATCTTCTTAACCAGTCAGGACTTGTTAAATATTATTTAATCAAATATTTCCTCTATATATAAACTAAAGTTCTGTAAATTTTAAACAAATTCTGAATATTATTTCCATTTGTTTTGGCCATTTGAATCGACGTGATCACACGTTTTCCATAAGATCACGGGTTAAATCGCTGCGAATTAAAATCGTCATAACTCGGTAAATCGATTCAGAATTTTTTTAAAAGCTTTTCAACATATGTAAGAGCATTCTATAGAATTTTGGTTAAATTCCTAATATTTAAAAATTAGGTACAAAACATCCTTAAGATGGTATACATATAACAAATATTTTTTCTTTTACGCACAAACACACATACGTAATGTACTCGGTTATTCGCGTACCACAGATATCGAGGTTTTATTCAATTTCTTTCCATCCATAAATGCAAAATTGCTTCACGACGCTTCACGATGCTTCTTCTTATCGCAGCCTCAATTCCTCCAAATCCCTTATGTCACAAAATTTATCCGGAACATGCTACATTCGTAACGTAAAGTCAGATGGGGAAGTTGAGATGGAGCTCATGTTAACATTATTTTCTTTTCTGAACCGATATTATTAAATGTTATTTACATATAAGAAAAAAATCACATTTTTTCAAATTTGTCTTATATATTGTATTATCAAAACTTTTGCATCGCTTATCTCTCCTTTTTCTTATCAATTCAATCTGACATAAAATAATAAAAATAATTCTTCGAATTACTCATATTAAATAACATAATTAAAGTATAATTGTAAGGCATAGCGCTTTTTCAAGTCAATAATAGATATATGGAATTTTTTTGAAGGAACATTAGATTTATATTCTGTTAGAAAATTTATAATTGTGAACTTCTATATATCCTGACATTTGTATGCGCGTGTATGTGTGGAATTAAACGATTGGATCTATATGAATCAAAGCGAAATAATTAATTACATTGATTATGAATATGCTGGGTAAACTATTGTTTCGAATGAATACCTTTAGGACACAGCATAGTGGTTTAATCCACTTGCAGGTATATATATATGGTAGATCTGAAAGGTATATAGAGCTTTACCCAAGCGTATCGTACTCTCTCTTCCTAATCCTGCCCCTTCAGGACGTCCTGAGATTTTGGCTCAACAAGGGGGTGGACGGATTTCGGGTGGACGCGGTGCCACATCTGTGCGAGGACGTCAGATTTTTGGATGAGCCACTCACGGGTAATCCAAATCCCGATGATTACGGTTATACGGATAAGATATACACCAAGGATCAACCGCGCACCTACGAGATGGTGAAAGGATGGCGAGAAGTAACGGACGAGTATCCGGATGAAAGAATCATAATGATGGAAGCTTACACGAACATGACGATGACGATTAAATATTACGTATACGGGGCACACTTTCCCTTTAATTTTGGTTTGATCACCGACACAGATCGAGATTCTACAGCGGCCGATTTTAAGAAGGTGATCGATAGATGGATGCTAAACATGCCTTTTGTGCAGGGTACGGCTAACTGGATGGTAAGTCGAACGAGAGAAACGTATTCTTTCCAATCTAGTATCGATCTCCAAGTGTCGCTTAACTCTAGAGCGATAATTTTTCGAGTTAACCAAGATCTTAATCGCTCATCTGCGTAACGTTATATTTTATGCCTCAAGCTATTATATATATATCGTCTGCTTGGACTTTATAAAATTAAAAATTCATTAATTATAATTCATTAAATATTTTTTCATCTTTTATACTTTATACCGTTTATATTACATTTCAAGTAGCCAAATTTTTTATTTTTTTCGTAACGCGTTACAATGTAGAGTCACAACTCATAACAAATTAAAATTGCACTCTTACCACAGTCTGGGAATCACGACAAATCCAGATTAGTGACACGTTACGGACGCGAACGAGCGCAGGCGATAACTGTGCTAACTCTATTGCTTCCGGGCGTAAGTGTGACTTACAACGGTGAGGAAATTGGCATGGAGGACACGTGGATCTCGTGGGAAGATACCAAAGATCCGCAAGGTTGTAATGCCGGCAAAGAAAATTACAAGAAAGCATCCCGGGATCCTGTCAGGACGCCATTCCAATGGGACAATACCACTTCAGCTGGTAGGTACTACGACGAGCAACTTTTAAAATCACCATGTTAACTCACCAATTATAAAATACGATTCAATTATTGTCTGCAATTTAATTTTTGTCTGTAGAAACACCGATCGCAATTCGTAAAACTAAGATACAATTGAAAGATGTACAGTTAGCTTGTTTCATATATCATTGCAGCAAAAGGAATATTCGAATTGTCGATTATACGTAAAACGATATTGCGTCGATCTGTAAATTTATTAATAATTTCGAATATTTTGCGTCATTATTGTTTTTGGAATTTCAATATCAAGAATAGAGCTGCGTATCATTTGACAATATCATTCGCAAATAAATTTCTTCCTCGTGAAAATCGATTATCGCGATGGATCTGAAATAGCAAAAAAAAAAAAAAAACATTAAATAACCGGTAACGTGATAGAAACCGGTTTGTATCGAACGCGCCGCTTTAATATCGATCTCGTGTCATGGTCCACATATCCAAGGATCAACGCGCGCGATATGTTTGTCAGGTCACGCGTCACATTTTGAGATTTCGAAAAGAAAGTGGGTGAAAAACTCGAGATGAAACGAATCGCTTATCGATCATGTCGCAATATGCTATACAATATCCTGACACTTATCACACTGGGGGGACGTGTCGTTTTACAACCTTAAAAAAAAAATAAAAAAATAAAAAAATAAAAAAAATTGTATCATATTATTGTTTGTAAGATTAAAAATACGATTATGTTTGTATGCGATGTACAATGTAATACGTTTGCTATGAAAAGACTTAACTTTTTGATAATTTTAGGATTTTCTACGAATCCGAAAACGTGGTTACCGGTAAACAAAAATTATATGACACTTAATTTGGCCGCGCAAAAAAGACAGGACAACTCCTATTACGCTCTATATGAAGCGGTTTCTGCTCTACGAATATTGCCGGCTGTTAAACGAGGAACCTTGACCACAAACTTATTAAACAATGATGTTCTTTTCTTTGCCAGGTATAGTAAAATTATTGTATTATGTGACGACAAACGTGTATGAGACAAGAATTATTGTTATTATTATTATTGTTATTACTATTATTATTATTTAATACTGCTAATGTGTTTTAAATATTAAAAAGTATATATTTAATATTTTCTTAAGAATATATATTTATATTAGAAAATGCATACGTATCCGTGACATTTAATTTTCTCGCGAGATATATCGCAGCGTTCAAAGTCGAGCATCGGTAAAGACAAGGCACGTTTATTATTACAGAAAAACTGATAAAGATGTGGTTTATGTAGTGGTGAACTTTGGAAATAAAGAAGAGACTGTCGACTTATCGAGGCTCATTCAGCCAACCAATCGATTGAACGCTTACTACGCCACTACGAATGCTCGTCATTTAATCGGGTAAGCATACGTTTTCTTCGTGCATACGCAATACGCCACGTGCGTTACTAGATATAGGTAGTAAAACATATACATAGAAAATGCAAAAGAGATTTTACAGGTATTATCTTGTATTATCTCGCGCTAGTTGCTTTAATCTCATTGTTACCTCTATAATATTTAGGACTATCACCAAAGATGTTCACGCCTTGAAAATCCCTGCATCAGCAGCTGTGATATATTTTAATATATAGTTACGTGTAAACCCGTGCGAAAAGCTATGGAAACGAACGAAGAGGAGAGATTATTCAGTCGTTGGAATGATTCTACTTTGCATCTACCATCTTGCTTTACTGCTTCGATGTATATGTACATAATATTGTTCTTATTTATTCACGCTTATTCACCTATTTGATCAACTGAATTTATCTGCAAGACGCAACACTACGCTCATAGATAAACGGAATAGATAATGGTTCAACTAATGGTAAAATATTATGTTAGAAAAAGCAATAGATGGAATGTTGAAAAGTAAAAAGCATAGTAATAATAAATTTTTTCCATAATTGATCCACGTAATTATTACATTTGTAAATATTAAATTTTCAATGAATGTGAAAAATTGAAGAAAGTAAATAAAAATTTTAAAAAGCAACTGTCGTGTATTTTCGATTATTAAATGAAATTTAATAATGGAATTATTAAATTTCGATAGATTGAATCCCGCAGTATTCAGATTTTCATATACACTCGTTAATATTGTATTGATTGCATTTTGTGTATTTTACCACTTTTTCGCTATTTGTCTGAATTTTTCCGTTATATGTAAGAACAATATAATAACATTATATCATATATTGAATAATTTATTGAAAATAGTATAAGCCTAATACTATTTATTAAATTATAGTATCTATAAAATATGTCTCTATTTGCTATTAAAAATTTTGATCAATAATAATTAACAATACGCTTTTTGTTAAGCATTTCTGTTATACATTAATTATTTATAAATCTGGCAATTGTATTAAACGTCAAAAAGCCAATTGTATGTTTATCTCTTTCCAACAATGCAATCAACAATGAACGAAACTTGCAAATACTCACGTCTCTCACCTAAATTTATATATGCTATCTCGAACTTTCTTCACAATTGCGTTGCACTCGGAGGAACTTCGTCTCTCTCTCTCGCGTGTGGAAACGGATTACAAGAGTTGCAATTATTTAATGAAAATTCGAAGTTTAGCGGAGAAGGACGAAAGAATGTCAAAACTTTTGCATCGCTTTCCGAGAATAAAGATTATTTTTTTCTTTGTCACGATGTTTCATTTAAATAACCGGTGACGATTACAAATTTTGCGGACTTACACAAATTTAAGTGCAAAATCCTCGAATTCGCACAAGTATGCGTAAATTTACTTTTGTAAAAATTGTAAAAATTTACTTAAGATATACCTATAATATAATCGAGTCGAACCCCTTTATCTGATTTTATATTTCCTCCTATCTATCAATTCTTATATCTAATTTCTCATAAAAGCTAAATTTGTAAGATAAACATCGTATTAATTCCTATAAAATTCACAATGCAATTATTCACGAATACATCGCAATTTGAAAATTTGTGAAATATGTGTGTTTTGGGCTATATATATCAAGTTTAAAAAGATATTATTTAAAAAAAAAGATATTACTCATGTATGCACTCGAAAAACAAAACAACATATATAAAGTAAAATTATTGTAAATAATTTTCATTATTCATGATTGTCTTTAAAGAGAGTTTTGCATCAAATTACAAAAATATAATTATACAGAATTAATCTATAAAAGAGAGAGAGAGAGAGAGAGAGAGAGAGAGAGAGAGAGAAAGTACATTTCAGTATCACAAGTGTCATGTTTGTGATAATACTACAATAGATATCGTCTATAACTATCAATGTATCACCGATAATATTATAAACAAAAGATAAACGCGCAATATCGTGAACAAGAGATTGCCGTGCGGCAAAAAATTTCGTCATATAACGCATTTTGTCTTGTATAGCTAAAAAGCGTACGCTCCCTTCCTATTAATTTAAGCTCCCAGTTTAAAGAATAATTAGACTTCAAACTTCCCTTGAGGAAAAATTGTCCGCGACTTAATTAACTAAAGTGGGATCCTTTAATTTTCGATAAACGAACCGGCAATTCAATCTGTAATTAAGAGAAATCTAATGAAAAATACTTATCGAATGAGAATGTAATCAAATCAAAATGAAATTGCTGCCATTATCGTGCGTGCAAAATAAAATTTCTCCAACGGATCGCTAAAAATTCAAAGGCCAATCTCAGACTTTGTGAAATCAAATATGTGAACAATATTACTAAAATCATATTAATAATTTAAACTTCTAAAAGTTTAAGCATTCTCCTCTTTAACATGTTCGCTTCTCTTACGTACGGCAACAAAAATCAAAGAATATCGATAATTATTTTTTTATCCAGCTTACCAGTTTCGCTGCCATTCTTCAGAGAAATCATACTTTAAGGAATTTTGTTTACGCGAAATAACGCGTCACATCGTGTTATCTGCAATCTATTATAATTATACTATCAGCCATAACTCTGGATAATGCTATCTCCCCGACGCGGACGACATGATAATTATCGCGAGATTGTGTGATTTTTTCCGTAATTTGCTCGATAAGACATCTTCGAGCGTTGGTTCTCTCGGCCAATACATTGTTCGCTTCACATATAAATTACGACATCGAGAAGTACGCTACGTAATCGCCAAAATGTTCGTATCATCGTATCGCGACACCGCATTATCCTCCTAAGTCTGCTGTTGCTCTAAGGTCGCTCTGATCTCGGGAGAGATTCTCAACCGGGGATGGTGGAATCATACGGTTTTCTATCAGATTTATCCTCGCAGTTTTATGGATTCCGATGATGACGGTGTTGGTGATCTCAAAGATAAGAGAGAAGGAAAACAATCAAAAGCTCTCGACGAGCATCGAGACATATCGCATTAAATCTGTCTCTCTTCCGGTTCTACGCCTCGTCTTCCTCGACATAATGATTTTCGCGATAAGCATCGACGAAAATGACGCTGTAAATGGCGCTTACCCAGCGCAATTACACATCGTCCGTGAAAACAAAAACAATTTCGTAACGGGGACGTCATCTTCCTTGACATGTAGTGGATTTACCTGTGACAGTTTCATCATCATGTCACACATATTTTATATTGCAACGACAGAAAAAATTTATCTAATTCTTTTTAAAAGAGAGAGTGGCTAATATATATTTAAAAATATTATTAATTCTTCTCTCTGTTCTCTCTCTTCTTCATCGTTTTCTTCATTTCGCTCATACAGCTCTCCATATCGTTTATAGTTTTGTTTAAGACTACTTTTATTTTTTCTATTATTATTATTATTATTATTATTATTATTATTATTAAATCGTTTTTATTTTTAAACATCACGTGGCTTGTATAATTATTCAATTTGAGGTCAGTTTAAATAAATATATTAGATATAAAATTATGATAAGTATTATGATAATTATTACACAATAAATCGCTATGCAATATACAGAAAAATGCGATATATAATGATTGATTGTAACTGCATTTATATTGCATTGCGAGCCTCCATGTTTGCTTCAATCTTTTTCCGTTTGTAACAGGTATAACGAGGAAACTCGAACATTTTGTGACATCTGGAATAGGGACGATATGGCTGTCACCCATCAATCGAAGTCCTATGATCAATTTTGGGTATGACATTTCGGATTTCAAAGATATTGACAAAATATTCGGCAAAATGACAGATTTTGAAAATCTTTTAGCACGCGCTAAATGAACTTGGATTAAAGGTAATCCACGATAAAATAATTGGGTTCGTCTAAAAAAAAAGTCCACTTTAAACGAGCAATTTAAATTCTGGTGATAATTTCCTCAAATCTTTTATTAATATGTAATTTTCATTCAACTCCCAGATTATACTCGATCTCGTGCCTAATCACACTTCCGACGAACATTAGTTTGATTTCGAGAGAGCATAAATCGTACCGGCAAATATGAACATTACTATTATATATATATATAGGCAGATGGAAAAAATAATATTTCGCCATCGAATAATCGGTTAAGTTTATTCGGTGGGCCAGCTTGGACATACAACTTGATCCGAAGCCAATGGTACCTTCATCAATTCCACAGTAGGCAACCAGATTTGAATTATACTAATCCCGATGTACAAGAGGAAATGAAGGTATAATCATATTTTACGAAAAGTAGAGTTATTAAACTTGCAATATCCCTCGATTAGAGAGAAGATTGACGGCGCAGATACACGTAATAACGTATCTCAAAAATTTCTTCATTTGTTAAGAAAAAAAACGCGAAGCGCTCTACGATGAATTATTGCAATAATATGGAAGATATAAATAGTTTTAAATAAAATTACGCAAACTCGTAAGAATTTTATTAATACTTATGTACCGAATACATATTTATACGATTTTTCCTTTTCGATACAGATGCGGGATATAATAGTGTCAGCCACGCGGGACTTCCGCGTTCGTAACTAGAACTTTATAATGATCTCCGTATCTCTTCGAAAGGAGAAATCGTCTCAAACTTGTCGACGATGTTGCATGAGCGCCAAAAAGAGAGAAATAGAAAAGTTCTCTGTAAATCGAAAGAGAGTAAAGATAGTTCTTTAAGCGGGAATATCATGTCCATAAATTGACCGGACTTATTCTCATAAATTTTATTATTCGAGAACGTTCCTGCATTTCCGTCACGAGCAGACGTATTTATCTCGAGAGGCAAATATCCGACGTCAAAACGTCGCCTACCCGCTATTGGCAATAAATCGTTCGCCATGCTGGCAAACTTCCGCTCGTTTAATCATTGGTCTCCGAAAGTCGATAAAGTCTAGTGAAGATTGGTGTCATCAAATTCTCTACATGCACATCTCTGATGTGTAGACGTGTTATTCCATTTAAATTTCATCTTTCATTTATGCGCAGAAAATACTCTCGCAAAAAAGTAGCAAAATCATGTTATCAAGAGTAATCAATAGTATTATGAGAAACAAGACAGAAAATTTCGATATATATCTATCGTTCTAAAAATTTCGTAACTTTGCATAAAAGTAAAATTAAAAACAATTCTTCGTCAATGAAATAATATGCCGAGAAAATACTCTTAAGTATTGTTTAAGAATAACTAGGTCAAGAATAAAAATAAGAAAGAATACCGCATATATCGCAATAAAACAAAACTCTATTCGTACCGCTATGCTACGAATTTTTTAAACTGTGCAAAGAATAGAAAGAGTATCGTATCGCAAAAGTTAAATGAGTTTCAGGTAAAAATTTCCGTTCAGCCAAGCCTCATGTCGCATGTACATTGCATGATCGTAGCAGCTGTTACATCTCATGTTTAATATACAGTTAGCTAATTGCAAAAGTCAAAATTACTTCTTCAAAAGTTTAACTATATATGCACATTTCTTTGCCGTGCTCTGGCATTTTTTGTCGCTTATTATTTTGTAACTCAAAAAGTACTTACGTTTAGTATCATTCAGTGGTTAAATTTAAATTAACTTCACGACTTTGAATAGATACGCGATTTTCCATTATCGATAATATTCGTGAAATATGCTATATTTCGAGTACGCCAGCCAATTAAAGTACACTTATTCAATAATACAGTCAACGAGCTTCAAAAGCTTTGACGGAAAAAAAAATTAGCCGCCGTAACTAAAAACTGCGTGTGGTAACTAGATTTCAATCGTAATTACAATATATGGACAGCGATCATCTTTTGTTAGCTAGGATATC
This sequence comes from Polyergus mexicanus, assembly GCF_030449975.1. Taxonomy (NCBI): domain Eukaryota; kingdom Metazoa; phylum Arthropoda; class Insecta; order Hymenoptera; family Formicidae; genus Polyergus; species Polyergus mexicanus. Next base: position 255,898 of record NW_027223327.1, on the reverse strand, counting down.
TATTTATTATGTGCAACATCTTAGCTGTGATGTCTATTTATTAGGTGCAACAGCAAATCGTTTTACTATAGTTTAGAAATTTATTTTGCAAACCATGATTAGCTATGCTAGGAAATTTTTCTTTTCGCGTTAAAAATGCATATAGATACATACATTTTACAACACTGTGTATAATATAATTCGTATATATATATATACATATATAAAAGTATTCTAAATTTCAGATTAAAATATTTCTATCATATTGTATACAAATTTAGATTTTTTAAAGTTGTTTTTTTTTATTTTTTTGGCAATTGTGTGCAATTTTTTTTATTAAATATCTGTTCAAAAAAATAAGAAATTAAATTCCGCAAAACAATTATTTCTTTTAATTATTAATTCTTTTGGACATTGCTGTATATGATTACTTTTCTTTTTATTTCAAAGTGACTAATTTGCCATAATTGTATCGTATATATAAGACATATAAGATATATGTGTTCGAGATAAAGAATATCGGAAAAGGAGTTCTTTTCTAATAATTATCAGTATAGAAATATTTAAAAATATGTACAAATCTTTTGGATCAAATATTTAAGCATACGCGAATATATGGTATATCGAAAGTATCTTTTAATTATCATTAAAATATTTTTTTTTCTCATTGCAAAATATCTTTACATGCAATAATTTTTACTCAAGGCGTAAACAAAACGTTTTGTAAACAGACATAAACGAAATCTTTTGTTCTCCAGGTTTAGTCGTACTTCGCACAGTCGTTTTACGATCCGATGGGAGTTTGAAACTCTTATCAGTATTTGGCCAGTTGCCTTCTTTTCTACCAATGCGAAAATTTGTTCAGACATGCCGCCGTTTTAGTAAACGCGAAATGCGCGAAATAAATTATTTTAAACATCTAAACTATAATATCCATAATCACAATCCTTTCTAAAATATTTTACCTTGAACTTTTTTTAATCATATATCTCTTCTTAAAAAAAAAAAAAAAAAAAAAAAAAAAAAAAAAAAAAAAAGACTGGTTATATTTTTACTTCCGAATATTGTCGCTCATCGCAAGCCATTTCTAATGGATGCGTATCATTTAACGCATCGCCTAATTAACAATTTAATGGCAAGTATGTGGCGAGGTAAACGTCAATACTATCTCGTACAACAGATATTGCTAAACTGACGGGAGAGTTTTATTTCCGCAATAATAGGAAAACTCAACGAACCGTAGTGGCGCGTGCACAGATCTCTAGTCGCGATGCTTTTCAAAACAAACGAAAATAAAAACTCGTTGTAATTTAAAACAAGGTCAAACAATTTCCTTATTCTATTAAAGCGGAGCGCTTTCATATCGTTACTGAAATATAGAAAATAAATCGTGTATAAAAAGGCAAATATATGTGGTACACGTGTCTGTCACTTCAGTGGTGTCGAAATTATTTGCCGGGTTGACAAACAGCAACGGCGGCCGTTAATTCGCGAAGATTCGTTAGGGAGAATTGGTGAAAAAAGCAATTTACATATTTTCACATTCTTTTGCACGCCAAATAATTTTTTTCAATCAAGTATAATTATTGGTTTAAATAAAAAAATATGTAAGAGATTGAGATGTAAATAAGTTACATCTCAATCTCTTGATTTCATAGACTTTATAAATTAATTATGAACAGCGCGTATTTTCCTTTTTCTCTTTTTTTTCTTTCCTATAAATATTTGAAATTGACTCGTACAGAACATACTAGGTAAGATAAAAATAAAGTAAATCATTCGCAATAACAACGAGAAAAGCATTGACGAAGCGTCTCCTCTTTTCTCAAAGGAAATGACAAATAAACTTGTTCGGAAATCAATGTTCCTCGATCAACGTTCGTTTCTTCCACAAGACGTTACTTCGAGACAATTTAACGGAGCCAGCAAAGCTAAAGAAAAATCAATATTTTCTATTTCTTATCCTTTTTTGCAAACTCAATGGTATTGTACAGATTTCGATTGGTTGATCTCACACATTATTGAGTGAAAATGATGTTTCAAGTGTGTTGAGACAAATATCACGGAATTCTTTTTTTTACACGATTTATGTCTACAATTTACGCACTCTTACTCGAAAAATGAACGGAAAATTGACCGATATTATGTTGGAAAATAAATGTATAAAATATTAATACAATACAATACAAACTGATCGAAATTGAATTAAGTCAAACAAAAATTGAAATTACGAAAAGGAAATATATAATATGTTTCCAAAAAAAAAAAAGGCTGGTTGTATGGTATTTTAAATACTTTCTAAATATATAGTAACACAAAACTATATGCATTCATTATGTTTCGCAGACATACATAAATCATACAAGAGAAATTCGAGACGCGGGCAATTAATTGACCGAGTAAAACGCGACGTTTATGTGAGATCGATCAAACACATAAGTGGATGTTAGCGGATACATGTAAACGTTGAACGATCGTTGTAACTCTATTTAAGACGAGAGCAATTAATATTGTTCTTTGAATTGGTAAGAAACTCGACTACATATTTATACATTTTGTCTATCTAGCTTACATTTTATTATACATATAAAAAATAAATGTGTGTGTGTGTGTGTGTCCTACAATTATATTACATGATTATAAAATTTGCATTATTAACGTTTGAACTTTCACCACGCATAAAGAAGATGATGCATTAATTTGATCATTCTTTTATGTAACTTGATTAATTGATTTATGCGTTATTCATTACTGCGTGTTTCTGCAATGGTTTATATCAGAGTAAATTGATAAACGATGTAGTTATTCGTGCATGATAGCAAAGATCGAGGATGAAAATAAAACATCAATCTCCTCTTCCGCCAAATGTCACAGGATTAATTAAATCTGTGAGATTGGAAACGCCGCGATAATTCTATTACATCCCCCGACTCGTATTAGGGAAAACGGATAGGCGCGCTCAAAGAAATTTAATCGCGCGCAAATAATTTTGCCACAAACAACGATTGAATTTTCTCACAGTCAGCCGGCGAAAAAGTCGAGTCAAGTCGAGTATGAGAAGAACGATGTGAAGATCGACGTTGATGAAAGACGTTAATCTCATTAAACGATTCTCGTTTCCGACCCCAAACTTCTGCAGCAGCTGGAGACTTGACGGATTAAGAGATTTTCCAGCGTCCTTATTCAAGATGTTCCGCAAAATTGTAAAAGGAAAGATTAAATATTATTTTAATCTCACGTATATATACACCACTGCATATTCACTGAATGGAAGTTGTTGGCGAACAAAATTCATTAATGAGATACGTCGAAGAAATTTAACGAGCAGAGACGCATAGAAAAAGAAAAAAAAAATAGAAATGTAAGTAGATCAGAAAAACGAAAGTTTTTTTTTTTTTTAAACAAAGCGTGCGTCTTTCGTTAACCGCAGGCGACCCATTTTCTTTTTGCAAACGACCTCTTTTGAATTCGCTTTAATGATAGTAGTTTTCGAGTTACGTCGAGTTGCAGTAGCGGCGGCCATATATATGGCCCACATTAACACACGTAATACTCTCTTTCTCTCTCTCTCTCTCTCTCTCTCACTCTCTTTCTTTTTCTCTCTCGTATCCCGAGAGAAAAATAAGATTAACCAGGAAGGGACGCAAACACGTTTCGCTCTTGTTTTCTGCCGCATTAATGTACGCGAGATAAGTGTAAAGCGCTCTGCATGGCGTAGCGGTTCCGATTTGCATAATTCTTAATAACTACCCTCGCACGTTCGCGTGTGGCTTTTTCGGTTGAACGTCCGATACATTACGCCTCTCGAACATTATACACGCGATGTTGTACGAGATGCAACGAGTTGCCGCGATTGGAACATGTATACGCGCGACGCAGTCGTTAATTGTTAATAGCGGAGATTATAATTACGTTGATAGAGAGAGAGAGAGAGAGAGAGAGAGAGATTGTATTCCAGCTATCAAATGAGCCGCGGAGAAATGTCAAATTAATTCTGAATTAAATTGTTGCCGGGCATTGATTGCTCTCGTCGAGCGCGCACTCTCTAATGATCGCTGATCTCGCAACGAATAATGCGGAAATAATCATATTACGTGTTACATGCGACATAGGAAAAGAAAAGTATCGAGTCACGAACCTTTGTTCATGAATAATGCATAGTCGCGTGCAACTTTTATTTTAAACGGTCGTCAATTCTGTAAAGAACAAATTTCCGCCAATAATTTATCGTATCTGCAAAGAATCTGACTGTATATATGTATTGTATTATATAGATATTTCTTGGCATAAAACCTCTATCTATGCTCTTTCTATAAACGTTAAATCGATAAGAAATTTCGAAATGTATATCTTTAAAATAAACATCTGTGAAGTGAGAGTGTCGTAATAATTTTATTCTCGCTAGTAGAATGCATCTCAAAATTTATCTCTCGCGATGAATGTTTGGCAGCGCATAGGCTTTCCGATACTTCAAATTTAGAACATGGGAAATCTATAATTGGACCTGAGAGACCGATACCTTTTTTTTCGCGGCGATCGTGAAAATATAAAACTTCCGCAAGAGTACACATAAGAGATCGATACACGTTGAGCTCGTAGATAGATTGTAACCTTTTCGCTTTTTATTTAAGAAACATCCAAGTTTTGTTTCGTCGCGGCGAATAAAAATCCAAGAAGGCGTTAAAAATTTTTGACTACATCAAATTTTTAATAAATGTGAATTCTTCATTATAATATCTCTATATAATGCGCGCATTTTCTTTGAATTTTCCAGTGATAATATAAGCTAGATAAATTTCATCAAAGGATATTATTACTGACGTGTTACCGACGTCTTATATCGCTCGTAGCAACTTATGTTACCAAAAAAGAATCTAAAAAACTTTGTGCGAATATGGATTCAGAAACAAGATCTCTCCGATATCCTCCACGTTGTTCGCACATGATTGGATTAATTAAATCGACAAACTTGGAATATAAAACTTTTCGCGCGTATACATTCTTTAATTAGCGCAAGAGTAAATTTGAAACATATCATATGTACGATACGTGAAATTAAAATTTTTGTTTTACGATTAAAAAGCTACTGTTTTCATGAAAATTTTTTCAAACGCACATTAACGGATAAATAAATCCTACAAATTTTTGTTCTCAAATTCATAAAAAAAATATAATTAAAATACAAATAAAATGTAATCAATTACATAGAAAAAGCGTAAAAAGAAAACTTTAAATTCATCTTTTTAAATTTGTTATAATCCGCGCTTTATATGTATATTATTTCACCATATTATATATAAATTATGTTTCGTTATTAATGAGATTAATTGTAGTAATTTTATCTCATACTTGAGTAATTTATAATAATATGCAATTTATAATTCATTAACTTGTTAGCATTCGTGCATTTATATTACATACTAAAGCCGATAATCTTAAATAGAGACGCAAGAGACATCAATATGTGAGTACAGTGTCGTAAACTCGCGTAACGATAATGTAACCATGTTACATCTTGCGGCGAACTCTAAAATGCTAATTATCCTTCGGGATAACAAAACGCGCGTGTATCGCGAAAGCCTCAGAACTACACGAATACACTAGTGTTGTTGCGAATTAAGCTCACGTAGTTGCAAATTAAATCTTTGGCGAGAATAAAATAAAACGACTATTTAATTAGACCAAAAAAAAACAAGATCTAGTATAATGCAGCAAAAACAAAAGCTGAAAACAAAACTTTCGTTTAGAATTTTTATTTTTTATTCGCGACAGTTGAATCAAAGATTAAATTTCGAGCATATTGAAGTAATTTGATCTCAACTAGTAATCGTCGCTAAACATAACAATGGCCTCTATTCAAAGATTCGTTTTACAAAATCGTGAGATTAAAGTGTTTTATTTTTGCGTCATTTTTTTTATTTTATACTTTATTTATTCCACGCCAATTAAGGAAGGCGGAAAAAGGACTACTGTTTTATGGTATAAACTTTAATATACAGGGTACTTTATCACGGGATCGATGTCCACTTTTTCATTTCTCGTAGATCGGATTATCGCGATATGAGCGCCTTTCGTACAAAATGATGACGTGTTATTACCGCATGTACGCGTTATATCCTTTGCATTATTATTGCAGATGATATATTCGTCTTCACTCACCGATCACGTAACTGTATCCATCCAAGGTTAATACACATTTGCGTGCATTCGGTGAGGACGAAACGCACGGCACTTGCCTCCGCGAGATCCGCTTGCTTAGGCTGCACGAAGCGCCAGCTGCACCCGGATCCGAGTGGCACTTTTGTACCGGATCCTTGCCTGGTCTAGACATTGTTGTCAATCCCGACTCCCGACTCCCGACTACTCGAGCCTCGTTTCCTCGATACGAGACTCCATTCTTTCGTATATAATTATTAGATATTTAATTAAATTTATATATACGTCTCGTATACGTCCCTCACGTTATCCTGTATCCGTAAATCGATGCACCTCTTCAAGTTTCACAGCCGCGACAAGAGCCCGATTGACTCGCGATCTTCTTTCTCTTATCCAACATGATATCGGTATAATTCGCATGTCGCAGTGTCTACATTTTAGTAATTTAGTTTTTACGGAGCCGTCTCTCCCCGCGATTTCAAACTCTCCTCGCGATAAGCTATCGAAAGAAGAAGAATTTTACGATTTAAATAACAATGAGAGGTCGTTAATCTTTGCACGTTCGGTACATTCGGAGATAATGTACTTTTATCATTTGCGTCGAATCTATCGAGTAGATATACTTAAAGTGCGCATTATCGTCCATTCTTTCAAAAGCAAGTGGATAATATATCAGTTTAATTTTCAACTCTGGTGCAAATAAAAGCTTCCATCTCTTCTTAAAGCGCATAAAGATTATATCACAGAATGCATTTGCCTTCGTCTGTCGTCGCTGGCCATGGATACTACCGCGTAGTATCACGATATGTATTTAAAGATAACGCGTTTTATGCTTATTATCTTCTACGAGAATAAAAATCTCCCAATTTCGATCAACTTTTTTAATTTTAATATCGTATTTGTATTTCATCGCGTCTGTCGTACGGGATAGGAAGAAGCATAGAAACATTTATCACAATTCCGTCCAAGTTCCGATCGAAGAACGTGTCCCTTTTAATTATAGCGCTTCTCCGTCGCAATCGACAGCACGTAATTGCCGGCCGGTAAATCTTGGAGACGAGTAAATCCTTTTTTTTTTTTGCCCCTCCTCCGCGCGTGTCCCTTCGAGGATAAAAATTTAAAAACTTCTTTTAGAGAAATTTTTCGGAAAAGTCGCGCGCACTTTTAGCAGCAGGCAAATTTATACGTTGTAGAATATTGGCAATAATTTGGCGAATCTACTCTCGGCAGATTCATTCCCAACACGCTCGTGTACGGCGAAAGTACGGTTGTACGCTTGTACTCGTAACGCGCACGCATGTCCGATCGGCGAGTTCTTGCCGTGACGGATGTTACGGAGGGAGAACGAAAATCAAGGCGATCGATTCACGTTACCGTAACATTAGCCTCGCAGGTTGGTTACCCGTACATCGGTGCACCGGCGCGGCTAGGCCGTTTCGCTTCCGGCACGCCGTACCGCGCATCACGCACGAATTTTTACGGGATATGATTCCGAGAGTGCGCGACGACGCAAGTACCTTCGTGTCTTCCTCTACATTTTCATGCTCAAACTATTTTTGCAATCGTGTCGCCTTTTCTTTCGAAATTATATAATTGCGATAGAAACGCAAAACAATCGAGAACAATGTCATCGAAAAATAGCGTTCGTTTCAGGCATAGCTGCTTCTCTACGTCGATTTTTTTATAATCGCGACTTTACGAATACGGCAGACCGCGCAGTGGAAACGGAAGGACGGCGGGGACGGGGCGGACAACGAGCGGCGAGCGCGAGACCAGTAGAGGAACCGCGCGCTTGGTCAGACCGGTCGGACGAAGGAGTCACGGCGCGCGTGGCCGCGACACGCGAGTCGCCGGCGCCGGAAGGAGGAACGATGGATACGCGCATCCGATCTCGGCCACGGTGCCGCTACAACTGAACCACTCGAAACCTCCAACCTCCACCTCTCGACGTGGAACCTCCGTCCTCCCTTCCCTTCGCCACGTCCCGCTCCCGACACCCCGACAGCCCGACGACCCGTTTAGCCTTTCTCTCTATCCAACCGTCTCTATATTCATTTTCCATCTCTCATTCTCGCTCCCTGTTTCGCGTCGGCTTCTCTCCTTTCGATATCTCCCCCCCCCACCCCCCTCGTCCATCTCTTCATCTCGATTGAGAGACTTGCCGACGAGTTTTTCGCTCTTCCTCCTTCACTTGCACCGTACTTGCGACGCAAGTACAAGTACCGTCTTCTCCTCAAGGTATGCGTGCATGCATGCGCGTCTCTGTATATACATCTCTCGATACTTTCTCCAATTTATTCCGTCATCGGCCCTGCATACAATTCTTCTCTATTTTGCGTTATCTTTATTTATCTAGCACAGTCATATATAATAGCACAGAAAATGGTCAAAGTGGAGCACCCGCGCGATCTATCTGCGCTTACAGCTTTAAAAAATTGCACAATAGATGACGCATTTTGAATTCTTCTCTCAAAATTAATGTAATCTTTAGCGTCAAACATAACAGATCGATATACATATATCGCGATACAAGAAAATGTTCAAAGATCGGAAATGTAGTAGCTAGCGCGCTGTCGGATCTTTGATACTCGCTCTCGAATTCGGGAGAACGAATATCTTACGATCGCGTTCGCTTTTCTTTCGTAGATTAACGTTCAATCGTATATCCACGTCCCATCCCTTTCGCACACGGCGATAACTCTTCGTCTTCCTCGATGACCGAGGATTGGGACACATGAGTTTCACACGATTAGCCCCACGCGACACTACCGCGATATTACCGAATCATCCCTTGTTATGTCACGAATCGACCGTTTAATCAGCCGCCTATCTAAGGTACAGTCCTCCAGATAAATCATACATACACGATAATATAAATATATTCAAATGTGCAAAGCACAATTATTCAAGTTTGAGGTAATAAAATTGCATCCAATTGTTAGTAGCAAAATGAAAGAAAAATATTATCACACGCGTATACAATCATAAATATAAGACTTGAAAACTTTATCCTACTTTATTAAATTTTAAACAAAAGCTATCGCGTAGCCCATCTACCATATATTGTATATAATAACAAGAAATGATCGCACAGTAAGAGAAATAGAAAAAAGCTCACATTTTTTTCCTTAAATAACAAATTCTTTAAACCAAATATCTCTTGACACGTAGATTTATTTTTTTTTTTCCCGTAAAGTCTTATAATGTAAGGAACATCAACCCTCTTTTTTTTTTTTTTGCCTTCGGGATTACATAACCCTCGAGAGGAACAGCGGATTATGACAAAACGGTATAATAGAGAGCCGGACAAGCTGTGCAGTAGCTGGAGTTTATTATAAATGCAAATGCATTCTACTCGCGATATTTCTCTTCTGACAAAGGGAAAGAGAGGAAAGGGAGAAAGAGGGAGCAATTTTGATTACGGCTAGTCGCGCGTGTCTGCGAAAGGGACGTCAATTTAGCGGCAAGATAATCTCGCTGCCGAGCCGTTTCCACCAACCCTCTTCAAAACGAACCCCTGCTTCAAGAAACCCTTCTTCATCGTCCCTCCATAGTTGTCAGATCGCCACGAATCTTTACCTCTCATTCCCTTCTTCTTCTTCTTCTCTTCCTTCTTCGTCTCTGTCTCTTACACGTCTCTTTTCGCTCATTCATCTTTCTTTTTTCTCCGTTCTTTTATTCCTTGAGATCATTCGCATGTCGTACAAACGTATGCATTAATTTAACCAGTGCAAATGCATTATACGAGTGAATAAAGTAGAGTGATTCGTTAAATTAAATTTGTATTTGACAAATTAATGCGCTCGTTTGCTCAAATATAAAAGAGAGATTAGTCGGCGAACAATTTTTATGCGTACAATGTAGGCAAAGTTTACCGTCAAGTTGCCTCGCGTGGCCTTGCATTCTCTGATAAAGGAAAGGAAAGGAAAGCAAAGCAAAGCGAAAGAAAGCGGAGCAAAGCAAAGCAAAGCGGTGATATCGAGAAACGGTGTTTTCGACAGACATTCAACGCTTGATTGATTTTCGAGACAGGACGTACTATTCGCAAATAAATACTACGGGGTAGCGCACAAACTTTACTCCACGCTTGTGTTTCAACGGAATTTTCTTTGATGCTCTTGCATTTGACGAGTAGCGATATACTTTCTTGCGTTTGTTTCTTATTCACATACTTTCTCACACACACACACACACACACACACATATATATATATATATATATACAAACATTCTATTTCATGTAATAAAAAAAATTAATTTGCTTCATCCTTCGAACAATGATATTTTTATTCAAATTTTTACTCACCGAGACATCGAACCAAATAACGCAAAATTATTATATTCAAAGTAGATCGAAACATCGAATATCGATAAATGCAAATTTTTCATTCTTCGAAACGATGACAAATTAAAAACACTGGCGGTCGATAGACGCCACGAACAAAGTTGCGTACGGACGATTAAATCAATTCAAAGCAGAAAGTGGGGACGGAAGGCAGGCTGGAGGAGGAGGGACGAACGAGCGCAAGTGTAAATCCTGCGGCGATATAAAATCGGCTGCAAGCGATGCACCCGATCCGCCGTCACTATAAAGCCGATATTTTTGTGATAAAAAACGTGTGGTTCGCGATAATGCTAAATACATTTCTATTTATCACACAGGATACGTTTAATGACGATAGCTATGTACCCATCAATTATTAATATCTATGCGCCCGTCAAACGCAAAAGAAACGTGGCGGCCCAGGTCACCAAATTAACATCTATATGTACGTATATTCCTATTCGCGCGATGACGCGCATTCAACCCGTCAACTTTATCTCGCGCCAATTATCGACCATTATCGGTCCGATAATAAGCGCTGCTTAATTAATGGATTCGTCGACGATTCTATTGGCAAAGACATTCTGTTCGTAGCAACTGTAACCAAACTATCGCATTAATTTCGCCCGTATCGTCGCTGCAAATATCGCCACTTTTGTATCCACGGAGCGGAGAGCAGTGACACTTTTATTTAAAGCCGCGAAGAGGAAATCCGTATTTCAAGTTGTACTCGATCATAAACGTCGAGCTGGATGAATCCCTTTGACGAATCTCTCTCGAAAAACGCATTATTGGCCTTTACCGCTAAGCGTATACAGCTTATCCTCGTGATCGAGGCTCTTAATCTTCTGTAAAAGCAGAATTTCGCTTTTGTTTGCTGTAATAAAAGCCCGTTGTCGAATGAACGCGTGCCCTCGGCTATAATCGCGCGTCGCTTCTCTCTAGCGACTGTGTGAAAATTGTCCGTCGAAATTTTCACGAAAGGTCCAAGATTTCGATGGCAGCGAAAAAATTCAAACGAGGAGTACGCGAACAATATTCGCGATAAGGAAAACAAAACGTGAGCAATAAAACGTGACATAGAAATATATTTATTAATTTTTTTGAATGGTAATTAATATATATACGTTATATATAATTAATGTTAATTAATAATAATCATGTATCGCAAGTTTTTCGAATGAACGACAGAGTCAAATTTCTTCCTACGCGAGCATACGCAAAATTAGATCAATTAAAACGTTCGGGACAATGGCTCGGGTAAATCATTTCCTCGTCCGCGTATATACCATTCGTTAATTTAATTAAAATCTACACGCGCCGAGAGAGCAGTAATAGCGGCGCAATAATCTGATTAAATCTAATATCGAAAAGTGTCGGACGAAATATTATAACTTTGTCATACGCTTCGCGATTAATTAAAATATTCAAATTAAAGGCGAAGCGCGCAAGTTCTCTTTACCGCGAGAAACTGTCACTGTGTGCAGAATCAAAATCAGCCGCGCGATTCCAAATGAAGGTGATCGCGCGTAATCCGGGCTTAAGTCAAAATATACCGCAGGCGCGTAAACTCTGGCCTAATTTCGCACAACCCAAATTCAATCGAGGTTTAGTAAGCTTTATGCCTCTCTCCTTCCACCGCCCCCTCCCCCCCCTCCCCCCTTCCCGCTAACTGTTTCAATTTAAGACTTTACGAGAGTATTTCGACAAAATTCGCTACGCAAAAGAGTTGACATGACAAAAGCTTGCATCGTTGTATCATGCATCCGTCGATGAGATATACGAAACGTTTAGAGCTAATGTAAAACGCGTGTCTGAAAATTTTCAATCTTCGATGCTTGGCGAATCTAACGATAAAATCAATTTTCTTTACAAAAAGAAATGTCGAGGATTATCAATTATTGATAGAACTTAATCAAATTCGATGACAATATATACGCGTGTACAGAGTTAGAATCACGCGCGCTATGTTCTCCGATATTTTCATTAAGTAGAGATCCATTCGTTGATCGAGAACATTTCTCATCCATGATCGATGGCTTCTATATAGAATGACTTTTGATATGGACGCGTGTATTGTATTGTATTTGACGTAACGTCACCGCTGCCTCGACGCGTTTCTACGCGTATCCCACGCAACCCGATCGCCGCAGGAAATATTCTCGCGCGCAAACTTTTCAACGCGTACTTACTTCGTTTCGCAAGGTATAATATCGATGAAAGTATATCTGGGGATGACAGCCTCGCGGGATATTTCAGAGTCGAGCGTGGATCGATCGTCGCCGACGATGACGACTGTCGTGCAGCTGCCGGCATCGACCAAACGACGAGCGTTATGACTTTCCATTACGCTGACCGTAACTCGCGTGTCGTATGACCCGTGAGAATTACGACATAAATAACATGGTTTGAAACTGTTGCGCAGTTTTACGACGGGCCGCGCCTCTATCGGGTCGCGGAATATCGCGGATAACGCGTTAGCGAACACATTGGCTTTGTACAATATTTCCAGTTCTTTTCGTCATCGCTCTTATCGCGCGGTCGATAGATAAAACAATATAGGATAGAGCCCTAAGACGTTATCCGAAAAGCAAGCGAACCATCATCGCAACTGCGGTCTTTTCTGCGCATTTCGGCTGTATTTGAGATTCCTTTACGTTTGCACTTGAAACGTATCGTACAGGTACGAGTAGCAACGAGAGATAGTATCTTTATCAATAATAACTCATCTTTTAATTGTTATTCGTATGGAGGTCACGATAATTACGCGAATCTTACGCATAGCGAACGCATTTCATTTCAGAATTTAGTCATTAAATCGCGTTACACGCACACACAATTCCGTAAGTAATTTTCACCTCGCGAGGTCGTTCCGCGAGAAGGGCGCGCGAGATTAAATTGCACTTAATTAAGATTTAAGAAGTAAATGTGAAAGGTTCTCGCTTCCGATGCAGCTCTCTGCAGTATCCTAGCATCCACGTGCTCCTACAAGTTTCCAGCGTATACCGTTCAAAACCTTCAGACACGATACAATCGATTTTTCCGTGGTATCCTAGTTCTGCTTTACCGACCTCCACCGGAAATTACGGCAGGCTACGACATTTCCGGTTAATTCCATGGGCATTAACAAAAGGGATATTAATGTTCGACATAATTAAAACCACGCGTTTCCTTCAGTTATCTTGTTTTCGTTACTTTTATTCTGTTATTCCACGTTGCTTCATGTATCGATTGACAAAACTTGTATTAAAGCCAGCGGAGGGAGAAATGTGTTGCAATTAATTTTTTTGCGGTTGTTCAATAAAAATAAAATCTAATCCATAAATGTGTAAAATGAATAATTTTTTAATAATTGTATGCATAAATATTTGAAGAATCGAAGAATGAATGATGTATCGTACAATCAATAAAAAACAATGACATTTATTAATGTGCTTTGGCTATAAATCAAAGAGGTATCATGATTTTTTTAACAATCCATTATCATTTATAAAAGACAAATCACAAACGATTCGAGTATTAATTCAATTCTCGTTTAATCATGACGCATCAGACGGCAACTTGTTTACTATTAGAAACAATCCTCCATCTCAACCCCGATCTCATCCCCGATGATTACAATCTAATCGCGTCAACTAACATCATTAAATCGTTCGTTCTTTTTAAATAGCGAAACCGGCCGAAACGTGGCGGACGTTCGACATATCGATGTCTCCGTTCCATGCAAACGAGATCCGTGAAATTTGCATACGCGAGCGATGTAACGATGCGGGAAACGCGCGGGTTTGCCGACCTTCACCTTTGAACGCACAGCGAAAGATACATCAATGTCTCGGAACAAATGCATCGGTCGCATTTACCGATGACGCACCTTAGTAAATACGCGCGCTGGATAATTCATCGTACGTGACGTTTACCGTGTCATTCGTGTTTCACAAGTAAACGTATTAGTAGTCGAAGACATATTGTATGAATGTATTCTTCTTTCTTCTTTTTTTTAATCGCCACTCTCGGACGCTTTCGTAATTCCCCGTAATGCTTTATCACCCCGTTATGTATTTTTTGTTTGTTCATAAAAGAATGTTTCATAACCGTAACAAATGGATATATTCGAATTGGTACAATCGAAATACGAGCTTGTATTTAATTTTAAGCTGCTACGTTTAATCTTTTGTTAGGCGAAGATGACGGAGAACCTCATAGTATTCTTTTGCTCTCCCAGTTTATTGTATTATCATTGTGTGTATTTTAGTTTTATATCCCATATCCCACTTGATTATCAGTTTTATATATTTTTCACTTTTCATAAAGGAATATTCTGGTAGCGAATAATCATTTCGACTATGAAAATTTTATTATTGCTTTAGGTATACTACACACATTTACGCAAAATGATCGATAATAAATGCGCATTCAACGAACAAAGGAACATTCATTGTCGAGAACGATTTGGAGAATCTCTCTCCAGAAGATTTAATTGAACGTTATTTTTTTAACTTATTATCACAGATTCTTTTTCGATTATTTGTTTATAATTTTAAAACTATCCAGATACGTATATATACAAGATAATATCGAGATTACGAAAAATTTTCAATTTTTCCGACGATTAATAAATTGGCTGTCCCCATTAGGCAAATCTAGGAAACTACTTGGATGTCATACATTATGCATTATATATATATATATATATATATATATATATATATATATATATATATATGTATGTTTGGCGTATTAATTAATTATTGGAACCAATCAATTAACGACCGAGAATATTATGACGCTGAAATAATATAAAGCCCGAGGCGAACAGTGCACCCTGTCAGTATCGATCGTGAAGAATGGAGTCGGAGAAAAACTCCACCATCGGCGTTTTAGCTGGCAAGCGGCCAGCATGCCTCTGCATTTCGCGACAAAGAGTAATGCGATCCGTCTGTAGAAATATACAAGTGCAAATCGTAAGATTCTTCGTATCTCTTTCGTCGTTATTCGAAACATTTTAAGCGATTGAGCGTATATTTTATCCACCGGATTGGAAGAGCAAAAGAATACTGTGAGCTTCTCCGTCACTCGCGTATATAGCGGAAGATTAAATATAATATACAATAGAATTAAATGTAGATTAAACGTAGTGGCTTAGAATTAAATGCAAGCTCGTATCTTGAGTACCGATTCGAACCATTCGTATATCTATAAACCGATTCGCGAGTGTAAATAATATTTGTTGCTATACAGCAAAATGTTTATTTGAGTCAATTAAACATACCGTTGGGTGCTGGCTGCTTAAGACTTCGTTAAAACTCGATCCACACGGTTTCGGTCAAGATTCTACATCCCATGGATTGTACTCGCGTCCCAAGTCCCAACGTATACGATATTAATTTAGATTTCAGATCATTGATCTCGTATAGCGCGATTATCCGTCTATCCCTCTCTCGGATTATTTTTCCATCGATTTTAGCATATACAGTTGTAATCAATCACGGATAATTCGGATAATTCTTACTAAATGATTATTAATTCGCGCAATTGGCACAAAATAAGAGAAAATTATGTATGAAATAAAGAGAATACACACATACAGACTCGGGCACATATATTCTGTGTGTTAGAAGCGATTTATCGTACATTTCTAAACTATTGTTTAGCAACAAAATTATTTGAATATGTGTATCAGAGTCAAATCTATCTTAGTAGACTGTATCCGTCTACATTCGATTTGGAATTTAATTAGCGCATCGTCCCATTTCTAACTAAAGTTATTACACTAGGCCTATCTAAGATGAAGGATCGAGAGAGACGCAGTAGTAGATTTATATATCCACTCGCATGCATAATGTTCCATTATTTTCGAATTATCAATCGAGAGATATTCCTATTATGCGGCGCAATCCTGCCTCACGGAATAGTTCATAGTTAATTATGGAGTTCGTTAAGTTGCTATGTGCATTGCAAGTGGCTGTTGAACCTGATGAGCCTCCGTCGTGAGAGCGAGGGACTAATTAGGATCTACCTTTGACCCTGCCGTTCCGTTCTGTTCTTGAATTATGAAATTCCCCGCAGCAAATCTCGTAGAGAGTAAATACTTAACAAAGAAAGGTGCGCAAAAAACATTTGCAAAAGTAGGACAATTCTACCAATACGAAGAAGAAGCGCGAACTCACATTTTAGATAACCTAAGCGTTTTGTTGAAAGATGGCAAGTCATATGATAAATTTCTTCGCTCTTTTGTATACTTTGAAGAAAAAGAAATGCGAATCATTCATCAAAACAAGATTATTATTTAAGAAATAAAAATTTATAGCAACGATTGTATACATGTGCGTGCGTGCGCGCGCGCGCGCGCGCGCGTTTAAAAAATATAATTTTTACTTTTAATATATTATTTGAATATTTTTATACAATACATATATTATTATAAATCTTTCAATAATATAGAGAAAAAAAAACAAATTAAAAAAGATTATATAAAGAAATTTGGATTATTATTACAAATGTTCTGCGTTTTTATTTCCGTAGAAAGTACAGTCTGTTCGTTGAGGAAAATAATTACTACATAATTTGGATGACATCTCCAAAAGTCCACTTTAAAAGCGAGTAATTTTAAAGAAACTTTTAATATGTATAAAAAAAATTTTAAGTGTAGATCAACTAATTTTAGCTTATTATTTCTCGATTAAATATCATTGTATTAAAATTATAATCAACACAGATCTGCAAACGCAATGTAAAATAACTATAAAATATATCTAGTCACTCTAACCGTATATGTATTATTGATCAATTAAACGCACTATTTCGATATCCAAGACAAAATCTGACAGATCATATAATTATATATATGCGTTATCACCCGACGCAGTATATCTCTGTTATCGTCTCTTATTATTCACGCTACTTTTAGCCGTTTGCGGTTTTGTCATTCTCTATTTACTTGCGTCCAACGATCAAGTTTCCCTATCGTGTTGAAGCTTACTAAATCATTCTAGTTTCCATTATACAAAACGCGCATTTGCGAGTGCACGAGTACACGGCGAACGAGAATCCGAAGAGTGGAGAGAAACCGATGCGTTTTTTCCGTTAAACGAACCGGTATTCTATCGACATACGGCTAATACGCGAACGGTAAAATGTCGATCCAATAATACCGAGAATGTGCGATATCACGCAAATACGCATCGCGTGCGCGGACGTCGTCGCTAGCGCGTAATCCCATTCATCTTGTCATCGAGTCTCTAAATTCTCGTCGATGGGATCCATCGATTTGGCTCCACTACTGCCATCGTAGAGAGATGGATCGTTGGCGCGATCGTTAGATCCACACCGCGTTCCCTCGCCTTCCATTTACCTTCTATTCGATCGTATTTCATCGCTGTACCATCGTAGCGGCCGTGTATCTCGATAAATTATTACATTCCGTCATCGGCAAGTACGTGGCTGCTTCGAGACGAGTTCGAGTTAGCGAATAATCTCGAAAGAAGAGAGACCGTCAAAAGAGCAGACAGCGGGGAAAATTAGCGCAAACTCCATTGTCGATTAATTGATCTCTGGCTTAATTAAACGGACGGCCGATTTTCGCCAGGCGAATCGATACGATATCGCATTGAAAATGGCAGAAATACAGTAACATTGAAAACGATACGGCTCGGTGAAACGAGACTAAATATATTAATAAACCGTAAACCGTGAAAAACGAGCTCTGATATCACTGTATAAACTAAACTATTTCGAAATTAATAAGCGATTGTGATGAATCCGTAATTATTGCTTATAAACCGCAGACTTATTGTTAGTGATATATTTGTGATATATTTTAAACTAATAAATATATCAATACGCTAAAATTGTACTTACATACAATTGGCGCATTATTTTATTTAAACCGAGATTAAAATGCATTCCCCTTTCTCTCTCTCTTTCTCATATACTATGTTTCTGTAAAATTATAGAAATATGCAATTCTTCGTCGCATTTTAAGCCATCATTTTGATAAAAGTTAAAGATAATATCATTTATTTGCTTACTCGTGAGAAATGTAGATAATTTTCCGAATCAATTGCGCAAAATGAAAGATTCGTATCTATTTTTCCGATTGAAACAAATATCGAATATTTCGCGAATATTATAAAGAAAGATTAAAAACAATCAAAGTTTCTTTTATCAAAGTCCTTATCCGTGTGCTTGCCAGAATCCTATAGAATTCAAAAAATGGAACGATATCTCTTTACGAGGCTTGATTGCGTATCGAGTTTACTTTTGTTGAAAAACGAAACTCTTTAAATATTACCGCAGTTTCACACAAATGCCTAATGTCTAGGAAGAAACATGTTTCGCGCGCTCTACAAAAGCAAAATCGGCAAAAAATATCCATCTATAGAAAGAGAGAAATGTTGCTATTATTGTTTTTTTAAAGAAGGAACCATACGAAACGATACCAACCGGAAAAGCCACGAGACGCCGGTATATTCGTCTAAATGATAAGAATAGCACGCTATCCGTAACAGAAATTGGAAATCAATATTTAAGCCCATTCTTGAGATGTCGTGACCAAGCTGGATTTGCGTGCGGTACCAAATAGATAAGAAGAATACCAGAATAACATTATATAGGAGCTATGCACATCCTTATCAAACAAGAACATGTCGCGGATTACTTTTAACCGTTTCTCTTTACCGGTCGTTTATGCGCGCTATTAAATTTATGCACTTGTCAAATACGTCATTAATTTTTTTATATATCAAGCATATTGTTATAATTTCTACAATCGTCGTACGCGTTTCTAGTAGAAAATAACGTTAAAGGGAAAAGGGATTGCACGTATATATGGGACGACCGGATCGTCGTTGATTATTTGAATTGATTGCGCGTGATATAATCAAATATATATATATATATATACTATACGTATATATCACGGAAATAAAATTTAAAATAATAAAACGATTATAACGCATACATATTTGTATGCACGAGCGTGTAAAGCAGCGTTAACATCAAAGAGTAATTTTTTTTTTTTTTATTTCTGTAAAATGGCATAAGAGAGAGCTAAAGTTTTAGTAAAATGACAAGCCGAGACAACGACTTTGTGTGATTAATTAGTTTATGCTTCACATCGTATATTTAACATTTCGCGTCACACGCTTAATGCCGTTGGCATTTGCACGCGTGCGGCACATTTTGTAAAGAAATAATTTAATTTCCAAATGATACATCTCGCGGCGATATTATATTCGTGTATATTCCGAACGATCTGTCTATAAAATATAAAACAATCGTTCTTTCAAACATTTCTCTGTAAAAGAATATTTCCAACGCGCGTTGAAATAATAGACTAAATATGTGCGCGCGTTATAAGTAAATAACAAATCGTAGAGCGGAAAATAGGCAGCATCGATATATCTCGAGTATCTTATTTTACGGTACAATAAATGTTTGCAAGATGCGGACTCTCGGCACAAGTCTTTAAATTCTGTTTTCGCATTCGAGCCACGGCAAATTTATCTTTTCACGCTTGACACGCTTGCGAAAACTCTTCACGAAAAGACGTAACCCGTGATATACTCGACGTCGACTTTGTTTCGCTTTAT
This sequence comes from Polyergus mexicanus, assembly GCF_030449975.1. Lineage (NCBI taxonomy): Eukaryota > Metazoa > Arthropoda > Insecta > Hymenoptera > Formicidae > Polyergus > Polyergus mexicanus. The sequence goes on along the minus strand of NW_027223327.1, from coordinate 235,849 downwards.
TCGCCCCTTCAATTTCTTTCACCTGCGCGGCCTTTCCTTGTAACTACTTTCCGATAGCGGTTACCTATTGGAATTTCTTTCGACATGGTGTGCTCGAAGGTAATATTTAAATTCATACTATCCGTGTAATCGTGCCCCCTATATGATTGTTTGTCTATAAAATCATACAATATAAATTTATATAGACGGATATAATAATGCAATACTGACAATCACTAAAAACCAAAGAAAATTGATTTTAAAAATGTACAAAAACACATACAGGACTCAATCATTCATTATTTAAACACAAGACATCTTATTAACTATATTGATATTTGCTGATATGTATTCGATATTAAGTATAAACAATTTAAATTATAATTAATTTATATATATATATATCTTTTTTAAACGGCTTCCGAGATCGATCACGGTTCTCAATATAAAAAAAAACATTTTATATTGATTGAATCGCACAGTAACACAATTACCTATTGTATACGTCGCGCCATCCAGCTGAAACGTGGCACTCTTGCATTTCTTGAAGAGTTTTTGGTGCGAGTAAGCAGGAAGCTTTGGTAAAGGGGGCGGCGGCGGCGGAGGCGGAGGTGGGCCCTTCGGCCCGTACTTGACGTGCCTTTCACTCTGGCTCATTTCTTAGGCGTAAAGGAAATCGCGTAATCGCAATCTCTTCGTCTCGCTCCCGGCGACAAAGCAGAGATAAGAAGTTGAAGCAATTTTAGCCGTTGGATGCGCGCATAATTCGGAATGCAGTTTCTGGCACTCACTATTATTTCTCAATCACAGATCTTGATAGGATCCAATTGCGATCAACGCACGGATTTATTCTGTCACGATTCTCAAAAGTCGTCGTAACTCTCTTATTTATGTCTCGCTACGGCGAGCAGTAAAATTATCTTTCCACGCTAGTTAAAATCACTTCTAATTTTGTCTCGCGCGTTAAAGTAAATTTATTTCAAAAAATCTTTTCTCTCGCGAGTACATACAAGGTCGCTAAGATATTATTTTCTATAAATAAGAAATATTCTGTATCTATATTAAGAAATTTTCTGTAAAAAAAATTTATAATCTGAAAATTCGTGCAATCGACGAATCGATTCTAATCATTTGCTTGCGAACAAAAGATCGAAAGTTTCAATACCAATGTAAAGTATTAAAATTTCTACGTTGCATTGTGGACAGATATGAAATATACATAGCGGATTATATCGAGAGATTTTAAATTTATTGAAAATGAATGTAGTTTCCAACAGAGGAAGCTAAAATTTCGATGTAAAAGTTTCGTATTAGTAAAATAGAATTTCTGCATTAAGAGTAAAATTCATATTTTCACGTTGCTTATGTAAATGCACAAAATAATCTTAAAAAAATATATAAAAATCTCGAAAAAAGTAGGCTACTACAGATTACGAATATTCATATACTCTGCAACATTTGTCTCTCTTGAAATAATCCAATTTATATTAAATATAAGGTCATCTGTGGCGTCAAATTCATCATAAATCTCATACCGATAAACTCATCCCTTTCTCTTTGCCAATATCTTGTATCTCGTTTTATCTCGTGACCGATTCCTATCGCGGTAAAAAAGAAAAACGAGTCGATCGTACCGGGGGGAAAATTGATCATTTTTATAGGCGGTATCGCCAATCACACGCGCGCATATAAATACATTTTTTTTATTTTATTATAAGATTAACGATTGACAGAGAGAGAGAGAGAGAGAGAGAGAGAGGGAGGGGGGGAGGGAGAGAGAAAATCATGTCTACAAATATCTAAAACGATATCCACATTTTCACGTCTCTCGGAGCCAATTTGAATTTCCACTACATTCCGCGGAACGATCCGGAAAATCTCCCGACGCTCGCCGTCCTCGTGTTCGCCAGGAAATTTATCACGCGTTACGTCAATTATGATACATTTTGGAGAACCGGAAAACGGATATATTTCTGTGCGATACATGTATCCACGATAATATAGGATAACTCTGCTGCAAAAACAAGAAACATGTCGTGAATCTGATTAAACTGTTTTTATTAATAACTATTTCTCAATTAGTTTCTTTTCTACTTCGTCTTCCTTCCAATTTCTCTCTCTCTCTCTCTCTCTCTCTCTCTCTCTCTCTCTCTTTTTCTTTCTGTTTAGTAATATTTACGATTTATAGAATTCATTGCTTTATCATAATCGGGTTTCTAATACGAATGAAATTAAGTTAACGCCATCAAGTGTGAGACCAGATTCAGTAATGTAAATACAACAATACTATTGAATACAAAGAAAGTTATTAAATGAAAAGTCGAATTCTCATAAGGTCAAGCAGATTGTCGTTTTGAAGAAATTTAATTCGCGAAAACAAAGCTTTATTTCCAACTGTGCTAATTTCGAGTCGAGTATACTATAATGATAGGCAAGACAATAAAACTGAAACGAACGAGAGAAATGTGATGTTTCGTCATTGTTACGGTAACAAGTTTTGAGCGCGGTGGTTATTGTATTTGCGTCAAGATTATTCGCGCGATTGCAATTAAATCAATCCGCTTCCCTCCATAGAAAAATCCGTTATAAGTACGCTATTATTTTAATTATTTAGTAATTTAAGCGAATATTTTTTCAAGTCGATCGAGTCGATCAATATCCGGTTCATTATAATTCTTATTAAAAATATTATTTCTATTTTTGTTAACAGCCTTTAGATTATTAACGTTCGAGAAAAAGAGAAAGGGAGAAAATTCATCCCGCTTTGTATAATAAATCTATACGATGAATGAGTATGAATATATCGCTTATTAAATGTATCAAAAAATACATAGCAAAATATATATTAAATTTAAACAAAATAAAAATACTATTCTTTTAGTATCCACAATGTATCAAATGTTACCATTTCAGTATATGACCTATTATTGTACCTGTTATTAAATTTATTAGTGTGCATTCATAATTAATGGACTTTTTGTTTATATAATGGAATTATGCGCCTGAGTTTTTTCATCGCCCTATAAAATGTAGAAAATTTATTACATTTATAGAAAAAAAATAATAAAAAATTATTGCATAATATTCTTATAATTTATATATATATATATATATATATACATACACATATACACACATATATTCGTTCTTTCTTAAAACGATCAACAGAGAAAACATTATGGCAAAGTAAGATTATATAAAGTTATAAGAAAAAAATTAACTCTCGTATCTCTCTTCATTATCATAATTATTACAAATCAAGAAGCGCAAAGTAACACGTAATTATAAAAGCTAAAATAATACGTTTTATAAAAAATTAAGATGCATACATAACGTGTAATAATTTTTAGTTATTTTATAAGCACGCCATTTCTTCATGTCCGATACTTCACTGACTTTACGCACATTATTGATAGCAACAAATTCAATCTCGTATATTCATCACAGGTATCACAAAAGAAGAAGCGGGCACAAATTTATGACATTGATGTTTCTGTGTGTCGCGCGAGTGATTCTATAAAGATTTCTTTATATTTAAATAATGCGCATAACTATCGAGCAACGACGTTTGCGACGACGGTGACGCGACGAGCGAAAAGCCGACGAAAAAATACAAAGCTTTTCGTGATGCGAGTTCGCGGACGCGACTCCACGTGCCCCGGTCCGCGATGCGACTCGGACGCGGCTCGAAAGCTCGCCTCGAAAATCTCGCGCAAGCGTGCGGTGATGCGGGCTCGACGAAAGCCAATCCACGTAAGCGCGTCTACGTAGGGCTACAAGGCGGAAAAGAGAACGAGAACGAACGCGGGGGAGCGCGCGAGCACTCCCCAAGCATCGGTTCTCGCGAGAAATTCGCGAATGTGTGCACTTTTCGTGAATTTCTGCAAGGAATGTAAAAACGAATGTAAGAACCGAATCTCTACACTGATCTTTTGAAAAGCAGCGCATTTTCGACCTCCCTGACCTGTCTATTAGCATTGATAAAACGAATCGCTTCTTTCCGCGTAAGCTCCCTGATTTCATCCAACAGCTCTTTTCCAAATGCTTATTTCGATGAATTTCAATTACTTGTTTAAATATGAATACTTTCAAAAAATTTCGTATAAAACATGGTACATTAAAAAATTTGTTATAACAAATGCAACGCAAAATACATTTAAAGTAGCCAAATTTTCTGCAATTTGTATTATATATAACAAAAGAAAATTATAATTAATGCAATATTAATGCATACTGAAATTATGTAAGATATTAATTCTTAATGTTAAAGCAATATATATATATATATATATATATATATATATATATATATATATATATTATTTGTAACGCGCAAATTGTGCGCGTAAATTTCAAGGGATTTAATCCACTCATGAAGATAGACTTGAGCTTCTAGATTGAAATAGCACTTGGCGTTATTAGCACACCGTTCTATGAACGGGCTCGATATTATTATCGAGATGCATTCGAGCTGCGTAAATCGCAGCGAGAGTCGCGGAGGAATAATTCGTTTAGCTTTAGAAAATAGCACACGACGCCGGAATTGCCAGAAATCTTAACGAGTCACCCGAGACTAGTCGTCATTTGTTCGTGTGCCAAGGAAAGGTGCTTAACAAATACGATAAAAGGCACGATCGAAAAATATTTCTCCATTTTACCTGCCCTTCCGCGACAGGTAAGACGGCAGAATTCGTTCAACGACCGGATTCTCCTTTCGGCTACATCCTGCCCACCCACTATTCTTACTAGTATCGATCTAACGTTTATAGGACAAAACGTAGCCCTCGTTCACGTGTAACACCTTCTCTCTCAACAGCACTGCGCCAAAACTTGTTTGTATTGTATATTGCTTGCACCATGAATACATAAAATTGTCTCTATAAAGATAAGGAAATTTGTGACTAACAAGATTATTAAACAAGCGTGCAATTTTGCGACTATAGAAGATGGATTATTGAAGATAAATTCAACCGTCAAAGCTATATATATATAGAGAGAGAGAAAGAGCTTTTATCCTCAAAATTACAACTATAAATTATATTACGTATATATCTATCCATTCGCAACATATATTGTCCCTTCATCATCATTTATCAATCGGGAAAACTATATCTAAAAAATGAGTGCAGATTTTTCATCAAATATTAAATCCGATTCTTTATTTATCGCGCTATATATAATGACATGTTTTCGTTAATATTCTCTCCAGTATCGTACATTATTTTATAAAAATTACAATAACGATTATTTCTTTCTCTTCTCTATTTGTAAAACTATAAAACGGCAAGTTTTATTTATTTCAGATAAATGCTTTCACGACAAAAATATACGGCGATATGGCGATTGTTAAAATTGTGACAGATATCGCTAATACTCGAAATGACGGAAAGAGAAATTAGAGATAAATATACAGTGACAAGCGCATACCGATAGCTAATATAAAATTGCGCGGTCAATTGGACAATGAATGGCGAATATCATTGCGGTTGCGGAGGCCGACGAGACGTGCGCGCGTCGCACGCTCGGTTAAAGTCGTTCCACCTCCGGGCTGTAATTTAATTCAAGGGTTGGATGAGCAAAGATAGATATAGATGCACGAAAATGGGAGATACACGGGATGAGGGTAGGACGAGATAGGAGCGTGATAAAATGGACCGAATCGAGATGAGGGGTCGGATAACGGGTGAAAAAGAGGAGCGTTAAGTGACATTGAAGGAAGGAAAGAGAAGACACAGGTGGGGAGAGTCAGAGACGGAAAAGAAGCAGCTGAAACTACGGGGAAAGAAACGGCCCGCAGGCAACGGATGAACGGAGACAGAATCGGGGATATCGAACGGAGAAGCGTCAACGCTGACACATCCGAGGGTGGAAGATAATGTTTAGATTCGCGCAATCATCGAGGAAACGCTCGGCGATGTCGAAGGTCGTGCGAGGAGATATTTCCCTCGGCCTCTCGGTAACTATCCTTTATCTTTCCGCAAGAGAAAACGCCGAGATTCGAGCGGAGGAGTCGGTGAAGGACAGGCTTAACCGGGAATATTTCAAGACGCGCGGCAACGTTTCTATTTAAAAATCATCATGTCATCTAATTGAAAACTCAAGGTTTAGCTTCGCGTAATCAATATAAGCTTTAATAAACGCGATGAAGGCGAATTAATACATTGTACGCTTTGTCTTGGTATAAATGTTATATATATAATGTGCAGATCTCGTTGCAGATGCCGAATAATCGAAATCATGATCTGATGATCCGTCGCGCCTAATTAATGGGATATTATGCGAATGCTAACTCAATCGCACATGTCCTCGCCCCGTGGCGTGGCTGATGACTGTCAAGTGGACATTAGCAGATAAGCCCGGAGGAAATATCGTAACATTTTGATATGGAAAATCATGAGTAAAACGATATATCAAAATTGCCTACCACTTTATCTGTACTCTTCTTAATATAATTTTTCTCTTGCTCGAGATAAAGATAAGAAATAAAAATTTAAAATAATAAAGATAATAAATAAAAGTCTAAAATTACTTCAGAGAATTTTCTAATTAAAGAGATTGCGACGTAACGCTATATAATGCCACGCTGACTGCAGAAATGTATATCATCGCGGTAAACGACGCGTGTTATATAAAAAAATTCCGCTTCTTGCATTTATAGTCTCGGAAATGGAAACGCGATATTTCAAGACGCGGAATATAAATTACGGGGATAAGACACACGGATAGAACGATTTACAGTTTATATTCTATAATTCAATATAATGTGCGCGCACGATATATTTACAAGTGTAAAAAAGACACAATGTCTGACAATGTCGATCGTAAAAATTTCACGATTTGACGAATTATTGGATGTATATCGCAATAATGAATGCAAAATTGTTGACTTAATACTATAATAGATCTGGAAAATTGTCAACAACCAAATTTTGCAAACCATTCATCGTTAAAGTTCAAAGATGAACGCACACTCCACGATATACCGTATATTGCAATATCGTTTGATCTTTCGAGCATTTTTCCTTCGACACAGCTCTCGGCTATTTGCCAGTTAGCTAGCGGAAAAAAAAAACGATTCTTGCATCTTTATTCTATCAATGTGAATTCGACCACGCTGGAATAATTCTGACGTAGAATACGCTTACGCGTCCGCATGACCTTAATCCTGCGACTGCATGTGATGCGCGCGCATACGAAATAAATGCTGACAGAATATATTAAAGAAGTGAATATTAAATATAAAAAATATTTTATATGAGAGGAAAAGATATTAAATCATTATCTACTTCCCGCTACTTCCGTGAATGTATAAATGGAAGATGGTATATTAATGACGTGAAAATATAATTTCGAGATATGATAAAATATAATTTAAAATATCGGATCACACGTGTTGCACATAATACATAACTTTAAGAAAAATTATTCAATGATGTAAATATTGAGCTGTTTCATAAAATGTTGTTATTAAAGAGGATAATATCTCGTCTAAAATGCATTGTTTTGCGAGATATAATTTTCGCATACATGTATGCATGCGTCATAGATTTATGCTCTTACGAAACAATTTTCTTGATAACCTGGACTGAATTGTGGAGAGTTACGTCGTTTTTATGATAACCGAATCGACTCTGTTCACCCGTTTAGGAAATTGCGCGGTTCTCGTCGACGATCGACGTCGTCTCACACATAGTTTGATATAATCTCCATCGCGCTACTTATGCATTTCCCACATATTCAACGAATGCATTATGCGCATGAATCCCTATGACTACGGCGAAACATCGTATACATTCGTGATTGCGCTATAAAGACGATATGCATAACGTCGCCTGTGTTTCAGTCGCCTGGGACGAACTGGCGTCGGTGATCGTAAATTTGCAAAACAGAAATGCATCGCTACTCTCTACGGCGACCTCGAAAAATGCATACATATAAATGTAAGAAAAGGATGCTGGCGACTTTGAATTGAGAGAGTCACGGATACGTACGCGAATCATATTTTGCAAAATTTAAATTGGCATAAAAACACGATTTACGAGCGTCGGACTATAAAAAAATGCAAGTACGATAAATTTCTATATTAACAAGATTCTTCCCAGTTGCGTTATCTATATTTTATCGCAAGAGCCGCATTACCTATACACATTTAAGTATACATATATGCTACACGTTTGTGTGTACTTAATGTTTGCTTAAATCCAAGCAAAATATCCAAAAAAAAAAAAAAAAAAGTTCGAGAGGAATATAGATGATATATAAACACGACACAAAGCCATCGTAAATTTGCAAATATCCAACTCGTAAAACGGAATTCAAGAAGGTAAATGAATTTCCATCGTGTCTTTCCCTCCCCCCCCCCCTCTGACACTCTTCGAATGTTATCGACCACTTGCGCGTTCATCGATCAAAATTGCATATTCCTCTCCAGTAAATCATAGAGATCTCGCAATAACGTTAATCGTTCCCCGAGTTTTGCGATGATGCGGCAAACGCAATCAATTTTCACGTCAACGTATTAAACAGTAATAATCTACCAGGAAATCTTATCGTTAATATCTCGCAGAAATTGAAAAATTGACGATAATAAAAATCGAATATAATTCTTCGACGCAATGTCGCTAAAAGTGCAAACTTTGCTCTCGACATTTGAAATTATCATTCAACACATTTTTAATAAAGATCTTCTCAACATATATAACTCTTTCTATCGCTAATGATTCTTGAAATTTATATTACAATTAATCCTAAATATACATTCTTTGTTAATAGATTTTATGTTAATTATCTATATATATAAAATTAAATTTTGTCGTTAAAATTAAGTTTATTCGCTAATTCCACCTTTGAAGTCTCCTGTTGAATTGTGCCAAATCAATTCAAGCCAACGACGTATTTTTGGCAAAGCTGCAGTAAACAACATATATATATATATATATATATATATATATATATATATATCAAAAGTTATGTCTTTTGGGTATCCTTGTGTAAAAGATTAAGGATATGGAGAAAATGATATTATTTATGACGCACAAAATATTTAATTGCTTCGCAATGATAAAAATGACGACAGTCTCGGATATATTTTTGGTAAAATTATAATATAAAACAGACGTCCTTTTGTGATAGCCAAAAAGCGAAAAAGAGGAAGAGGAAGAGAGAAAAGAAATGGCCTCGCATCGTAAATCGTTCGATGCGGATATCGCACGTGTGTAGGTGGAACAGGACAATTCGTATCCACAACTTCGCGTGGGCGTGTTAAAAAACGAATGATGTAAAGATCTCGCGATTCAGTAGAAACGCACTCTCGAGATGCGATCATTTGTAGTAAGAATGGAGCCAACTTATATACAATAAAATAGCCAAATATAAAATACAATACAGTAAAAGTGATAACGGTCAGGAGCCTGATCAATAAATTGAAGAAATGGAGAAACGTGTCAAAAGCATTCCATTATTCGCAAGAGTTACTCCTCGATTAACTTATATCTTACATGATTATTTAACGATCTCTACATGCTAGGTATAAATTAATAAAAATATTACTCACATATAAGAAAATCTCGTAAAAAATTACTAAGCTTTTTGAAAAGGATTGAAAAAATATTTTATACAAATTATTAGATTTATATTAGACTATATTATATAAATTTAACTCTTACATCTTTATTTTCAATCATATAATATTCTAGATAAGTTCTGCTTTTTCTCACGTTTTTATCTTTAAATAAAAAGTGTCTCGAAAATATAGTACGATAATACGTATAAGAAGAGTATGAAGCAACCAAGTGTCATTTCAAAAATGCAATCATTTCGACCTTATTCCAAGGTCTGTTTAGCTTGAATTCGATTCAACGCGAATTCTTCGGAAGTTTATCGTTTGGTCGAGACCATGAATCGGCGCTTGCAAGAGCTTTATTAAAATATTTCCCCTTTTCCTATTCTCTCTCTCTCTCTCTCTCTCTCTCTCTCTCTCTCTCTCTCTCTCTCTCTCTTTTGGAAACTTTTGCATACCTAATAGCGCAAATACGTAGAATACCATCCGCTAAGATCGTAACCAAATTGTAGGAAATCGACGTGATCTCTATAAAGAGCTCATTAAGAGAATCATCAACGTTCAACATGTTACAGAACGTAGGAAAGTTAAGCGGATAAGAAAAAAGAAAGAAAGAGAGAAACAAAGATTATATAACAGAAAATCTTTCATAAAAGACTGATAGCAAACTTGAATAACAAAAGCGGAGAGAATCTGACAGTATGACAAAGCCATTCGCTTTACGATCAACTAATATTTAAGCCGCGATTTCCTCTTCTCCCCTTATCATCCGGCAAAAATTATAAAATATAACGAGACTTGACAATATAATTTCGACAGTGGATAATTTACCGACATTAAGCTGTAGCGAAAGATATCAGATTTTGCTGTAAAGAAAGTCTCACAAGGAATACTGGCGCCCACTAGGTGATCATCATGAGCAACCTCAACAACATTATTGATTTTTGATAGACCGTATAAGATGTAATTTAAAGCGCAAACGATGCATACGATTTGAATAATGCCAAAATTTTGTTTATTTTTTTATAAACGTTATATCGCGCGTCAAAAGAATAATAAGAAATCAAAATTATAGAATTTATTATATCTCTATCACACGTAGTTATTTCTTTTTTTTAATTCTAATAAAATATAAAAAAAGATTATGTGTATGTATAGAGAGTGTATGTAAGAATCTATTAAATAAAATAATAATTGAAGCTAAACGGTAAAAATATAATAATAATAATAATTAAAACTTAACGGCGTTATCATTTTGTGAGCGATATGGACATGTTATTAAAATTTCACACATAAATAGTAAGTTCAAATATTTAATTTAAATGTTAATTACATATTTTTGTACGAAAGATTTTCGTAAAAACATTTCATCTATAGTAAAAAGGACATTTTTGCATGTTTTGCATTGGCTGTTATATTGGTATTGGTTATAATTATAATAATAAATGCTACAAGTTACTCTATGAATGTAATATTCATTAACGCATTAATTATTGTAACAAATGCGTATAAGTATCATGTATTTGATCCGTACATACCAATTGACATTTATGCGATTACATTAGTGATTTACAAATGTTTAAATAATCCATAATCGCATTTAATAACATGCGAGCTCTTTCGCATTATTCAAAATAAGCCAATTAGGAGATGAAAAATATGATCAATGGCTAATATATTTTTATAATTTACCAAATGTCCAAAAGAGATAGATATGATCGTGCGCGCTTTTTAAATATATTTATTGAAAATTGTGTAGCAAATGTTATAATTTATTTTGTATATAATTTAATTTATATATAATTTTGATGTACCCAAAGTGTGTAAAGTTAATTACCGTCTGATTATCGAAGTTTTATTACGAAAAATATTTTTAGTTATAGACAGTAGACAATAGATAATCGCAATCGCATCAATATATCATTTGATTACATCATAATATTACATAGGATAATATTAAGGATGCTTGATAGTAAATTAATATTTCGTGCATCAAATTCATTGTCGTAAATTGCGAAGCACTCTCGACAATATCTCAATGTAACATCGCGATATTTCATATTACTTGGCTTCCCGGAAATAAAAGTTTTCGTTTTAATTTTCAGGATTTCATTACTAGGAGATATATCGTATTTCCGATATCTGTATCAGAAGCCAGCGTATTCAATCTCCTAACTCAATATTTGTTTTCGGGTATTTTTAGCTAGCCTCGATGGTTATAATCGTGTTAATGCGTGTCAATTAAAATTCAGCGATACAAAAAAGAAAATGTTTATTGCCAAATTTATGGCGATTAATTGGAGCAACTCGCGATAACTCTCACCGTAACAACGTCTCAACGGCACTTTCCTACAATTATTAAAGTCCCATTGTAGCTTGCTTTGAAACCAACTGCAGCAAGATCACGAACATCATTAGCGTGTACGGCATTTATTTTTATTATACGACATTGAGAAAGCCGAAATAAAAATTTTTCCATCTGAAAATATTTTACATACCACAAAAGGAACTGCACAGCTGCAACTCACGACTATCGATAGGCGCATTTGTAATCGAGAAACATGTCTAGATAAATGTTGGTGGATATTTAAATTGAGAATATGGAGAGGGACATGTGTCAAGGGAGCTCTGCAATATATGTCGAAATCCTTAACCACTAACTTAAAACAACAAAATTATTTTGTCGTACTAATTTAGTGTTACTCTTTGAAAAAAAAAGCATTTAGAAAATGAAATTTCGAATTTCAGAATAGTTACGAGAACTAAAAGTGTATTATGTAAATAACGTAAGCGAATGGCTTGAGTGAATATTAAACTCTTTGCATCAATTTTCACATTTTTTGAATTCAGATTTGTATCAAAAAATTAATGACTCGCAAAAATAGGTACATTCTGTTAGTCGAGTTTCGAAAAGAGAGAGAGAGAGAGAGAGGAGAAGAGGGAGAATGTGTGTACTTTCTCTCTTTCGATACTTATAAATATATTTTCCAATAAAGTTGAACGATAAAAGAAATGCATTTTTGTATCCTTTATTACAGATCCCGAGAATAAACTGATTCTTTTAACAGAATTGAGGGGATTATCTAATTGAGATATAAATAGCCCACGACGATTCAATTTGTCATATTTTCTACCATAGTCGCTACATTTACAAACTTATAATTAAATGTGTATAATACGAGGGGAAAAAAAAAACAAAGAAAAATAACACCGTTTCCATTGAAAGTATAATATATGTTTCACTACATCATATATTGTATATTATACATCAAAGTTTTACAATAAACACAAATAAACAGATTATTGGAGCATATAATTGTCTATTTTATTCGCCAACTGATACAAGATGACCAAATATTGTATATCGATTTAAAGAATAGCTCTGGTCGAAAGAGCGATTGTTTTATCAAAACAAGTAAACGGATAGAATATAGGATAATCGATCTAATCTCGCAAAAGGAACGTCTACGTTCGATGCCCACGATATAAAAATTGACGCATCGATTTACTATCTGTCATGACACGAGAAAATGTTACTCGATCATCGGGACTACTCTACGATGATTTTCTTCAATCCCTCACGGATGCGTTTTGCGAGATGTAATCTTCTATCGAAGCTTGTTTTCTACAATGCTGTAATATTCATTTTTGGAGCAATCGCAGAGCAATCTTTGTTCAATCGCGTACACGGAAAATGTATAATTTAATTCGCGCGTGCAAAATCGTAAGAGAATTTTCCGGAAACAAGTTTCAACGCTTTCTACGACGGGCGATTACAATGTTTCGAATAAAAAAAAACCACCGATAGGTACAAGTCGATCGAGCAACCCGAAAATCCAGTGCTGACCAACCAATAACCTTCTCGCGATCGCTTAAGTGCTTTTAACGGTCTCATTTGCAAATTTAAGATCTCTTAACGACAAGCTAGAACAGTTGAAATATTATGTGTTTAATTGGATGTGATGACCCCTTTCCCCTTCCCACACACACACACACAAGCGAAATCAATTTCTTGTTACCCAAAAACCAATATTGTGAAACGTGTAAAAATACCATATTTTCTACAAATATCGACGATATGGTTTTGCATTTTATAAATGTTATCTGCGAAAGTTACGGCGAATATAGAACATTATACTTGTTGAAAAAAATTCCTGCTTTTAATTTTGATTTTTGTTTTTCGATTTGTTAAAAAAAAAGATATCCAAACTATTCCAAAAATGTATGTAATTGTAAGATTAAGATTTGAAAGACTAGAGAGTGATATCGAAATATTTCTGACAGCGTTAAAATAAAAACAATGAGAATGCCCGTATTACATCGTCACGTATAGGTATATAGAACACGATGGCAAAGAGGATTCGTCGAAACGGAATAATAATTCTCTTGAGGAAAAGAATATCTATCTCGCGCTTAAATCTCAGGAAGCGTAGGACATAAGAAGAAGGAAAAGAAAGAAAAGATAGGAGACTCATCTCTATTAAACTCATCATGATACGTGACAGACAGCTTGCTAGAGGTCATCGAATAGAAATAAGAACAGCGTTCTAAATAAATCCTCTTACCTTGTACATGCCTGTCCTTATCCATTTCCTTCGTGAAATAAGAGGCAAGAGCACCACTATCTCTCCGGATCACTGCATCACGAAACTTTCCAACTTTGACCGAGATTGGGATGTAGCACGCGTATTGATTTTAACGATTTTTCGAAAGGTGTGCGCATCTGTCGCGAGCGAAACAATCACTGATGTAACTCGTAAAAAGAACCAATACACAATAATAAGGCGATAAGAGAATTCTACGTTAAACCGATCGGCCGTTCTCTCTCGGATTTATTTAAATCCAAAATTGATGGAACCATCAGCCGCGAAAGAAGAAAGGAAAGAGAGAACAGAAAGAGTGTTCTCGATCTCAATGTACGCTGTCGATTCGCACTAATGCTCGTCTATTCTCTACTCGATAGATCACACAGTGTATACGATAGATCTCACAAGGAAACTCGCAATAAATTCAGAAACAGCCGGAAAGTTCACTCGCTTCGTGCGTCTAATATAACGCGTGCAGTGACCGAATCACGATTACACGAATAAATTTGACATTTATGCGCCACGATAATAACTTTTTCAAGGGAGAAACGCATCCACTCCTTATACGTCAATATATATAATTTCCCACTTGTATCTAAATTTGAAGTGAAACTTTTAATGCTTCTTTCAACCCTCGCGCGTTATGTGAAATCAAATCGGACACAATAAAGTATTTAAAAAAAAATCTATATTTATATAATACAAGTCTTCTCTATTGACATTATAAATTCTTTCAATAATTATTTTTAATAAAAAAAATTAACTTTTTTGACAAATATTAAAAATATTTTTAGATTATGTTCGGCCACAACATGATTTAAAGTCAATTGAGAAATTGCAGGGATAAATGATAAAAAAAATCACAAGTGTTATAAGCGTCGGAAACTGCATTCAAAAGTTAACGTTTCAATTTTATATCACGCCGGGATAAATTATTGACCGGCATTTCTAAATGCCTAATACTATAGGAATTGGAACAGTTGCAGATTATTAAGGGAAAGCTGGGGAGAGCGGATCAAATTGGAATTTCCCTGAGGGAATAGTCATACGATGGGAGATACTCGTGATTGGAAACGTGCGTTTGATGTTTTCGGCAGAAAGTTGTAAGAAGAATCATGTGTAGCCATTGAAAAATATATAATTTTCGCTACTTTTATCCATTATCCATCAAGATTTATAAAAAAGTATCTATAGAACCAAATAAATCCTTAAATTCAAAAGTAATATATATATAGAAAATTAATGAAAAAATGCAAAAAAAAAAAATTAATCGCTTTAGGATCTAAGATGCAAAATTAAAATTTTTTGCGTTTAAAAAGCTTGATCTAATCGCAAAATAAAAGATGATATAGATTGCCTAATGGATTAAAAGTGGAACTTAAAGCAATGAATTAAAAGCAATGAAAAAGGAAAACGACACGTGAGCTCTTATGTTACAATTGACAAACATTTCTCTCTCATATATATATATATATATGCGATCTTCTTACAGTCATTTCTGTCGTCAACCATCTCATCGCTTGAAACGTGCAATTCTGAAAATGCTGCAAAAGAAATATTCGTAAAATAG
Organism: Polyergus mexicanus; assembly: GCF_030449975.1. Lineage (NCBI taxonomy): Eukaryota > Metazoa > Arthropoda > Insecta > Hymenoptera > Formicidae > Polyergus > Polyergus mexicanus. The sequence continues at coordinate 220,155 of NW_027223327.1, read as the reverse complement.
AACCGAAAGCGTGAAATACATATTAATTATATAAAATCACACGAAAATATCGCGGTATTATAAGCGTGTTTTTAAATTTTCAATATTCTATAATAACAATATTCTAACTAAAATTACTACAAGTAAATAAAAATTCTCGAAACAATTAAAAAATACAGAAAGAAGATAATAACTCGCGTCAATCAAATACGTATTTACGAACGCGACTCTTTCTTCGAAAATAGAAAAATTACTTTGCCGAAAGGTGATTTACTAGACAGAGATAAAGTCACTCTGACAAATTTGTTTCTTGTTTGAGCTTGTTTCGTATTATAACATTGTATTAGAGCATTACGATAAAGAAGAAAAGCGTAACCAGTATTTAAGAGTAAATCACAATTATAAAAATACGAAGAAATCAAATCGACGATTCACATACACGGGACTTGAAGAAGAAAACGTTCATGTGATCGGCATTTTAATTTTCCCGACGTGTAATTTCGAATCGAGGGCAAATGAAAGAAAAAATTGATAAGAGAATGGCAGGTGAGAAGGAAGAAAATTACGAAAACAATAAAACACAAGAGTCGCCGGTTTTTTGTTCCTTTTCACTCGATGAAACAAAAAGCTTACGTCCACATCGGGACGAAGGAAGGAGAGCGAGAGAAAAAGCGTGAGAGAGGCGCGAGTACACTTTGCACGCGGCTACACGCGGACAGAGAGCGGTGAGGGCGGCGAGAGCGGCGAAGGAGGCGAGAAAGGCTAGGGTAGCGCGAGGGTGACGAGGGGTTGAAGCATCGAACGCGCGCGACGATGAGAGATGATGACGTTTTTCATCCGGGTTGCAAGATGACGCGCGTGATATTGTATCTCCTGAGAATGAGAGTGCGGTGGGACCACCACACACCCCGACTACAACGGGTGACGCTCGTGAGGTGGATTATAGATGCACTTCGGCGGACTGGCGCTGGGCTACTGACTACCACCGACGGCTGACGGCGACGGCCCCGTGAGTGAGCGAACCGGCGCGCCAGCTGAGCGTTAAACGCGCCGCGACGCCGACGACGACGACGAATCCCGCGAAAATCTGATATGCGTGCGCAACGATAAGAATGCGCGAATTTGCCCGTTCCTCCAAAGATCCGCCGGATTGTGGATCGCGCGTCAAGATTCTCGCGAGAAAAGAGATAGGGGTACGTTTTTTCCAGAGCGCCGGAAGCGAACTGTAGCCCGGTAGCAGCGATGCGTCTCTTTTTTTGCAACTACGTCGAGAGAGGAGAGAGGAATGTAGAAGCTAAATATAAAGAGAACTTAGTGGGCGAGGGTTGATTTAATTCGTTGACGATGCGTACGCACGGATACGAAAGATGGTGTATAATGTAATTTATGTAGCGATATCGCAAGGGAGCGATGATTGGATAAATGGAAGGACACGATAGCTTGCTAATGATAAAAATGCGATGCGTATGTGTTTGAATATACTTATACCATATATCATGAAAAAGATCGTTGAATCAGTTCGTTTTCCTAAAATACTAATTATCTCACGTTATGCGATAAAATAAAGATAGGTAATATGTAATATATGAAACGGAGCATATATATAAGACTATAAAGCTTAATATAATAAAAACGAGAGAAATGAGAATCTGTGTAACAATAACAAATGATATAACGAACCATCGAATAATGAACAGTAACCGAGTTAATCAGGTCAAGAAGGAAAGGTCTTTCAGATAAAAAAAAAAAATTGGGAGAAAATTGCGTTAACTTTGAAAGAAAAGAATGACGTTAAAGCGTAACAAGAGTTCAAAATTTTCTTCTCTCTCTTCTTTCTTATTTCAATGCGCTTCCAATATCTTTGCATCTGTATATAAAGATTTCTCAAAAGCCCTTGCTATCCAGTCGGAATCTAGCAATTCTATTCGCGAAAAATTTACAATTTTCACTCGTTTATAATTCGAAAAATATAAATCTTTGTATCTCAATGGAAAAAAAAAAAAAAAAACCGTCGATTTATCAAACTGAACATAATCTGACTTATTATAAAAATTAAGATTCTGCTTATTCTACCGAGGTATTGTATCATATAGATATAAAATGAATCCATCCATCGTCGCTGTCACGCTTCGTTGAAGACGCTTAGTTTCCGCGATAAAATAACGTTTTCGCGAGTCTGCGTATCAACACGACCCCGGCGCGTTTTAACATAATTTAGTTTCGCGCGTTTATTCATCGTTGTCGGCGCATGAATTTCAGAGCGAATTCACGATTCTCTATCACAACGAGCGAGTCGAAGACTTGGAGCGTTAAAATCAGCAGGATAGGAAGAAATACAGAGAGGGTGACAGCCACAGGGACCCTAGATATTAATACGTATACGGTGTCGGTTCACTTTGTCGAGCAACGACGTGTAAGATCGGCTCTGCCGAAGAGATACGCTCCCCGCGCCGTAACGCTATACTTTGTCCTCGTTGCAAGGTGAAATGCTAACTAAAGGGGATGTTTTAATGGCAAAGATAATAATATGCCTGTTCGCGATAGAGCTATTCCTAGACTGGCAGAGATATTCTACCATGGTGGTGCGCGTCGTTTGGTATCTACGATGCTTGATCCGAAGAAGAAAGCACTCTTTCTCTCGCTCTCTCTCTCTCTCTCTCTTTGTTATCATACAATACAATAATTTTGTCAATAAACCCGTATAATGCTACAAATAAATAAAAAATATACGTATAATATATACATCTATTTGTGAATACATTTAATATAAGAAACATTTTAAATATCAACAATTTTGATTGTCTCAAAAGTATAGTATCGTATATTCTTTCTAAAATTTCGATCCATTAAATCTATAGAGTAATGCAAAAAATAATATAGAATATACGTAAAAATATTTGTAACAAATTTTATTCAGAAATAACCCTTCTCTCTTTCTCTCTCTCTCTCTCTCTCTCTCTCTCTCTCTCTCTCTCTCTCTCTGCATTTTAATGTTGTAACATTTTTTGAAATATATAATATGTATATGTGTGTGTGTTAGTTTTACTTATTTTTTATTAATGTTTAAAAGAAATTATGCTTAACATTTGAAGTTTATGAAAATGGAATTTGTAAAGATTTTCTAAAATCCTTTACAATTAAAATTAGTAATCATTCAATTGAACGCTAATAATCAAATTGACAAATGGCATTCATTGAATATAAAGAAAACGATAGACTCCCGTTTGTTTTACGTAATAAAACAATGTTTCATTCACCTCGGGACGAGTGATATCGATACATCTGGCATAACGTATCGCGTATATATTATATGTGTAAGATCGATATTTGAGCGATATTCTTCGGCTATTTAAATGTAAACGAGCATTCGTTTGCTTTTGTTTCTACAAAATTCACCAAATTATCATACACCCTATAAATATGGCTTTGAAAAAGGCTGAGCTTGACGAGTTTGTAAATATAAAAATTACATGTACAATGTATGCACATGTATAAAAAATGGCGAACCAAGCAGGTTGAAGCTATCTATTAAACGCGACACATACATACACACATAACATAACATTGTGTATATATATGGCGTTACTTTTTTTGTACATATATATCAACTTTTTTAGTGATCAAAGCTATCAAAGTATTCATATATCGCAAGACACGACTTTTTAATGGCCTCTTTAGACTTTAGACGATCTATAATTCGCAACAAAATTCAAGACAAAATTCTATTTATAATTTTATGCGTCACATATTTTTTAATATATACGTGTGTAACTTGATATATATTTTTATTTATATATATTTTACGTGTTTAAATATTTTCTGCATTACACGACATATAAAATTTATAAATAAAAAGATGTCTTGAATTTTATCACAAATTATAGATCGTCTAAAGAAATCTTGAGAGAGAGAGAGAGAGAGAGAGAATAAAATTGCAACAAAAATTATAAATAAATCAAATAAGAAATAAATGCGAAAATGCAAAAAAATTTGCGCTGAATTTCGGATATTTTGATGTCAACAATTTTACGTCCAAGAGATAATATTGTACATCTATACATATCGATGACGTCAGAAATTGCTCTGGCACACGTATTGCGTTGCATACCCTAATTATTCGATCTACGATGCATTTTCAGTTCATTGAGTCTCAAAGAACTTTTCGTCGTAACTTAATCGGCTCTCTCTCCCTTCTCTCTCTCTCTCTCTCTCTCTCTCTCTCTCTCTCTCTCTCTCTCTCTCTCTCTCTCTCTCTCTCTCTGTCGAGGATCAAAGCAGAGAAGATCGAGCATGGCGAATTGTTCAATTTTCACAAAAAGATGGCGAAAACATTTTAAAATTAAAATCGTAGTTTGTACGATCATGAAAAGATAACAAGCCAATTTGGAATTACGCGAAAATTTATCTAGGACAATAATGTGACATCTTGCAGCACAATGCATGAAAAGAACGTGAATACAAGTGAATAATTTCTTTGTCAAGCATTTCTTCGACATGATTTTCCCGACTAGCTACTCTATTTTTGACGCCGTGCGATTAATATCCCGCGAGATCAAACAAAGTACGTTTAATTAGTTTTCTATGACGATAGATATACGACGCTTTTCAAAACGCAGAGAATTTACGGAACTATAGGGATGAAGCAGCAGGCACTTAGTGTCGGAATAATAAACTCGTACATCACAACGAAGAGGATTACCATTTTTCAGCTAACTAATTTATGACAAGAGTACGATACGCGAAACGACGTATAAACCATACATATATAACTGTTAGGAGAAAAAAAGGATAAGCCGAGGAGATATATCGCGTATTTTATCCTAATGAATGGTATCCCTCACGGGAAAGCGGTCGTCCAACAAACGGAACAAGCATGATTCTTGCCGAAAGAAAAATATCCTCGTCCTCAATTGATCCAAACATGAGAAACTTTTTTATGCACTAAATTTCACGAGACGTCATAAAGGGAGAGGAAATTTACACGAATGGCGATATTACCTGATGATTTTGTCCCAAGCACGATTTAAATAATATCTTCTAGTTCAGTATTTTACGTACAATGTATTAAATTTTTTATTGTGACTTAAAGAAAAAATTACTTGTATAAAAACATTTACACATAAATATATTATAATCTACTAATTATTATTTGAATTAATCACGCTATGTAAATATTGATATTACTACAAGTATGTGACAAATTTTCGATCAGCTATTTATTCCTCAATGCCGGTCAATTACAAATTAATGGAATTCTGACTAATTTGATGTGTCACATCAAATGATGACAATTTGATATCGAACGAGAAGAGTACCGTTCACCGCAACTGACGAAAAGCGACAAATAACACAAGATCGCGCGCCATTTACTATAAAAAAAAAAGAGAGAGAGAGAGAGAGAGAGAGAGAGAGAACGATCGAACGCCATAAGAATCATTCATTATTCTGTCTCCCTTATATTGAAAATTCCTACGAACCGATTAACAAATACCATTCGGTGCCTGGTTCTCTTTCGTCATCCGTCGTCTTCTCATCTCTGCGATCACTCTCGCGCGATATTCCTTTCTTTGTCATTTCAGATTCTCCGCCTCATTGGGCGTTTTGTACCGTGATATTAAAGTCTGAGCGAGAATCTCGAAGGTTCCGATCGAAGAACGCTCCCATTGGTATTCCTAATAGCGAGAAAGGATGTCGGGTTAACATCGTTTAAAGGCATAGGCTGTCGCCCATTAATGCGCTCGGTAGCTCTCCGACAAATCTCATCAACGATTCTATTTTCGATCCCATAAACGACGGCATCGAACAGAATCGCTCTATAACGAGTCAGCCTGAGTCGTTGCTCGGCATGAAACAAGTTTCGCGTCAACGGGCAAATAACGGAAACACAGCGGGCATAATTTCCGGAATCGAATCGCGTCGAAAAACGTAAAAGTTCGTTCCACATGCCTGAATATTCGTACGTAAATATAGGATTTGGCTATTATGAAAGATATCGCGCAAATTGACAAGAATTATAAGCATGAATATTTCGCGCGTAAAATATAATATTATATAATAATATAAACGAGCGGCGAATTGCTAACCAAAAATTTATACATTAAGAATCCGCAGTAATCCGAGAATTAAAGAAAAAGGGAGATCGCGCAATTGTCATTGTTAAAAATTAAACGTAACATTAATCCCGATTTCAACTGATTTTTATAATATATTCATAATGAGTGATTTTTATGTTCAAAAGTCGATTAATTCTTTTCAAATCCAGCAAATTTAATATCAATTTAACAACAACAAAAGATCTCGCTGTCGCAAGGACGTAATTTCTAAATACGCATCTCGAATGCTGTATAAAATAATTTCAATAATATTCATCCGCAATATATAAAAGAAAAATAGCATTCATTAATTTGCCAAGCGTGTATTTCTTCAATTTTTTAATAAATTTATTCTTCGATTATACATATATTCATCAACTGAAAATTCTGAATATATCCCCCAATGGATCTTATTTAGGAAGCACAAGTTCGGTTTCGTATATTCAAGATACTCACGTACTTCAAATACGATACGACAGTACGCGGCTCTTTGTCGACGAGTAAATTTCCTATGATCCGGGACCGTAGCAACTTATCCATGGACAAACTATGTTTCTGTTAGCGATGTTTTAACGTTAATCGAATCGCGCGCTAATCTCGCCGGGGAGTAAACCCGATGAGCGGAGTCGAGACGAAGGTAATCAGTAAACCGGTCGGTAGAAGTTAGTTACAGGGTAAACATTGCTGCAACGCTTAATTGCCGTCATAACTCGAGACAGCTTAAGCCTCGTTACGGGGATGTGATCGTTAATCGGAGACGATAATCACTAATGCGTGAAAATCAATCTAACTCTCGATCAACAAACAATTGTTTTAAAACCGGAAACACGGCTTATATCCTTTCGTATGTATGTATATTCTGAAAAAATATGTCTTTTAAAAAGATGCTCTTTGCACGTTTGCATTTCTCATTCTTCTCTCTACGTTTTCTGTATTAAAAAAATACCATATGATTTGTGATACAATAGATCTCTAATAAATATAATAATATAATTTTATAAAATATAAGAGAATCGAGAGAATTGATAAAGTTGAGATATATATAAATAATGTAATTATTATTTTATTTCATTATAGTAAATGATAATTTGCGCGAAAGTAATAACTTTATATTTGATCATTACGCAGAGAACAAGATATATGTATATGTGCCGGTGTGTGTATGTTTTTTTTTTTTCTTTCCATATTAATAAGTGTGACAGCAATATAAATCAATATTTGAAATTTTATATTTTCACACGATGCAATAAAATGATTAAAAAAGTATTGTTAATATTAAAAGATTCCATTTAGCATAAAAGTAAGCGAAAGAATAATGAAATAAAACATTGTATGACAAAATATTAGCTTATGGAACAGAATCAGTCCGCTACGAACACATTATAAGATAAGGATTTCGTGCGAGAAAAAAGTGCTCGCAGCAGTTTCCGTCATAAATATCCTTCAACTCTGAAATTAAGCTTATTAACGTAATGTATCTTAATCAGTTTTAGTTACGCCGTCCAAAAATATAATGTAGTTCGCATACGTGTACTTTATCTCATAAAAGATTCTCGCTGAGAAGAATATATAGCGTCTCCTTTTTTTATATATTTGAAAAAAAAAAAAGAAAATCTGAAAGATATCCGTAAATATTTTATATTTCTAGAAGCGAATAAACGCGCGTCGATCCCGATACAAAATTTCAGGCGTTACGTTATTGGAGATCGTTGCGGATGAAATGAGAAAAAAAGGTAAATGGAAAGAAGCGTCACGGTATCGGGTCAAGCATCATCATAAATAAATAAACTGCATGCATAATAGATAAAGATATTCACTCACCAGCCGTCACACCTGTGCTACCGCCCGGCCAGATCCGCCAGCTGTTCCATCGACGCCAACTCCTCGGCGATTTCTGACATCGATTCAGCTCCTCCATTCAGATAATTCACACGCGACACGAATACCAGAAGAGAAGACAACGCGACTAATTACGACCGCGCAACAATCTTTAAGGCGTGTTAAGCGTCTTTTAAATTCTATTTATTATCGCCTATTGTCTATATTGTTTGTTGTTATCAGATTTTACAGCGTAATGCTATAAACGTTTGACGCGTTGCTCGACATGCTATCTCGCGTTTACGCGCATCTTTTCTTTCTAATATAAAGATTAATATATATGGAGAATGGAATACGAACCGGGATACCGTAATATGGCGGGAAATGGTAGCGAGAAATGGATAAACGACGATATCACGGGATAAAAACGCTGTCTGTATATATATATATATATATATATATATATATATATATATATATATATATATATATATATTCAATCGTTTGGAATAAATAAAATTATCGTATATAATTTGCTGTGCAATATGCTGCAATAATTATCCGGTCAATTGTTCAACAATTTTCTATTTAATATACCGCGTGTGAAATGAAAATAAAACATATATCAATGAGCTTTTATTCGTGAATATTTTCTACGATTTTATAACATTCGCATATATGGAAATTAATTTGTAAAATATAAAATATAAATATCGCAGGCATAATTTCGTTTAATAAATTTTTTATATCCTTCTTTTGAAACGTAATCATTTCGGTAAAAAAATTCCTACGCAATTTTATAATATCCGCATACTCATATTCGCTCGGAAAACATCCATTTTCTGAGAAAATGGTTTTAAAAAATCAAGATGCAACGGATATTTGCAGTTTCGGTAAAATCACATTAAATTCATGTATTCATATACATATGTTCGAAACGGACACGATTAGAAGATTAAACGAAGCGCGTTTATTTACGCTCGCGTGAGTAATAGCGATATCCCTGCTTTGCAGCACGATCAGTGACACGATGCACTCGGGGTATAAGTAAATAACGGGAAATATATGTCAGGAACGTTTCGACGGATAATGATTTTAGCGCACACAGTTTGTGATTACGAAAACACGATTAAATCGCCGATCGCGCGTATCAATTATTATAAACCTAACGATCAATGTTCATCCGACACCGTAATCACTGACGATGATAATTATCGACGCACATCGCTTTTTCGACGATCGAGAAAACAACGACGAGGAATGAGAAGAGTTTGCCGATTTCGACGCGGAAAGCGCGCGAAACTGAAAGATGACTTCCCGCGCATTCGCGTACATATTGTACGATACTTGACGATTTCGATTCAGGTAATCGGATATTATCGATGTGGCGAATAAGTTTTCTACAATTATCTTTCATTATATCGATATCAATAATTATATTATATTAGATTATTATCCCGCGATATAATTATTCAAATGTTTTACAAGGATGGTGGTTAAACGATTGGTGCGGTGAACAAGAACTAGATAACTCGAAATACACCGTAACCTTTTCAAAACATGTCGATATAATCGAAACGCAAACGATTTGGAAAATGAAGAAAATACTTATTGCGACAGTACCTCAATTATCCGCCACTTTATTGGACACTTTCGCGACTAATTCGATATGCACGAATCACTTTTGATGAATAAAAATTGCAGAAAAGAAGGCAGAGCAATATCGCTGCGCGACTACGAAGCGACGCGACACATGGAGAAAGAGAGAGAGAGAGAGAGAGAGAGAGAGAGAGAGAGAGAGAGAGAGAGAGAGAGAGAGAGAGAGAGCTGAAGATGGCGCGGTTTCGCGATTTCGCATCTCACGTCACGCGAACGACATGCGCGATGCGCGATGCGCGATGCGCTTGGCGACTCTGATTCGGGTGAATCGAAAATATCGATGTGGCAAACGGCTTTTATACGAATATTTTTCATTATATCGATAACAATAATTATATTATATTCGATTATTATCTCGCGACGTAATTATTCAAATGCTCTATAATCGTGATTAAACGATTGGTGCGGTAAACAACTGGATGCCTCGAAATACACCGTAATCTTCTCAAAATATATCAACGCGAGTAATCGAAACGCAAACGGCTTGAAGAATGAAGAAGATATTTATTGCGACAATACCTCATTTATCCGCCGCTTTACCGAACACTTTTGCCATTGATTCGGCATGCACGAATCACTTTTGACCTTTGAATAAAGATTGCAGAAAAGGCGGAGCGATACATCACTGCGCGAAGTGACGGCGGAAAGAAAAAGATGAAGATGGCGCGGTTGCGCGCGGCGAGACCGGTCATGCGCGTTGCGCTTCGATATTCGAGATCGCTCGATTTTCGATATTCGAGATCGCTCGAATATCGAAAATCGAATCGTATATGTGAACCGCAAACATCATATATATATATATACGACTACACACTTACACAATTATATACATATATCAGATTATTAAAACCACATTATATTATTATATCCCGATGCAATTATATCACACAATAATAATAACGATTATTATTATGTTAAATTAGTATCTCGCGATGAGATTAATTTCATTGCTTCGTGATCCACGATTAGACAAGCGCGATAAAAGTTGGAAGAAACAATATATAGGTAACTCGTGTGATACACTGTAGCTTTTTCAAACCGCATCAATATAATGAAAATGGAGGAAATAGGAAACTGCAACGATACGGTTATCCGTCACTTAAACTTATCGACATTTCCGCGACGCGACTGATTTGGCACGCACGGATTACTTGTAACGACAAAATGCGACATCGTCGCGCGACGATCAAGTGGCGCGAAGTGCGAGACTGCGAGGTGCGAGGTGCGAGACGCGAGGCGCGATGCGCGACATGTCGAGATCGAGAGAGAGAGAAAAAGACAAAGATGGCGGTCTTACGCGACAACATGCGCGCTGAACTTCATGGCGCGGTATAATATAAATTATAAATAAAACGTCCGCCGCACTCTCGGGCCTCATAAATATCGAAAGAACTAAGTATATCGCTACGTAAGATGTAAGATGGCCTTGACGAAGACTGATGACGAGCACTGCCGTCCTCCAACGCGATCCCATACGTGAATGTCGGCGCGGCGCGTATATAAAGCGTACGATTCGGTGATAAACTACTTTACTACTTCGCTATTCGTGAGAATCGCTTTGACATTTAAGAAAAAGAGATTAATCGTGGATTTGCTGAGAAGCACGCTTTCGAAATCCGCCTTTCTTTCCTATTCCGCCACGGGCGACCGAGTTCTTTTCTTTCCAACGGCAGCCAAGTCCATTTGTCGAAATTACGTCTGTTCGACCAGGCGTGAGAAAGAAAAGTAGACTATCGACGACGGGTTTCATGAAATTTCATCCAAGTTTCTTATTCCATGCGAATCCTAAAGAGCGAGGGAGAAAGAGAGAGAGAGAGAGAGAGGGAAGAGGCTCGTGTCGCATTAGCTAACGCTCCGTCGACTTTAAATTTTCTAATAAAGGAACGAGACCTCTCTCTTTTATCGCGCCTCCCCGTACATTACACCAAAGAACGCTGAAACGCGATACGGGCGTGCGTAGTAGACGTCAATAGCGATCTTGATCTAATCTTCGTGCGCTATCGATCATCGGGAGCATCCACCTTCCTTTCATATAGCCGTAAAATGTGCACCGCTAAGAATTATTAAATAATAATTACGTTTTGTTCGCCGTTTAAATTTGCGTCTTAATAGACGATGCAATTTCTTGTCGAAAGCAGGATAGCACGCGGATTTACATATATCTCGCTCGCGTGATATATATTATTCTCACACTCACTTAAGATTTCGATTATACGTGCCCTTTTAAAGCTGCTCGTTCTCGCGTAATTCGCTAATGGAGCAAATCCGTTCTTGGAATTGCCGCTGGTTTATGCAGCAAAGGATCTCGAAGAAGAATGAACGTATGATGATGAAACTTATAAGGTTTTTCTTTCCATCGGCAAATCCGACGAGAAACTCGAGCAATTTCTGTCTTAAACAGTTCCGTGTAATTAACGTTCTCTTTTGCGGCGAGATTAATCTCTCTTGCGCGAAAAACCATATAGTCGGAGAATACGTCTTCGCAATGATAATTTTCGCAAAGATGTTCCGTAAATATAAGCCAATCCCGCAAACGCGCGACAAACTGTTAAAAGAAAAATAGGCGAGAAGAAAAAGGAGCTTTTTCAACGCCGTTTTCAGAGTATCGTTTCAAGAGAATAAAAGTTAAAAATAGTCGCGGCTTCTTAAACTGTCAAAGAATCTACGGTACAACATTGAAAAGCACAATATTCGTCACCACCCCGTACAAACATAAATTTCTAATCAACGATAAAGCAATGAGAGACATTAATTTTATAGAATAAAATAAAAGAGATTTTCTACGATACACAGAATTTGTATGTGTCTATGCATGCATATATATATATAATAGATTATTTTTACGGGATTTTCTATATTACATATATATATATATATGATATATAGAAATACAAAAATTAATAATCTATTCCATCACCTCCGTCTCTTTCTCTCTCATATATCGCTTTTTTATCTAATTATTAACTATTAGGTAAACTTAAAAGTATTACAAATCAATATGCAAACTGCATCTCTCTCGCAGTTTTTAAATTTTATACAATGCTCTTTTTACCAAATTAATTTAAAATTTGGTATAATCAGAACTCACTCACCCACATAGTTGTTAAGAAGAAAGATAACGACAAATCCGACAAATACCGAAAAGAATTGTAAAATACCCGCAAATCTGCGCGAACTTTTATGCCATTTCGCTCTTTCCCTCGGAAGAACCTCACTCACGGTAACATATAACAAAGTTCCGCCTGCCAGACCTTGCAAAATCGGCAGTACCACCTTTGACCAATCTGTATCTGCCTGCATGCACATTCGAAACGAACGATAAAATTAGATATTATCCAAAAGTCTGTCTTTAAAGAGGTTAATCCAAATAAGAATTTGACGAGAAAAATAAAAAATCTTTTCTTACCTGAAATGTCAGCATGCCGATACCGATTCCAATCACAGATCCGATGGCGAATACGAAAATTGCAAACACTAATTTAGGCACAGATTTTCTGACTCCCGCCAATTCCAATCCCAAACAAAAGCCGACGACATACTTGTGTGACGCTACGGCTCCGGTCAACAACAATACCTAAAAAAAATGTTGACGTATATCACTACATACAAAAATCAAGTTCAGACATATCTATCAAAGAATCTGATAATCAAATTGAGAGTATTGTACGAGTTAGGGAATATTCTGCATTTCATTATACAATATTGTTATATATATTTGTTTCAATTTATTTTGTTACAAATATATAATGTATAGAAAAAATATATCATATTCTTTTCCAATTTTTTTCCAGTAATTAAATTTTAAGCTTAAATAATTATTCAAATTTAATCGGAGAGAGAGAGAGAGAGAAAGTTTAAGATTGAAATATTTCTCGTATTATCGCAATTATGCGCTTGAACTATTATTCACCATGCTATTATATTCACAGTGTGGATTCTCTAATTTATCTTTTTCTAGAGAGAGAGAGAGAGAGAGAGAGAGAGAGAGAGAGAGTTTGTTATTTTTAAATTGTATGCAGCATACTTCGGCGATTTGCGTTTGCAACCCTATCGCAAGTCCTTCAAGAACGGCGTGTACAGTGAGGGCGAGGGCAAGACCGGCAAGACCGGTATTAGCATCGGTGCATTGCTCTCCGTGATTCCCATGACACAAAAATGTAGTCTCCTCGCTTGACAAAGGTCCGTCATGGGCATTGCATCGCGTCGCACCATAGCCGCTAAACGTCCACGTATTATTGGTGCTGTTGTTACCAAAAGAACTTTGTCGATAATTAAACGGTAATCTCACATCTCCCTCGGATACGTAAACTTTGCTGTCTTGTGTGGCGGCATTGTAACCGACACCGTGGCAATGGTTTCGACAATCCAAACTACTGAAATTAAAGAGACAAAATTCGATCAAAGAGAAGCAAAACCAGAGTTATGCAAAGATATGCGCATTGAAAGCGGAAAAATTTCAATTTACCGTTCAAACCTACATTTAATCACGTCTTTCATCATCACAAATCATTCTAACTTTTACTCGGAAATATTATAGCATTTTACATGTATATGGTATATATATACACACATTTTTTTTTTAATTAAAAGGATTATGAGGAGAAAATTGTATATTGCATATACATATAATTCCCGAGGATATATAAATTAAAAATATATAAGTGAATTTAAATAAATAATTCAAACACGGATATAAAATATTATATTATTAAAACATTCGACCTCGATTCTCATTGCGGATAGCAAAAATACTCGAGTGTCGAGGGCAATCTTGTATACAAACTAGCATCGTGGAAAGCTGATATCTAGTATCGACATCCAACAATGGCTCGAGCTCGATCATTTTCTATATCCGTGTGGACATTGTTACTAGATAAGCTCATTTTTCACCTTAAAGGAAGTTTTTGAAGAATAAAGGATCGGTTGTTTGATAGCGCGATTGAATATGATTATTTTGCGCGAGAGATCGCTATCGTTTGTACTATTTTTATACTAGAATTTATTTCTAAAAGTTCCGCCCGGTTGAACAAGGAAAAGTAACAAAAAATAACGTATCGTTGGCCATTATCTCTTTTATATCAAGCTCGATCCGTTCATTTATCTTTGTGTAAATCTCCCCTAGTGTGATGAAAAGGCAAGTTGGAAAAAAAACTTTTTCGCACAAATTTTTCAAAACGATCGCGTAATCTTTTCCAGAAAAAAAAAGTCGTTATTTGAAATGTGATAAAATCATTTGCGAGATTTGATTAAAAACAATAAAGAAAAGATAGAATAGAAGAGAGAGTTTAGATCGCACATACATTACAATCATATACATATGTTATTTTTTCCCAGAGAGAGAGAGAGAGAGAGAGAGAGAGAGAGAGAGAGAGAGAGAGAGAGAGAGAGAGAGAGAGAGAGAGAGTCTTGCATTAAAACATGCTTATACATATATGTATATCAAGCTATTTTGATTATTATCATACAAAAATATTCTTTATAAAAAACTCTGAAGCAGCAAAGTGGAATTTTTATATGATAATCTTTGAAAACTTTGATTTTTCACTGTGAACGAGCATTGTCTCGTCGGTTATGATAAAGAATGATCTGATACTATCGCAGCGTTATATTACGTGGCATCAACGTGGCGTAAAAATATTCAGAGAAACAAAAAAAAAGCTAGATATTATAAGTATTATTATTTTTCACTATTAATTAAATTATATTATATTATATTTCGTATCAAAAATAGATTCAGAGTGAAGAAGTAAGACAAATTGTAAAACAGCTTTAAAGCGCATTACAATTTTCCCATCAACCGTCAATATCATGTTTTGCACATCAATATAAACGCGTTCCTTCGATGCAAAAATATGAAAGGAATATCTCGTAGATCCGTACGACGAAGCTCTTTCAGCGCACGTACCTACCCTCGCTCGTTCGTATTCCTGTGCCTGGAATGATCCATCTCGGCCACGTGATCGCCGCTTCGACAAAAATAATGAACGCATTCCTCAACCAGGTAGAGAGCGAGGAAGCCGCAGGAAAACACGAGTTCGGCGTAATCCGGCAGACCCTCGCGCACTTCCGGCAATACGTGCAGAGTCGAGGTGGCCAACAAGACACCGGCGCCAAAGCACAAGGCACAGGAGAGCAGCAATTTGCGCTGTAGACGCTGTGCGCTCGAGATGAAGCAGGCGGGCGCGATGCCGACGAAGAAGCTACCGGCGCCGATCAGCACCATCGATGCCAGCTTCGCTTGTACCGCGTTACCGAACATTGTCGTCGAGTAATCGTATTATTCTTTTTCGCTGCGTCGCGATCTCGAAGATCTCGACGCTATCGAAATTCACTCCGAGATTGGGATCCCGTTCGTGAGAGTAACGCGACTATTTAACGTACAGGATTCTTTCTCGCGTACCATCGAATGTCGGATGATTTCACCGATCTCGGTCTTTCTTCTTCTTTTTTAAAGAAAAATACTTTGCGAGAATTCAACGACGCTGTGCGTCACAGCGTCACAAAGACACAGATAGACACGCGACGTGCGACGACGTCTCAAGGCGCGACCCTAATCTGACGATGATAACACCGATAGAGCTCTAGACATTTGATACTGTCAGCCGCTGTCCGTCTACTGGTGAACATTGGAGCAGGTTGACTAAATGATTTTTATCGTTAGTCTTTTTCTTGACGCATGACGCTCGTGTTGTTGACTTGATTTTGAATTTATTAATTTATCTCCAGACGACGCAGAGCACAGCAACGCACAGCCTGTTATCTTTGAGGCAATCTGTAGACGTAAATTTCAGACGTTCAACGACCTTGTATATATAAAGTCTCGATAATGCGCTGACATGAATCTCTGTATCTCGTATCGAATTGTTGATCAAATCAAATATCCGCTCTTCGTGCAAGCATAATAACGATAGATTGATGCGAAAATTAAAAACAGGAATCGATAACAAAACGATCGAGTATTAGCGATAATTCTCGCGCGTGTGAGAAAGATAAGCGATATCGTTGAAAAAATTTCACCGGAAAGCTGACTTAACTTGAGATGCAATTTTAAAATGAACTCGATTGCGATAAACAGCAATTATATATATATATATATATATATATATACAACGATTATATGCATCTCATTTGAAAGTGTAAAGTTTTTGATATTAATATTTTAATACGAACAAACTATCTCTCATATTCACTGACCCAATTATATTTGAAACGAATCTTTATCTCTCACCTGCTTGCATGCCACTTTAATTGTATATATATTAAACGTCTTTTTTAAACTTCTCAACATAGGTCATAAGGATCACACATCTGATCTTTTCAGCTACTTCCTGTACATATTTAAATTTTTTTTTTTTTTTCGACTCCTTTCCTTTTCCCTCCTGTTTCCTCCAACGTATGTAACGGACATGCTCGTTTCAGGTCGAAAAAGAACAGAAAGAGCAGAAAGTATGCAGATATATATATAGAAGGGAAAACCTCTCGCGATCTCTCGGTCCCTCGTAACTTCGATGGGTTGCGTTCGAAAATTCGTCTCGTCGTGCAGAGCGTTTGATTGATCAATCGGGATAAATTTTGTCCTATTCAACTACGTCAAATCCAACGATAATATTCTATCTAGTGTATTACAATAGTCAATGGTATAGGCTACGGTCGGAAAAACGCTACGAATGCTTCGAAGCGTTTGATTGACCAATCGGGACAAAAAGAGTAAATATTTCTTTATTCTGATTGGTTAATGCAATACTTGGAAGCATCTCTAGCGTCTTCTCGACCGCAGCCATAGAATATCTATGGTTCTAACCATAGACATAGTATATCTAGATCGAGCGTTTGTCTTTATTTAAGGAGTGGGGGGTAAAAATGCACGTAGAAAAGGACATACTCGTGTAGTTCTAACCAATCTAACCAATTTTTACGAATGTATGGCAAAGAGGTTATATTTATCACGTATTGTTTACACATATTATTAAGGAGTGTTAGAATATATGTATAGAAACTTTTTGGATAAATATCTCATAAAATTGAAAAGATCGGCGAGAAACTTACCTAAATCTCGATAAATGCTGCAGCTATAAAAGAAAAAAATAAAATTGCTAAAGGCTAAAGATATCGTAGCTGAGATATCACGGCTAAAGAGTGAGATTATGGCGCGATATACGAATTAAGAATGTCGTCGAGGACAAGGAGTGGCATGAAACGGCGTTCGTCCAGCCGCGAACGTACCCATGAAAATGCAAGCAAGTATGAGAGAAAGAGGCATTACGACGATTACGAGATCGACGAGCGCAGCTCGTCAAAGTCCAGGACGCGGAACGATCGGGAGACGCGCAAATCTTCCTCTTCGTTCTCGACGAGTCGTCACGAAGAGAGCTATCAAGAATTCTACTTTAGTAATTATAAACACGAATTGAATAAGATCTTGACAACAAATTCGAATCTCATTCACGATATCGTGGATTTTTGGAAATTCGTCGAGAAATACGAGTCCGTCAAGAAACAATTGGGCGATGGCGACGAGTCCGCAGCCGATTCCGCTTTAAATTCCATCGGAGTGCCGGAAAGATATCACAAGTCTCATTGTTTAAGTTTCAAGCTCAATCTGTCGTATGGAGAATTATTTGCGCGAGTCCCCAAAGTAAAACAACTGACGAAATCGTGTCTGCTAAAATTCAGGGATGTAATAGTATTGTACATAGACTTTAAGCAAAAGGAAAAATTCAGCAAATTAAAAAAACTCAGAAACACACAAGCTAATTTACCAGTTGCACAATATAAAGATGAAATTATCGAGACGGTAAAAAAGGAGAAAGTGATCGTTATAGCAGGAGACACTGGTTGTGGAAAATCTACTCAAGTACCTCAATACTTGTATGAAGCTGGTTTTCAAAAAATAGGTATAATCCTAAAGTTAATTGTCGATTCAAATATTTCTTATATATGTGTATTTAATATAATGTGATCTAATTATTTTTCTTTCATAATTTATATTACAGCGTGTACACAGCCCCGAAGAATAGCATGTATCTCACTAGCAAAACGAGTCGCTTTTGAGACCTTGAGCGAGAATCTGAGCAAAGTTGGATATCAGATACGTTTTGAAAAACAAAGAAATCAAGAGACAAACATTACATTCATAACCGAAGGTTTATTGTTACGACAAGTAAGTATTTCAATATTTGCAAATTACTCTAAAGATACTCTCGAAAAAAGATTTCGTATATTATAACGTATTTTATAGATGTCGGGTGAATCGACATTATCAGCGTACGATGTGATAGTCTTAGATGAAGTGCACGAGCGTCATCTGCATGGAGATTTCTTATTGGGTATTATGAAATGCATTATTTATCAAAAACCCGATTTGAAATTGGTATTAATGTCTGCTACTATTAATATAGAGCTCTTTAGTAATTATTTTGCAAAGGAAGATGTTAAAATAATAGAAGTAAGAGTTTTTAAAATACTTTTAAACACTGATCGCATGTACAAACAATATATGTAATACTGACAACGAGATTTTGCATTTGTATTTAGGTTCCTGGAAGATTATATCCTATTCAATTGTTCTACCGTCCTGTAACTGTAGATGATCTCAGATACAAAAATGATCGTTTTAATCCAAGTCCATATGTGCAAATAATGCAAATAATTGATCAAAAATATCCAGGTGAGAGAGAAATTTATATTACAAATTTTAATTACGGTAACAAACTCTTCAGATGCTCTTGAGTTGCAGAAATAATCGTATCATAATTATAATAAAGATTAATTAAAAATTAAAATTATTTGCTATTTACTATATTTTAATTAAAATTACAATTACTTT
Organism: Polyergus mexicanus; assembly: GCF_030449975.1. Classification (NCBI taxonomy): domain Eukaryota; kingdom Metazoa; phylum Arthropoda; class Insecta; order Hymenoptera; family Formicidae; genus Polyergus; species Polyergus mexicanus. The sequence goes on along the minus strand of NW_027223327.1, from coordinate 200,781 downwards.
GTTATAATTACAATGGTAGAAATATTTCAGCCAATGAGAAGGGTGACTTATTAATATTCTTGAGTGGAATAAGTGAAATTACTGCAGTCGTAGATGCTGCCAAGGAATATAGTACAAAGAAGAATAATTGGATAGTTTTACCACTTCATAGTACCCTTTCCATCATTGAACAAGACAAGGTATTTGTTTCTTTTGTATTGGTTTCTCTCGCATGATATTATTTCTGTAAATTATTTTTGTTTCATCATAAAAGAATATCAAAGAATAATTTCGTTTTCTCTAGGTATTTGATTATGCACCTGAAGGTGTTAGAAAGTGCATTGTCGCAACTAATATCGCAGAAACTTCCATTACCATTGATGGAATCCGATTTGTCGCCGACAGTGGAAAAGTGAAGGAAATGAGTTACGACCCGTCATGTAAAATGCAAAGACTGAAAGAATTCTGGATAAGCAAAGCCAGTGCGGAACAGAGAAAAGGAAGATCAGGCAGGACTGGACCTGGAGTTTGTTACAGGTAAATAATTTGACTTTTCCCATGAATGATATATTATCATTTTTTACGAGATTGAGAATAAACGCGACATTGTCTTTTTACAGAATTTATTCAGAGGAAGAATATAAGACATTGGAAAGATATTCTACACCAGAATTACAACGTGTACCCTTAGATTCTTCATTGTTACAAATGATAGCAATGGGATTACCTGATGCTCGAAAGTTTCCATTCATAGAGCCACCGCCAGCCGACAGTATAGAAAACGCTATATTATCATTAAAAGATCACGTTAGTATTTTAGATTTTGCATTCTTATTTTTCTACTTTTTTTTTACAAAATGCTAAATATTAGATTAACAATATTTTCACCAGGGTGCACTCGCAGATAATGAAAAAATCACGTGTATTGGTAAAACCTTGGCACGGCTGCCCGTTGATATTACAATAGGAAAGATGTTAATAATGGGATCCATTTTCCATCAAGTGGAACCTGTATTATCATTGGCCGCTGCTCTAAGTATACAAACACCGTTCACCAATAGAGCGTACAGAGATGTAGAATGCGAGGTAATTAATGTTAATAAGTGAATTTGTGTTACAAACATTTAATTTTGCAATAAAATAATATCTATAATATTAAAGACATCTAGAAAAAGATTAGAATCTGACCACGGTGATCCTATAACTTTACTGAATGCGTTTAAAGAATGGTTAGAAGTGAAGCAAGAAAATTCTCAAGAATATAGAGGCAGTGGTAACAACAGCAGAAAGTGGTGCCGAAGACGAGGTTTAGAGGAGCAACGATTCTACGAAATAACAAAATTAAGGACTCAATTTAAAGAATTACTTCAAGTTAGTTATACATTTTGTGCATTTTTCTCACAGATATATTTTTAATATCATTATATATCTGATATTATATATTTTGTTTATATGGGGGATACATTGTTTAGGATTGCAAATTACTCAAAAGTCTCCCAGAACCAAACTCTTCCATGACAAGTGCGGAACGTGCGATAAGACATGGAGAATTAAGACTTTTAAAGTCTCTCAAAAGAACTTACAAGCAAAGTGAACCTAGAAGACATAAACAATTAAAAGTACAGACATTTGATATACAATTGGAAGATAATGACGATGACGACGGAGAACTCGACATAAAAGATATAGAATTTCGAATGAGAAATGATTCAAATCAAGTGCAGAATCTTTTGACGGCGTCTACCGCGTGTAGCTATAAAAATTTGACAATGTTGAAGCTGATATTATGCAGTGGTTTATATCCACAGTTTGCTTGTGCTGATGAGTATAATTATTGCAAGGTATAAAAATTATACATTCTTATGTTATTTATATATTCATTTATAATTTACATTATGTATATATGATGATATGTAAAAATATATTCCCCAAATTATTATTCAGTCTATGAATGAGCAATTATTTCATACGAAAGCAAAACCATACGTTGCATTGCACCCAATGAGCTTTTTTGGAAATCATCAGCAACTTTTGCAAATTGAAGAAGCGGATGTAATATCGCTACCAGGGTTTAAAAGTAAAAATCCTGTTAGCCCCAAACATCAGATACTGGCATATCAGTAAGTTTTTACTTAGGTTTACTTTGTAATACAATTTGTCATATATTAAATTTAATGCGTTATATAAAATAAATGCGTGACAGATCCCTCTTGGAAACTACAAAACCGTATCTGGTAAATACTTTAAGAATGCCTGCCGCACAAACATTATTGCTATTTGCACGTGAAATAGACACAAATAGTATATTCTCTTTGTAAGTAATATATTACGCCTACGCATGTACTAATATTTTATATAAATTTGTGTATTTTTATATTTCTCAATAAAAAAGAGAAATAATATTAGTCAAATACAATGTAAGACGGATTTTACATTTTGCAGAATAGCATGCGATTCATGGCTCATGTTAGAATTTCCTGTTCCTGATAATGGTCAGACTTTATTAATGAGAGCAACCAAATTGAGAAATAAATGGGATTTCTTATTAAACCGGCGATTGCAAGGTATAAGGTGTATTTCTTTTGACATGATTGAATTTTTTTTTCCCCCCTCCCTTTATCTAATATTAATATTTATGGTAAGATTAATATAAATGTCTTATTTCTCAGGATCTGATGATACAAACGATGAAACAAAAGATTTTAGTAAAATTGAGCAAAGTCTTACTCAAGAACTGATTGAATATATGCATACTACAGTACCATGTACGATAAAACGATTGCTACCGGCCGATTTGAAAATGATATACGTTGGCAGTGGCAATAACGATACATGCATAGAGCCTAATCCTTTTCAAGCCGATTTTAGGAGTGTACCAAATATAACTAAAGGTGGAATTCATGTAACAGACAATATTACATATAATTGGTGAGTGCAAAAGAATATTGTATTAATTAATATAGAGATTTATTCATCTTTTATTATTAAATTGCAGCGTAAAGGAAACTGACTGGAGCGAACAACTAATTGCAGAAATGCGCGACACTGAATGGCATTGTCAAAATTGTGATTTTCAAGCAGTCCTATCGAATATGGAAAAACTTCAACATCAAAACTATTGTACAATAGCACATGCAACCAATATCGACAAAGAAAGTGAAAATATAACGCGTAAACCTAATAGTCAAGCATACGAATGTTCTGATTGTTCGCAAATATTATATCTCACACCTATCGAGATATTGAAGCATAAGAAACTACATATTAAAGCAAGCTAAAATATCTGTAGCATTAGATTGTATGTAAATAGAAAATATATTTATATTAAAAGAGAATAGTGTGTGTTTACATACATGTATATATATATGTACATATATATATATATATATATATATATATATATATATATATATAGTTTTCGTTTATATAAATAAATATACCAACATTTCATTGATGGATGTTCACAGAATTCTAAATACGTAACACACACACACACATATATATAAGGGTATACATATTGTTTTATAACATACATAAAACTAAATATTTCTTTTCAACAGTAAAGTTAATATATTTTAATACTAGAATTTGCAAGCAAAGTTTTTCCTACAAAATTTTATTCTTTATGTACAAAAACTTTAACAAATATAGTATTTACAATAACAATAATCAAAAAATTTAAAAAAGTTCTTAACAAAAAGAAATTAAATATACACACATGGAATGTAATGTATCAAGTCCATGGTAAAAAATTTGAAAACAATAAGCATCCTATAATTGTGTATCCTATAAAATAGGATAGTACAAGTTTATCTTGCAATGTATAGTGTTGTTGCGATAAGAAAAATACCTTCCAGTTCGAACTAATGTTCTCTTCATTTTCATATCGTAAATCATTACGATCAATATACTTGTGAGACATAATTAAAGCGCAATACCAATATATCAAAGGACTTGCAGAAGCTAATAAACGTGTGCTGACTTGAATATGTGTGAAGAATACGCAAACCATGGTTAGAAATAATCCATGTATTATAAAGACGAACATACTTAATGGGTATTTCTTTATTTGGGTAGTATTTCCGTTTTTCCTTTTACTATCAAAAAGTCCTAACAAATACAATTCATCCTTATATTCGCAAGCAAATTCTTTTATGCATTGCAACATAATAAACAATATCGGGCAAGCTAAAATAAAATTTGGTATTTGTTTAAATTGATAATATCTTAAGAATCCAACATTCCAATATGTCTTTTGTATATATGAATATGCTAGAGGTACTGTAGCGTTACACCATATTGATGAACTTGTCATGCCTGGTAATAATAAATTATTTTTTGTAGCATACTGTAAAACGTGAACTGGCAGTAACGACCTGTCAGGTGTAGAAATACAAAATTTAGTATAGTTGTATATTTGTAAAAGAAAAAACGGAGACAGCGATATAATTATTGTGCTCAAGATAGTGAAACAATTTTTTAATATGATTAGTTTAAAAATATATGGTATGTTGCGTTTTCGTTTATGTTTCTCAACTTCTTTTGACACAGAATTACACAAATTCTTAAATCCGAAATATATAGGGAAACCTATATTGACGATACCATTCGATCTCGTTAAAGTCGACAATGCCAATGGAAAATAAATGGTAGATTTGGTACAACATTTCATACTGCCGAGCATGGTGTAAAATGTTAAATATGCAAACATGGATTCTGAATATACGGCTGAGAAAAATATGCTGGCTGGATTTATACAGTAAAGTATTGCTGCTTTGTAAGCAGTTACAGTATCCTGAAATATGTGTACGGTGAGATCGTAAAGAATGAGAGCTGATTTTACGAAACACACGAAATTGATAAGCGTTGCAGCAACGATCATGACACTTTGACTGTTTAACGCAGGGAATATCTTTGTCAAAGCAATGGCAACGATGCGAATCAGGGCTGGATACAATGGATAAAAGGCAATAGTATTCTCGTACGTATACCCGTATTTCGCAATATGTAAAAAATATTCTCCGTCCCAACGTGTAAGACCGTTGAATAAAAAATAAATTATTTTATCCCACAGGGATCCCAGTTTCTCTGCGGAATTCAGAGGCCTTTTAAACGCATCCGCACAATGGTCGGGAATTGATGCATTGAAAATTGTTTGCAATATTAATATTGCGATTCTACTGACGACTGCGAACGAAAGAATTTTCTTTCTTGGCGAGTACATTTTGCGTAATTTCCCATATGTTGTCTATCTTAATTTCATACAACAACGTAAATGAAATATTTATATCTACTCAGTCGTAACAGCAAATTATGAAATAGACTTGTAATCATCTCGCTCGTGATCTAATTATATTCATCGGTGACTCACACACATTTTTCGTTTCCCGTGTATATTCTTATCGTGCAGGGAGAGGAAATGGTCGAATCGAGCCGCTCGTACAAATGATATCCTCCGAGTATAAAGTTGCTACAGATCTGTTAGTGACTGGACAGTGCGCTGAAACAAATAATTTGTACGTGACACGATTGCACATATATATATATATTATTGTAGAAGACGCAACATGTATTTTATATTTAATTTATTCATTATCGCAATTAATTATTCATTAATTGCTGCACAGATTATAATACAACAGTCCTCTACGCCAGATCCGAACGGGCGTACGTTTTTATATATATTTCGCATTATAAATCGTAGCAAAAATCTAATAGTTTTATAATTTCTTATGTGTTTTTATTTGCATTAAATTGATGAGATATTAAAATATGTTTCTATACCTATCATCAGATTTCAAGAAGCCGGATAAAAAATCAGTTGATAAAACATTCGGTGAAGACTTAACAGATTGGTTATTTACTGGATGTTGGGGAGAAAATAATCATCAACCGAATAGATGCTCTCAGTATCGCAATGGAACCGAATATCCCAGTTACGATGGATGGTACAATAACGTTGGAAGACCAGAATTGGGTGCGGTTGACACTCCATTGCTAAGAAGACTGCCAGCCGCTTACGAAGATGGAGTATACAAGCCTTCAGGTTCTAGTAGACCAGAACCATTAGAGATAAGTGAAAAGCTGTTGAGTGGAAAAATTGGATTGAAATCAAGAACGGGGAGAAACGCTTTACTTGTATTTTTCGGTACGCGAAAATGACTTATATCGCGCAGAACTGCTATTAAGATTATATCATATACTTGCATATTTGCAAATTTATGGGAATTATAAGAATATCATATATCTACAATCTCAAATATGAAATGTGATTTGCAAAAAAAATTTTTTAACAAATATTTGAGCCGAATATATAAATAGATTAAATATTTATCAAATATATTTGTGGTAAAAAAACATAAGAGATATTTATGATGATGCTCAGCAATATAATATACAATACAATATACAATACGGGGGGGGGGAAAAAAAATGTTTAGGTCAGCAAGTGGTGGAGGAAATTTTAGATGCTCAGAGAACGGCATGTCCACCCGAATATATCAACATAAAGATTCCGGAAAACCATCGATACAGAACTAAACCAGGACACACGGAAATGCCAGTTTTACGCACGCGATACGATCATCGCACCGGTCATTCGCCAAACAATCCTCGTCAACAGGTAACATTTAGTAATGTTCGCCCTAATGTAGTGTTATATATTCTCATTTTAACGAAGGATATTATTATTTTATTACCAAGTATCAATATGTTGCAGCTAAATGAGATCACGCCATTCTTAGATGGTGGATTGATTTACGGTACATCTAAAGCATGGTCCGACATTTTAAGGACATATAACAGTGGAATATTGCAAGCGGATGGTCAACTCGCATCGTCGTATTTTGGTTTATATCCCGATTATAATACCGTCCGATTACCGATGGCCAATCCACCGCCGCCTATTCATCATCATCAATACGTTTCACGGCACTATAGCGAGAGCGTTACCAGATATTTCAGTGAGTAGTAAAACTTTATTCGCGCAAATACAAAATATTAGAATAAACGAGTATTAGAATTTTGTGCCGCAGACGCGTTTAGCGGCGTCCGCTATATGATGATCCTTTGGGGTACATTCGTACTCAATCTTCTCCGAATAAGGCATCGGGACATCGATACCGGCGCACCGTACTGCGGGTGCATCGAGCTGAAAGAATACTGGATTCTCCATCACCGTCGCAACAATCTCGGATCCTACTCCGCATCTCGGCCAGCCCAGCTCGACAGTCATCAATCGGTGTGTCTTGCCGATCGATTTGAACACGGTGTCCCAGTCCAGCGGTCTGAGCGACCGCAGATTGACAACTTCCGCCTCGATCCCTTGTCCGGCCAATATGTCGGCCGCTTGAAGCGTATACATGTACGCCTGGCCGTGCGTCACCAGAGTGATGTGTTTGCCAAGTTTCTCCACTTTGGCTTTGCCAAAAGGTATCTGATAGTCCTTGTCCATAGCTTGATCGGACACGGAAAACTCGAGGTTGTAAAGTAACTCGTTCTCCAGCATGATGACAGGATCGGGATCGCGCACGGCTGCCTTGAGGCAACCCCTGTAATCCTCGCAGGTTGACGGCGACACAACCTTCAAGCCGGGCGCGCTCATGTACCATGCGGCAAAGCACTGAGAATGCTGCGCGGCCAAGCCCTTGGCATTACCGTTCGGACCGCGAAAGAGAACGGAGACGGGATATCTGCCAGCGGACATGTAGAGATTCTTGGCGGCACCGTTGATGATACGGTCAATGGCTTGCGTAGCGAAATTAAAGGTCATGAACTCGCATATCGGTTTCAAACCAAGAAGCGCCGCGCCGATCGCTACACCACAGAATCCGGCCTCTGTGATCGGCGTATCGATCATCCGCTTGTCGCCGTACTTCTTCCAGAGACCGCGCGTAATCTTGTAAGCGCCGTCAAATTCGGCAACCTCTTCTCCGATAATGAATACCTTCTCATCTCGAGCCAACTCCTCGTCGAGAGCCATATTTAGCGCGTCTCGTACAGTCATTTTTGTGACAGATCTGCTGGGCGTTTTGACGATACAATGATGCGTCGCTCGCAGCATCAATTTATCTCTCAACGGACGAAGAAAATACATCTCGGACGCGAATAAATATTTCGGCTCAGTATAATATCTAGCTATTAATTCGCAATTTGATACGTATGTTTTAGAGTTGGGAAATCCGCGAGGGAATGAAAACCCGTTTCTGCTGACTTTTGGTATAATATGGTTTAGATGGCACAATTTCATAGCGTTTCATATTAAACGTCACAATCCAAATTGGTCAAGCGATAAGATTTACAACGAGGCTCGTAAATGGGTGATAGCGACTCAGCAGCACATTGTCGTTAACGAATGGTTACCTTCGTGGTTGGGAAACAGACTTCCTGCATATAAGGGTAAATAGAAATAGTGCTAGTCAATATGTGACAGCGTTGATAAGCCCGATAAATGTTCAATGCGAATGCTTGTTTACTTGTAATTTGCATATAATCCTAATTGATAATTTATTCGTTATTTAAAGGTTACAACCCCAATATTGATCCGCAGATAGAACAATTTTTCCAATCGGCCGCTTTTCGTTTCGGACACACTTTGGTTCCACCAGGTAAAAAATGCATCCGATTTTTTATTAATATTAGACAAATACGTACCGTTTCCCCAAAGCCTCTATATTAAGGACAAGCGAAACCAGTTAAATGAGCAATATCGATTTTCATAGCATTGCCTGTCTTTTATTTAATTATAAGGTAATACAAGGAAGAATCGATTTACACTCGTTGATTCGATGAAAGATCATAAATGTGTGTGTGTGTGTGTGTAATCTTGTTATAATATTGTAGAATCGTATAGATGCACAGTAATAATATTAATGATAATCACAATGTCAGGTGTATACTTGCGCAATTATGGGAGGAATAATTGTTCCTTGGAACCATATCCAATTAGAACGTGTAATAATTATTGGATGTCACAGGTATTTTGACAATTATATATATACATGTTTGTTTGAAGTTTCGTGCATTGTAATAAAGTGCGTAAACGATTGTTTAGAATTCTCTCTATGCAAATTTAACGAGAATAAAGGATGTCATTGATGTGGAGAAATTATTAATGGGAATGGCTATTCAATTATGCGAAGAGGAGGACCACAAAATCGTTGAAGATTTGCGAGGTAGTTTATTCGGGCCATTGGAATTCTCAAGAAGAGACTTAATGGCACTTAATATTCAGAGGGGACGTGACCACGGAGTACCCGATTACAACAGCGCTCGTCGTGCGTACGATCTACCAGAGATTAAAAATGTATCCCATTTTAATCGCGTGAATCAAGCGGTATGTTGTATAAAAATTGTTCATTCATGTATTTAATTACAGCGTTGCAAAATATATATTTTACATACAATGTTTAAGATATTTTATTCATTATTATTTAAAAAAAATTTTTTATTTAAGATTCGAGATGAATTTCTCAGACTGTACAATAATTCATTCGATGACGTGGATATCTGGGTGGGTGGGATACTAGAAACTGGCGATGGACCCGGGGAGCTATTTCAAAGTATCATCAGTGATCAATTTCAACGAATACGCGACGGTGATAGGTTTTGGTACCGAAATTTCAACAATAAGTATGTAATTATATCGCTATTGCATATTTCGTTATATCTATCTTCTGTACAATTGTTTCGGTAAACTTTTGGTACGATTTTGTTTCTAGACTTTTTACTTACGAGGAAATTCGAAGATTAGAACAATTATCATTTTATGATATATTGATGTGTGTCACTAAGATGGACTGGAACGATATTCCAAGGAATCCTTTTAGAGTCCCTATAGCAGGTAAAGAAAAAACTACATGCGGAAATGTAAATTTGCTTAATAATAGCTAATGATACCACTAAATACATTTGTATCTTCTTTCAGTGGATGATATACATCCCAGTTGTATTAATAATAACATTGTTAAAGAAGGCAATTGCACAACTGGTTCTTGTTTTCATGCTGATCAAATAAATAAATATACAATTGAAAATTGTACAGAACCTGGGACTTATGATTTTTTTTCCAATAGCAGCATATCCTTCATTCTTACGTTTTTAGGTGTATCAACATTTTTCTGCGGTAAAAATTTTTTACTGTCATTGAAACATTATGGGCATTATGCTATCTAATGTGCTAATTTTGATACAGGTATCATTACATTAATAATTTTTAAGATACAATTTAAGGGACCAATGCAAGAAATTGTTAAAAAAGTAGACCATAGTGATAATATAGACACTATACATACTGGTAAGACTTTTCAGATATATGCATGTCTTTATATATTGCATACATGTAGTATAACAAAAATATATTCCTTTATGAATAGCTAGCGAATGGCAAGAACCAAAAGTTGCGCTTAGACGTGTAATATTAATGCCAAACATCAGAAAAAAGCAACTGGAAGTGAAAAATCAATTGGGACATTTGATACGTGCAATCGACGTTCCAAACAATAGCAATGTCATGGTATATATTTTTCTAATACGTGTCAATTATCGTTTACTGCACATAAGAGCACATAAAGTAATTGATAAGTATATTATAAAATGTATCGAATTTTTCTTGTACAGATTTATTGCGCGTCTGATAGTCACTATATTTTAATCCGTATACATCATAGTTATGATTTAGTGTTGAAGTTTGACTCCAATTTTTTGAGAAGCACATTTATAAAAGCATTCGAAAGATTTATATCAGATATTGCAACATCCGGGAATGTTTGTTCAATGCAAATTATGACTAATAGCACATATGCAGCGTTACTCAAGCAAGCAATAACTAAAAAGCATCGTCAAAAGAAACTGGAAATGTTTTTCCGTGTCGTATTCGCACAGGTGTGTCTTTCTTTCTTGTCTTATGAAATATTCGAATAATATTGAATAATAATTCGATTATATAAGTATATCCACAACTGTGTGTCTTTAGGCATTCCATATTGCACATACGGAAGAAGAAATTCTACAAATAGATTCGTCAGTTGCAAGAGAAGTGATTTATACCGAGCTAACCATCATAGAATTCGCGGAAGCCCTGAGCATGAAGCCGGATGCTGAATTCGTAAAGAAGGTAATATTTACATTAAATTTGATAAGTAATATGCAAATACAAATATATTTGTTGAAAGATTATATATACCAACATATTTGCAGATATTTAATCTAGTGGATAAAGATAAGAATGGTTTTATTTCATTTCGAGAGTTTGTTGATATGTTAGTGATATTTCTAAAGGGCTCTGCAGAAGAAAAGATGAAGTTAATGTTTGATATGTATGATATCAATGGTACGGGAAGACTTAAAAGAGAAGAGTTCTCAGCTATGTTGAGGTATATTTTTAAATTATCCAATTGCATGGCACATACTATCCTGTGCGTAGTGCCTTCGTATACGCGTTACATTAAATACTTGCAGATCATTCATGGAAACCAGCAATGCCGATATAACGGACGATGAGTTGGAAGCTTTGGTGCAATCCATGATGTATCACGCTGACTTGGCAAACAAAAAAACTATAAATTTACAGGATTTTCAGCAGATACTAAGCGACTTTAATGATAAATTTAATTATGCAGAACTGGAGTTCAATGTGCCTGCAGATGGAAAGAGCAATAGAAAACTTCACGCAGGCGTAAAAACTGTTAGATCAACATTTATCGGCGAAGTACAAAAGACGGTAGAGAGTCTATATGCCGATCCAAGCGAATTACAATACAGAATTGAGGGAAAAATCGAAAGTGAACAAAATGCGAAAAAGGAAAAAAGTAATAGCGAAATTATCGACAAGAACGAGAAGATTGTCGAAGAGCTCAAGAAACACTCGGACAATTATTGGTATCCTGTAATGAAATACCTCGCTAACAAACGATTACAAATATTTTGGGCGTGTTTGTACACTCTGTTTCTGCTTGGGATTTTCGCAGAGCGAGTATATTGTATGTTCTTTTCAAAGATTTTTTTACAGTAGACACCTATCTGATTTTAATTTTTGAACTTTATAATAATCAATACTGCTTTCTTTTATACATAGATTACTCTATACAACGAGAACATTCTGGTTTGAGACGAATATTAGGCTATGGTCTTACTATAACGAGAGGTGCAGCATCGGCTATGATGTTTACTTATTCCACATTATTAATCATGATGTGCCATAACACCATCACCGTTCTGAGAACCACAATTTTGCAATTTTATATTCCTTTCGATTCAGCAATAGAAATGCACAAATATATCGCTTGTTGGTCATTGGTCTTTACTGGTGAAAATATAAAATGTCTTAATCTTAATTTAAACAATATATAAAATTTGTTAACAATTTAATTATGATAACTCATTCGAGAAAGAGAGAAATTTTTTAACAAATTATATTTATGTTTATCTTCATCTTTATATTTTTAGTGTTACATATAATTGGACACGGCTTTAATTTTTATCATATATCAACGCAAACTGCTGATGATCTGACATGTTTATTTCGCAACTATTTCCACGCGTAAGTCTACATCTCCTTCGTTAGATATTTCAATCATTCGATTTTAAGATACTTAAATATATATTTATTCACATTTACATATGTGCATCATTATATTATACCTAATTATATTCGCATTTAGAACGCATGAGCTACCAAAGTTCCATTATTGGTGTTGGGGTACAATGACAGGTGTAACAGGAATATTTTTAACCATTGTTACTGGATTAATATTTGTATGCTCTTTGCCAATGGTACGCAAATCATTCTATAATTGGTTTTCTCTTATACATTCTTTATATCCAATTTTCTACATACTGATGATCTTACATGGCAGTGGAAGATTAGTACAAGTAATTATACTATTGTTATATATAATTATCAATTATTTTTATATATACAGGGTGCTAAATTTTAAATGTAACAGCCCGAATATCTTGATAACTAAAATATCGAGGTCCGTGTTTTTTTTTTTTTTTTTTTTTTTTTTTTTTTTTTTTTTTTTTTACGCGTCCATCCAAAGTCAAATTCTTTTTATCGAAATTTGTCCGCCTCGGGGAAAAAAAAAAAAAAATCCTGGACCTCGATATTTCATTTAGTTACCGAAAGAATACCTTACCTAAAATCATATTATATAATTGAAAATCATTTGTAATTTATTATAATAGGAACCATATTTCCATTATTTCTTATTGGGACCAGTTATTCTATTTATTCTCGATAAAGTTATAACTGTGACCAGAATAACGATACAGATACCAATACTCAAAGCAGAAATTCTGCCATCAGGTATTCCTTTTTGAAAATATTATTGTTATATTATTGTTTCTTATTCAAGTCTTCATATATATCATTCATATACATATGTTGTATAGGTGTAACATGTATAACATTTCCAAAACCTTTAAATTTTCAATATAAATCTGGTCAATGGATTAGAATAGCATGTCCGGCATTACAGACAAATGAGTATCATCCATTTACTTTATCATCTGCGCCACATGAAACAAGTTTAAGTATACATGTACGAGCAGTTGGACCATGGACTACAAATCTTAGAGAGAAATTAGAGTTGTATACAATGTCTAATGAAACTTTACCAATGGTAAGTCTCTTCATATCATTATACTTGTCTGAAATTCTATATTTTTATATATAGAATTCACAAAATTTTTACTAATGAAATAAATTTTTCATATATTTACTATACATCTATCTATTTGTAGATTCACATGGATGGCCCATATGGGGAAGGTCATCAAGACTGGGATAAATATGAAGTGGCAATCATGGTTGGTGGTGGTATAGGTGTTACACCTTTTGCGTCAATACTCAAAAACATTGTTTTTAAATCAAACTATAATTCAAACTTTGGTTGCAAAAAGGTAATAACATTAACAACTCTGTTAAAACTTAAATGACAAAAAAAAAAGAAAATGTTTCAATTTGCAGGTATATTTTGTTTGGGTAACAAGAACGCAAAAACAATTTGAATGGATGGTTGACATATTGAGAGAGCTTGAAAAAGCAGATATCAATAACACAGTATCAATTCATATTTTTGTTACTCAGTTTTATCAAAAATTTGATCTACGTACGATACTTTTAGTAAGATATCTATATTCAAATGTTATCGTATTTTAATTTAAAAAACTTTGGTCCTAAAAGATCTTCAACTTTTTTTTTTCCCAGTATATTTGTGAACGTCATTTTCAAAAGATTTCAAACAAATCTTTATTTACTGGACTGAAAGCAGTGACACATTTCGGACGCCCAAAATTCTCTCAATTTTTCCTGTCTATACAAAAATTATACCCTACTGTAAGTATCTACTGATTATCAATATAGATAATATTTCATATTAGTTGCATAATTTTTCTTGATCAACATTATATTATATTGTGCTTTAAATTCTTTACACACACACACACACACATTATGCATCTTTTTAAAAAAATTTCTGTTTCAGACAAACAAGATTGGTGTTTTTAGTTGTGGTACACCAGCTATGACACAAGCAGTAGATACAGCTTGTAAAGCGATTAATCTAACAGAAATCAATGATACATTATTTCAACATCATTATAAAAGTTTTTAAAAGTTTCTTTCTGGAATATAAAATTTTAATTTTGGTAAATTCAATTATTCTATAATAATCATAATTTTAATAATTCCTCATTTTTTTACTTTTATATTTCTCTAATGAATCATATCATTCTTGTAAGAAAATTGCATGGAAAGATGAACTTCATACTTTGTTATATATTTGCTTTGTTAAATGTTAAAATTACAAAAGATTATAAGTCGGTAATTATATTTTCTTAATTAATAGAAATAATTACTGTTGTGTCATAGTAGATATATTAATAAAATTAATTATACTATTAATAATAATGATTACAAGTTATTAAATTAATTCACATAATATACCTTTTATAAGAGACTAAATATATATACATAATACTCACGAATATATATCCGGACAGAGAAGAATATTTTACAGTTTCTTCATAAATGTGATCCTAACATGGCATCGACCCATCAATCTAACGCCGGTAAAATTCCCGCCATTCTATTGCCACTATATGCTAAAATCAATCAAAAAAATAAATGTAAAATCTTTGTTTTTACACAAAGAAATATCGAATAAGTGTATTTTTAAATCTAAGTAAAATACTCTAAGTTAAATTACATTTACCGATAACTCTGCTAAATAAAAAAATTCAACTAAATTAATCCAATATATTGAAGTTCTTATTCGATTGTTACAAGCAAAGAGAACTGGAGCTGGAGATCGAAAATGTTTCTGCCCTCTGTCTCTATGTCCATATAAAACATGGATAATAAACTACATAGTCGCGAAACTTGTCAGTGAATAACACGCTATGTCCACAAAGTATCGAGGGTAAGTCCGATTGGTTAACGAATAAAAACTTTTATGGTTCCAAAAGTTTCTTGCAATAACAGCCAATCAGAATTTGAAAAACTACCGCATCGAGAATGAAATAGCATTTGATTAACCAATCAGGATAAATAGCTTCTGTACATAGAACGGGGATATGTTTACCGCGCGGCAAAAGCGACGCGATAGCTAATCGATTTACCACTTTTTCATTAGAGATTAGAGTGAAAAATTGATTGGCTACGAGTAGAGTTCTATATAATCAGAGAAGCGACAATGACGTTTCGCTTGTTGATTGGCTGACCGCTACGGGCCCGTTCCACTTAACGATCGCAACGCTCACGTATCATTTCATCTTTGTTGTTCATCGAAAGTTAAACAAAGACAGATAATGCTCGCGAGCGTTGCGGTCGTTAACTGAACGCGTCCTATGTAGTGAATCCTACGTGCAAACTAATCGCAACCGGCCGTAAGTGAGAAAAAAGTATATTTGTAATGTTATTTTCTAAAAAAAGACATTTTGAATATCTCTGAGACATTTTTAAGACATTTTAGACATGGACCAATGCTGTGGGACCAACATTGCGATCATGGGAAGCATGGAGGGGATAACGATGTCGCTTCTCTGATTATATAGGACTCTGAGCTATGAGTTGCCTTTTGCCATACGGCAAACGTTTCTGCGTCCTATGTGCAAGGTATCGATCATATAACTTTTTTTCTTAGGGCGGAAACGTGAAAAGTGAAAAATATTAGCATTGAAATCAATGGCAAAATTTTTCACTTTTCACTTTTTCGCCTTAGGAAAAAAGTTACATGATCGATACTCAGGAGATACAAAAGAGATCTTTGCTCCTTGTCTCCCTTTGTTTGATTAGTCAATCAAATGCTACTCTATTCCGCGAGTAAATTTTCGAACGCAATCCAACTCGTTATACATCAAATGTCCCTAAAGCTCGTATCAGACTATTCATTGAGATTGAAATTTGACCAATCAGGATAAGGAAATTTTAGTTTCTTTTATCCTGATTAGTCAAATTTCAATCTTCAATGCGTAGTCTGATACGGGCTTTAAACAGCTTTTCTTACAATTGGCCAATCTATAGCGTATGTATTTAACCCAAATTATACATTTTCAGAACACAACCATATACTATACACGAATTCATCCCTTCGATTTTGCTACAGTAATTCATCGGTTTGTAATTTGTGATTTGCACTTGCACAGTTTGCATGCTTCATTTATCATTTAGCCACATTTAGCCTAATTTAGCTTTTACCGATTGAATTTTAGTACGGTGAAACATATTTACAGTTTGTCAAGATGCAGGTACCGCCAATTTTCATGGAATTGCCATTAGACGATCAGGTAAATATGCAAAATTTAATAACGCATGTCGTTATCGTTAGTCTCCTTAGATATTTTTTGTCAATATATATTGTAAAAGCAGAGTTGGGGGAAGTAACGCATTATTTGTAATATCGTTACTGTTACTCTTCTTCAATTAACTTTCATATAAAGTAATTTTTTCTCAAAATCATGTGTATAAAACATGGTTCTTGTATGTAACATTCTATAGATGATTTCAAAATATAAGAGATAAACGTTACAATTTATTAATTTTTAATAAGTTTTACGATCAAATAATTTAAAAAATCAGCGATTGCAACAGTTTCTATTTAATAGGTACAAAAATATTAATATTTATATTGCGCATACTAATTTTGTTGAATATTATTATCAGGCGCAAGAACTGAGGGTATATTTTAAGAGTCTTGGTGCAGAAATTAGTGAAGAGAAATCCCCCAAAGGTATAGAGGACGATTTGCACAAGATCATTGGAGTATGTGAAGCATGTTTTAAAGAAGGAAATGAAAATGAGATAGAAACTGTATTGAATGATATTGTTTCTATCATGATTTTGGTAAGTTTGGCATACTTGATCATTTATTGTCATACAAAATAGATATTTATGCAATTTCTCTTTATTTGCATTGAGATATATTATTTCAGATACCTACGGAACGCGCAGAAAATTTAATTTTAGCATTCTGTGAAAAACTTGTAAAAGCACCTGGATACAAGCTTGGATTAGTTTGCTTAAAAGCGTAATATATCTCTTACGTACTTACAATTCATTTTAATATAACAAGTGATTTAATATATTAACAAATGATATATGTTTACAGATTGTGGCTGCTATTTCAATCTCTTGCCGATGATTCTCCAATGAGATATCATGTTTATTACCATTTGGTGCAAATAGCTCGCAATGTCGACCAAGTAAAAGCTGTGTACAGTGGAATAGATCAATTGAAGCAACAGTTTGCTTCTTTTCCACCATCGAATGAACAAATGCAGAAATTATTGCGTTTATTACACGAAGTTCTTTTAAGTTGCAAACAAGGGTAATTATCTTTATCTATATTTTACCCTGTTTATATAAAAGATATATCTGGTTCTAAAAAAAAAAAAAAAAAAAAGTAATCTGAATAAAAAGGTATTTATTAGATATACATTTTGCATAAAATATATGTACATAATCCTTTTTAGAGAACAAGCAGCAGCTGTCATGGTGGAACTGTTGGGAACTTATACAGCAGAGAATGCTTCTGCAGCAAGAGAAGATGCACAACGTTGTATATTAGCTGCATTAGCGGATCCTAATACATTTTTACTGGATCCACTGTTGGCTTTAAAACCTGTGAGATTTTTAGAAGGCGAATTAATACACGATTTACTTCTTGTATTTGTGCAAGATAAATTGCCAGCATATTTACATTTTTATCAACATCACAGAGAATTTGTTGAGCATCAACTTGGTACATGCTGATTTATATTGTTAAAAATATTGAATTAATTTAAATAATAAAATTTGTTGTGCATCTTTCCTTTTCTTTTATAGGATTAAACCATGAGCAAAACATGAAGAAGATGAGACTGCTAACTTTTATGCAACTCGCAGAAACAAATCCAGAAATGTCTTTTGATACAATACAAGAAGAATTGCAGATTAGTGAATCTGAAGTAGAAAGTTTCATAATTGATGGTAAACTATCTCTCTGCTACTTGACTATTATATATTTATTATTTTAATGTTTGTAGAAAATATATTCTTTTATTATAAATGATAATTGTGTCCTGTCTACATAACAATTTCCACTAGTGATTCATTCAAGTGGCAATTGACTTTAAACAGGGTATATTAAATGAATCTGTACTGGCTTGGTAAAATTGTATTTTTACTGAGTTATTGAGACATTCAACAATTTGTTGTTTAATGTAAAAGGAATACAAAACGGTACAATCATTTAATTTTTTGTCGCGTGATATAAATAATATTATTATAATTACTATTTGTTTCAGTTTTAAAAACTAAACTTGTAAGAGCGCGCATGGATCAGGCTGGCCGCAAAGTATTAATTTCTAGCACAATGCACAGAACATTTGGTCGTCCACAATGGATGCAATTGCGAGATCTACTTGTATCATGGAAAGCTAATCTTTCGGCTGTACAGGATGGCATGAAGACTGTAGCTACTGCACAAATAGAGCTTGCAGCAAAAAATAAAGCTACTATTGCTCATTGACAGTACCATAAAATTCCATAGATGGGTGGTACACAAAATGATATATAATTATATGATCGTACATACATAAATACATAAATTTGAATTGGAAGTTGAAAATCTTTTTCTGATATATATTGAAAAAATTTATACAATTATCTTATCAAATCTAATTGTCAAGTGAAGTAAATAAAAATTAATAGAGATAACTTATGCTGCAGTATTACATTCGTATCTGAAGAGTTATATAGCGAATCTGCTACATATATAATGGAAATTTTTTTATAAAATTTTAAATATATATTTATATTTGTATAATATATAAAAAAAAATCTAGACTAGTTAATTATTTCGTATTGTTTCTTGTGTCAAATTATATCTGCAAGATAAATAACATAAGCTTATGAGAACTAAACTTTTCACAATGTGCAAAATATATCAAAAATTAGTACAATTACAATATTTAATATAATTTCGACATTTTTAGTATGTTCTTTATGCACATTTAATTTGTTATTTTTTTTTCAATCAATAATAGTTTATACAATAATTAATCAATATAACAATGTGACCTTAATTTATATGTAAGATAAATAATGTGTGCGTATACATGATGTGTATACATATCATTTATTTATTTATCTTACTAATAAATTATGATTATATTGTTATATTGATTAATTATTATATAATCTATTATTGATTGAAAAAAAAATTACAAAAAAGATTAGATTAGAATTTACATTATATTTAAAATGGCTTTATTAACTATTAAAGATATCATTAATGGTTAATATGTAAAGATATATATAACATAATCCTAATCAAATTAAGATAATTCCACAAAAAAATATAAAAATTTATGTTACATTATAATTGTAATTTTTTTCTGGATATACAAGAAAAATATATCAGAATATATATATTACATCTTTTTAAATTTCTTTACAAGTAATATTTTTAAAAATGTGTTTCATGAAAAATAAACTTAAATTAATAATATATCTTCTTGAATATATATGTGTGTGTGTGTGTGTGTGTGTGTGAATAAATGTATGTGTATGTAATGTACATATAATAGCGTAAATACATGAAATAACTCGCTTCACTTTTGCTGAAAGCAGGATATTGCTATATTTTACATCCAATATAAAAAAAGAGAGATATTCTTTTGTGCACAGCATAATTTTAAACTTAATATTATTTAATCATTTAATTTTATAAAAATGTATGTTAAATTGCAGACAAAAAATATTAGCTATTTTATAATAAAATAAGTAATGTCATCAGAGAAAAACTAACATCATTTTTAAGAATGATTTGTTTTAAATCTTAGTTTCTATGTAAGAAATTACATGAGGAATCTAAATCTTTCTGCTATTATATATAATTATAATTACAACACTATTACCACTTACACTATGTCTCTTCTCATATATTTGCACATTATAATAATTTAACAATTCTCTTTATTTGTATTTTTATATGCATAATTGACACCATTTCTGCATTTATCAATAATGCTTTAATTTTCAAAACACAATAAGAAAAAATATATTGCTGTAAAATGCTTATAACAATATAAATATTATAAACATTCGAGCAATGCAATATATAGTGCAATATAATTATTTATTATAAATTACTGCACTATATAAGTTAAATATAACCTTTAAGTTGCAACATGAAGTAATGCTAATAATAAAATTCAGTCTGCTGTATATAGTACATAAACAAATACACTAAAAAGTAAATTTATGTATTGGAATAAATGATAAAATTCTAAGTTATTGTAAGCGCATTTAGATTTTTAAATGCACGTTTTTTCCCTATCTTTTAATTACAAATCATTTTCATATCTATAAGTATAACTTCCAGTTTAGATAAAAAGTATTTTATCTAATAAATCATCATAGTAAATTTAGGTTTACCCAAAACTGTTAAGAGATATAATCTCGAATTTCTATAAAATACAAATAGAGTATTCTGTACTTCTGCAGAACCAATCACATTTATTCCAAATGTGTATACATAAATCTCTTGTAATCTTTGTATGAAAGACAAATGATATATTGTATCAAAAACACTAAAAAGTGTCGAGTGGATCTTCTCTTTCATCATGTATGATAAGTCAGATCTGTGTAGAAAACCTGGGACGTGGTAAGTCTCCAAACACTGTATCACCATGGACGCTTTTAGCTAAGGCTTTAATTGAAGCTCGAATATTATGTGGATCTAATGGATCGGTTGGCAACTGTAATGTTATATATGTATATATATATATATATATATATATATATATATATATATATATATATATATATAAATTTTTAATAACACACACACACACACACACACACATATATATGTCTCTTAAGTAAATTTCAATCAAAAAACAATAACAAAAAAAAAACGAAAAATACAAGTGTCCCTTGTAATACAATTGTAGAAATTAAAGATTTTATAGAACTTCACCTGATCATCATTTTGATCCTGTACTGCACGACGAACAATAGATGAAAAAGCAGGTACGGTGACTGGTAGTGATTTAGCCAAAGTGGAGTGACCATCTCGTTGACCTCTTGGCATATGAATCCCTTCATTTTGACTTGAATCTGAACAAGTAACTATATTGACCTAAATCTATATAAATTATTGCTATGTAATATATCGTACCATCGGTATCGGATCCCTCTTCTGAAGACCACTGATGTAATTGATTAGCTGCATCTGTATTTTCTATTCCCTCGAAAGGAAACAACGCTTCTGTATCGAAACTAGCTGATTCCTTAGTACAAATATATAATGGATTTTTCTTTTTTCTATTTTCATTCTGCAAAATTTATTATCGAAGCATATGAATAATTATAATAATGGGACATTATAAATAAATCAAGTAATGTCTAAGGAAATTTAAGATGGCAAAAGTGACTTACATTAGTAGAACTTTTAGAAGAATGTTTAGTAGTTATCTCATGTTTAATGTTTGAATCAGTGGAAATTTTCATATCATTGAATACTAAATTGGACTTGGGATTAACTGTATTAGCTGTAGAGGTAATTAAAGTATTCTTAAAGTTGTCAGAAATCATTGGTGAAGTCTCTATATCATTGGTTATCCTATTTGTTTCTTCTCTTCTACATACTAATCTAATTATGAACAAACAAAACACACACGATTATTATTACAATAACAATAGTGTTGTAACTTACAAAATAATTTACTATTAAAGATCATACTTTGATAACAATCGATGTTCGTTGTGCGCTCTTTCACGAAATTGTTCCAATAGCCGATATTGCTCTGCAGAAAACGCACATATTTTTTCTTCTATTGCTACTGTTTGACGTTGTACAGCTTCCTCCAATTGTTGTTGCAATCCACCTAGGGCCACTTGAACCGTGTTAGGTAACTGTGAAACTAGATAAGTATAAAAGAGGATGCAATATATAGAATAATTTGAAATACAATAAAATTAGAAATTGTACGTGTCACACAGTTGTATATTACACATTCATTCACTTACCAGAAAATTTATTAGATTGTTGTAGATAGTCGTCAAGATCTTCCAAATTGTGATTAATTACTATCCTAAACACTGAGCTGTAATCTGGATTTGACTTTAATTTATTTATTTCTTCAGGAGATAACTGAAACAGAAGAGAAACATATATGATACCATTTGATTAAACTTTCCTTAAAGTTTTAATTAAAAGGAGATTAGAGAAGGACATTTGATGTTTTTTTAAATTATTTATACAAATAGTAAACGTATTTGTGTCATAATTTCTGCAAAAATAATTATCTTTGATAAAATTGACTACTCAATTTATCAAGTTGTATATTGTACATGGTGTTACATCTTAAAAAGTGCTACGTAACATAATATAAACACATCTACTATATTAAATAATACTTACAATTAAATAATTTATATACATTAAATAATACAATAAAATATTTGATCAATGCTAACATGCTACCTATTAAATAGATTGCTGTGTTTTCAATAGTAAATAAATAGATATAACAAGCTAGTTCATCAATAGATAAATTATCTATATAACATATATTCGAAAGGGATTTTGGTTGACTTGTGAGCTACTAAGTTGCAAATGAATATCTTTTGCGATATGCCTGAAACTTACAACGATATTGCTATTAATAAGGACTAAAGCGGCACCATGTTCCCTATGAACAGCATGAGTATAAATTGAGCAATTATAACAACGATGTACGATCCATGATCCGATATTTCTTATTTCCACTAAGCCAGGTTGTTCTTTAGTAATAGTTTCCAGTTCCGGTACACTGGCTAGATCCTGTATAAAAGATAAAATCTATGTTTACAAAATTTTAATGTTACATAATATATCTAATTTTAATTGTTCCTTTGCAATTATGATTAAGCAATATATCGACTCTCTATAGCAATATAATTGTTTTCTTGTAGATTTTACTTTGAAAAGAATAAGGAAATATACAGAAGGATCAAGTCTCCTTAAGGAAGACACATAGAAAGATTATCGATCAAAGCTTTCTAATGATTAATACACTTACATACAAGTGTTACATAAAACAATTCGCATGCAATAATCGTGAAAAAATATAGAAAAGATGGAAGACAATGCGACAAACGTCGAATATAAAAAATACGATGAACGTGAGGATCGCAGCGTCGAGTTATTATCGTTCGTGCTAATTTACGTAAGGAAGAGACTTTTCTTTATTAACAGAATGGAAAAATAAAACTTCAAGTTCATATCAGTCTTCATCGATCATACTTTGGCGTAAAAGATACGAGTAGAAGAAAGAAACGAATAACGGCGTAAACTGGCAAAACATTCGCGAATCTCAAAGATTTCTTTTTCTTTTTTTTTCTTGTGTTCTTTAAAAAATGTACTTTTTCGCAAAAATTTTCAATCCTATTCACCTCGCGAAAGAAGGCATCGGCGCGCTCCAGATCGGTCATCTCATCGACATTATCGATATTAAGCCGCTGCAGTTCGGCACTCCTGGATCTAATGGACACGTTCAGGCACTTGCAGGTGATGCGCATCTTTCGACTAGGCAAGGAGAACGAGCGAAGAGAGGAGCGCTTCTTCTCTTTTTTCAGAGATCGGAATTGCGCATCCGCCACCGTGACCCATGCACTCACACCACACGATCGGAACTCGGCAAATTATCCGCCGTTTTTTCTCTCCTTTCGAATTTGTCTTTGGAGATTCTTGATCGAACCACTGGAAAACAGCTGATGTCTCGCTCACGTAGAAGCGTATAGACAGAATGCCGAAGCGGCTATCGCGCTCTCGCTCTTGCTCTCGTGCCACTCGGGTCTCGGTCTCGGGTCTTCGACGACTGATACGGCCGATTTTCCGAAAGAGACGCAGGATAAAAAAAGAATAGGATGAACGAGATGACGAGTTACGGATGCTGTCGGATCGTCCGTTTGGAACAGCTGCCGTTTCGCAAACGATCGATATATATAGGAAAGCCAAGGAGATGAGTCTCAGGCCTGAGTTTCTAGCGATCGTACGTGCTACAAACATACAATGGACGAACTGATGGACCGCCGATTATTGGCGACGAAAGCTCGCAGAGCATGTGTAATATATCTCGCAGAGATATTAGAATAGTCGAATCGCAAAAATCTCTCGCATACCTTCTTCCTTCGTTTATTGCCGCTCTGTTTACAATGTTTACTTTCGCTTGTACGTTTACATGGAACTTGGGAAATCGGCGCACGTCAGAATATGTTTCGCGAGTGGCGAGAAGAGACTGTGGAGAAGAGTGTCGTATAGTCGTATGATATGATCGCTCGCGGCTCGTCGTCGTTATCGGTCGATTCTGTTCCTGTTGCCTCTTGCCTGTTGCTTGTGATGTGTATTTTTTGTATGTACAAGTAGCGAGTAGCGACACGGTCGAATGGCAAGGCGAAGGCGGGAAGGCGAGAGTGTTTATGAAAATTTTGGCCGACCCAGAGCCAGAGCCAGAACGAGGCTAAAAATAAATGCGATTTATAGACGTGCGCAAGTGCGCAGTGACGACGATCCTATAGTCTATAACCGAACAAAAGCGCACTCGCTAGTCAATTAATCGACTGAAAAGTGCAATAGAGACGAGGGTCACATTGTCCGGATATATAGCATTAAAAGTCTATCTGTTTAGCATCGATTGATACAAATCTATTATTTTCAACTGCACTTTCCTTCCTCTCTACTTGCCAAAGCTTGAACGCAACACCTGTTTCCCTTTAAATGCAGCTGAAAAGAATAAATTTACGAATTTAATCGCATCTTCTTTACATCTCATTTCCTTGACAAATCCTTCTTAATACTGAAATTTCACATTTATTTTGCCTTAAATGTGTAAAAAAGAAAGAATAACTACTCGAAGAAGAACCTCTAACGTATGTAATGTATTAGATCCAGCTACACCTCTTGCATATTTAATTTTTTTATACATTTAAAATTTAAGATAAGGAGTATATCTATAGCATTTTAATTTAAATGTAAAATGTATAAAAAGCAAGAAGGAAGTGCGAGATTTAAAAAAAAAAATGAATTTAAATATGAAAATAAATTTATTAACGTTAAAAATAACCAGTAAGATTATGTTGACTTGTGAGGCTATAAATAATAATAATGGCCTTGAAAAGTGAGATTCGTTAAATATCCGTTATCGTGCTTATGTTTTACGTGTTTGATTATCTACGAATAGAATATTTATCTTTACGAAAGAATTTTTGCAACGCATTTACTTTTGCGTGTGTATGGTCGCTAAATTTACGCTATTCTTATTATTACTATTAAAACAGGAATTTTACACTTGTATCTTTGTCATCTGTAGTTTACAGAAAGAATAGCTCGATAAGAAAGGTTTAAGCCAAGTTGTCGCGACATTAATAAAAATTGGGATTTGATAACGATAAACGTGAGATATATACATATATATATATATATATATATGGTGAGTTTTAAAATCAACTATACATATTCCATTGACAGATACTACAAAATTATCATAAAGTACAATCTTTTACCAATAATCTAAATCTAAATTCTAAATCGACTGATATTCTGGCAATTCAACTGTCTTCATAATTAATCTTGTGCTTGTTTTAGTAGTATTTTATATAATGATTTAATCGAAGAGGAAGAGGGGTTATGGATGCTGTATATGTATTAAATCACGCAGTGGATAGAGAGGTAGGAAAAAAGAAAGGCAAGGTCTTTGCATGTTTCGCTGATTTGAAGGCGGCATTTGATAGAATAGACAGAAAAATACTGAGAGAAAGGATGGAGGAAATTGGGGTATCGAATAAGCTGAAAAAGAGAATAATGGAGACGTATAAGGAAACGAAGAACGTAATTAAGGTGGGAGAGAAATATACAGAAGAGTTTTGGACTAGGAAAGGAGTTAGACAAGGTTGCCCAATGAGCCCGACGCTATTCAACATCTACGTAGCAGATCTGGAAGAAGAAATGGAAAGAGGACAGACGGGGGGAATAATGGTAGGAAGAAGAAAGATATGGACGCTAATGTATGCGGACGACATAGTTTTACTGGCAGAGAGAGAAGGCGAGATGAAGGAAATGCTGAGGAGATTTAAGAAATATTTAGAGAAAAAAAGTCTAACATTAAGCGCGGAGAAGACAAAAGTGATGGTATTCGAAAAGGGGAAAGGAAGAACAAAGAAGAGGAGATGGAAATGGGGAGAGGAAGAATTGGAGGAAGTAAAAGAGTTTAGCTATTTAGGATACATTATGCAAAAAAATGGAGGAGCGGAGAAACATATCTTAGAAAGAAGAAGGAAAGCAATGATTGCAATGAAGAAAACGTGGAGCATAGGAGAGAGATTATTTAGGGAGGACTACATAAGAAGAATGAAGATGTTTGAAGCATTGGTGGAGAGTGTGAGTTTGTTTGGAGCAGAAATATGGGGATGGAGAAAAGAGGAAAGACTGGACGGAATTCAGAGAAAATACGTAAAATGGATACTAGGTCTGGAAAGGACAACGCCGAATTACATAGTAGTAGAGGAAGGAAAGTTAGTGAAAATTAAAGAGAAGGCGTTGAAAAGAGCACTGAAGTACGAAGAGAAAATAGGAACAACGAGGAAGAAACTGGTGGAAGAATGCTGGAAAGAGAGGAAGAAAGAGTGGGGGGCAGGAAGAGAAGGAAAATGGGCGAGAATAAGGAGGAAAATATTAGAGGAGGAAGGAGAGGGTACTGAGATAAGAGAAGGAAGCAGAGAAGAGGAGGAAAACACAGTACAAAAAATAATAAGGAAGATAAGAGAGAAAGAAAAGGCGGAAAGAAGGAAAAAGATAGAAGAGTCTACGTACAACAGAGAATACAAGAAAATAATAAAAGAAGAGAGAGCAGAATATCTAAGTAAGAGAATGAAGCAAAAAGATAGAAAAACGATAGCAAGGTTCAGGTGCGGCAATGAAGCAAGAGAAAAAGAATACTGGAAAGCAGAAGAGGAAAAAGTATGCAGGCTATGTAAGAAAGAGGTAGAAAGCATGTGGCATGTACTCAAGGAATGTGAAAAGACGGGACAGAAAGAGGAGATAGAAAAAGTGTTGGGGGAGGATGGACAAGGGCTGATAGTACTAAGGAGAATAGAAGAAGAAAGGAAGAAGGCGGCAGAGGAAGGATAGAGATGCGTTTATATTTATTTGTATATTTGTTATTTTGATTTTGATTGTGTTTTTGATTCTTGATTTTATTTTATTTTATTTTATTTTATTGTAAAGTTTATCCAATTCTATTTTATATAGCCCCAGCGTCAATTGGAATTTGAATTATGAATTTGATTTTGGTTTTAATTTTGATTTTAATTTTAATTTTAATTTTAATTTTAATTTTAGTTTTAATTTTAGTTTTAGTTTTAATTCTAGATTTAATCGAGTTCCTATTAAAGGCAAATCTAAGTTTAAATTTAAATTGAAATTTATATATAAGCGCAGAGTGGATGAAGAAAATTGTGTAACCGGAAGTTCGTCCTAAGCCGAAAGGCAAGGACTAAGCTCAAATAAATAATATAATGATTTAATCTATTAATTTTATTATACAACTATAAATGCGTTTATTATATATTATACATTATATTTATTACAATTCTAGTACCCATAAAATAGTTGTGTAATGTGTATAGTGATTACAACATTATTCGTATTTACATAACAGTACCCGTGTCCAAAAAAATGTAAAATCTATACATATATATAATATATATACGTGTCAACAAGTTAATATACATTTGGAGAGAGTATTAAAAGATACTTTTACTGGAATTAAAGTTTCAAAAAATGCTTTTTCTGGAATGAGTGTTTTAAAAAATGCCATTTTTAATCGTCGTACTCCATTTTCAACTTGGAAGTTTCTTCCTTTAACTTGAAATATTCGTTAAAACGTGTTGCAGCGTATCTGAAAATAATTCGAAAAACTTATTGATAATTTACAGAAAAAATATATATATATATATTTCTTTTGCTAATATAGTTCTATTCTAGTTTACAAGAAAATAATAATCTAATATTATATATAAGGACTATTGTTTATTGTTATTATCAGAGACTTGTGACATTTTTGTAAATTCTCTCGTTTTTTACACAACAAGCTTTTACTTACTCCAAAAAGTCAAAATTAATATGCGAATGCTCGCTTTGGATGAGAGACCAACAGCCCCAAAAGAAATGTGGCAAGGGAGCAAATTTATTAACCTGCCAGTACAACTTGTTAATTTCTTTCTCAGACACATTATTAGTCGCATTATACCATTGTAAGTATTCTTTCAACCATGCTTTTTGAAAATTTTCGTCCGGATACAAAGAATAATCTGGCTCATCGATACCTTAAATGTATGAGTGTGTATATATATGTATGTATAAAATTTTATATAATGCAGTCAATAGACTTAATTAGTTAGAAATGAAGCAAATAAAATGTTTTTTTAATCCGATACTATTTTTTAGACAATAAAAGACATGAAATATTTTGCAAAAGAGTAATTACCAGCAAATTCTGCAAAGTGATTTGCTATATCAAATGCTTGATAGTTGAATGCAGTATATTCATAGTCGATAAAAACAACATTCTCCTGTTTCTTATTATACAATACATTTCCTAGTAAAAGATCATTGTGAGCGTATACTACAGGACTATTTACTTTTGAAAGTGTGTTTTCCAATAAATGATATTCTTTTTCTAATACCACATATGGTGATATCAACATCTCAAACCTTAAAGTGAAAGTTATTATATTATAAAAATTGGAATTTTTAGATATATTTTAGATAGTATCGAAAAGAGATTCTATTATATAATTCTTGTTTACGTTGCTTGCTTGAGAGGATCGGAAAATCTTTTAGGCATAATTTGCATAAATTTCTTTGTTTTTTCCCAAATGAAAGCTTTTTTCGACTCTAGTCCATTTTCAGGTTTAAGACAATGCATTTCGGCCATACGTCTCGCGATTAATGGATACACTTTTGGGTCTCTAATTGTTTCTACAGTCAGAGTTTCACCTTCCAAGAATTGATAGGCAAATCCATTATTAAATGTAGCATAAATGCAATGAGTATAGCCAGCCTTGTTCAATATCTATATAAAAATATGTATTCCATATTTACTAATTATTCTTGGCCATATATGTTGAATTTGTTATATTTTCATCAAACATAAATACATAAATTTATAAGTACGAATTGATTACAACTGAAATGTAAAAGAATAAAATGATGATATATAAAATTGATAAAATCTTTACCCTGATATTATTTAATTCACTTTTTCTATCAATCAGTAAATCCGATTTGTTACCATAAATTCGAATCAAGACCATATCTGTATAATGCCCCGAATACCATATTCCTACCAGCTTATTTGTTTTGCCATCATTAAATGGCTGACACAAAAAAAAGGAATATTAAACAAAGTTATAATATTTATTTATTTATATATATATATATATATATATATATATATATATATATATATATATATAATGAAAAAAATTGATTATTTCATTACCTTAAAATGCAGTTCTTGCAGAGGCCAAGATGGTCTAATCTTTTTGATAACATCTATTGCACCATCAATAATTTTATCTTCATCTATTATAATGTTAAGATGTTCTTCGCATACATTCATATTTGATGCTATTTATGAAAACAACACTTTTCTTTTTAACAGTATTAATATTATTTCAATATTTTTTTATCTCTCGTTAAAATATTAATAAAATTAAATATAGTATAGATTTATTTACATAAAATTGCAGATAAAATTTTGATTTTAGAAACTTGGAGAATTTATTTTCCCTATATAAAAAGAATAAAATATGTAATATAGACTTTTTGGAGAGACAAAAAATTGTGCTACAAACAAATAAGATATGATTTCATTAAGAAATCTATGATAAAAATAATATTGTGTACAGCAAAACACTGATGCACAATAGTAACAAATGCGTATAAAAAAACTATTAAACTATAATCTCTCTTTCTCTCTTTCTATATAGCTGCCCCACTATAAACTGAAGAAGGAAATCCGATACGTATGCTCTTATATGCACTCAAATTGATAAAGTGATGGTAGTCAATTGAAGAAAATTGTGCAACATTGGAACTTTATATACATCAACCTAACTATTCTCTCTATAAAATTGATATTCTAATATAAGAGATCGCATTTTATTAAATCTATATTCGCGTATATAGATAAATATATGTAAAATGTGTGGTTTCTTTCTCACATTTTTGAAACATTTATGACGCATAAATAAACTGTTTTTAAACTGAATATATCATGACAACGATTGCTTACGTATAACAGTTTTAGCAATTATTTATAATTACCGACTATTATAGGAGTTTTTTTGCACGTATGTCTACATCATAGAATGATACATTTCACTTGTTACTATGGGACGATCCATTATCAACATTGAACGATCCAATTCAATTTTTTAATAATAATAATTTCATTATCGATACATGCTATGGGAGCGACATTATGTTCGCCAATACTTGTATAGTTCTAGTTGTATAATACTTGCTGTGCTTTGTCAAAACATTCTTTGACATGTTCTCATGTTGCGACTACAGATAATCTATCGCATATTTGAAATTAAGGCCGCGGTCGAGAGGACGCTAGAAATGCTTCGAAGCATTGCATTAACCAATTAGAATAAAAAAATCGTAACTCTTTTTGTTCTGATTGGTCAATCAAACGCTTCCAAGCATTTCTAATGTCTTCCCGACCGTAACCTAAAGATAAATTTGTGGGATTATATCGTGTCCGACGTTCAATTTGTTTTCTAGGAACAAAAATGTCGTTTGAGCCTGTATTTTCTATTGGATAATATTATCGGACTTTAAATCAATGACCATGTTTACACATCATCCCTAATGCGATGTCTACAATAGAGATTTTAAGGCTGAGGGCTTAAAATCTCTATTGTAGACGCCGCATTAATAAAGCCCGTATCAGACTATGCATTGAGATTAAAATTTGACCAGTCAAGACAAGGAAATTTTAGTTTCTTTGATCTTGATTGATCAAATTTCAATCTTCAATACGTAGTCTGATACGGGCTTTTTTTTTAAAAGAAGTGAAAATTACAAAAGTAAGGAAATTTACTAGAGTATCACTACAATTTCATTTGTCGAAATCTAGTAAATCTGTTCACTTTTGTAATTTTCACATCGTTTGAAGATACACAATCAATCCCTAGAATTCCGAATATAAATAAGGATCCAATGGTCGGCGTCGAAATGGCTCAATCTCATCTCGATTAATGGCGGGAGGGCCAAAATGCATCGCGCAAATTAATGACACTTGTTTTACATGTCGTTATGTATTATCATATTGTCATATTTCATATTCTCTGCGATATAACCACATTATTTGATAATTAATTATTTAATATCGTTATTCGTATTGTGAACATATAACATATTTCATATCGTTTTCTAACCTAAATACTGTACGTAATGTATATTTGTCTATTTGTTTTTTCTTTATATCGTTCCGCGTTTACATATAATTCTAAAATTTTTTAAACGTGCACGTTTCGTACTTTTGAAACCACAGAGATACTTTACTGATAAGATATTCTATCCCTGCTTGTTTACATTGCCCAGAATTTGATATAAATAAAAAAAAAAGATGTATGTTTGTATATATAATAATTGTCTCAAAAAGATAAAACAATTCGAATGAGACGCATTACTTAAATTTTTTGTGGTTGTTTAAAAATTTTACTAATAATGTCAAAGAAGATAGTGCTCGGTCAAAAGAATATCCAATCAACAATTGTGGGATTTTTAACAAAAACAATAAATAAAAACAATATTCTACAGTCTAGGTAAGTCAAATTTATGAAGATATCTCAAGATATATATAATATAGCTCAATTATTATATAATATATATAATATATTATATTAATATATAAATTATATAATTTATTATGATTACTTATATATTTCTTAAAAGAATGAAAGAAAAACTATTTTTTAGCACACCAAAATCAGCGAAAGAAGAAAAAATTGATTTAAATGATGAATCCTTGGATGATTTATATTCTGACAAACAAAGAAAGATGGCTGGAGATTTAATAACAATAGATACAATAATAGATCTTGTAAGATTATAGTTTTGTTTAATAATTATAGTATTATTATCAGTTAATTTACATAATTTATTAAATATATGATTCACAAAACATGATTAAATATAAAAACATATTACTGATTATAAGATTATTTATGTTATTTCAATATATTTTAAATTGGCAGGATAATTCAGACAGTTCAGACTCGTGTAAAAGTCCATTTACATCAACACAGGCAAATGGAATTTGCAACATATCTGAACCGTATTATGTTGAAAGTTCAATAGAAGAAAAAGAGAGGATTGAAAAAGAAATCAAATCTTCAAATCTATTACAAAAGGATACAGAAGAATACTCTGTGAAAACTTCTTTTATTCCCAAATCTTCTGACAGTGAAGAAGATAAAAAAAATATTAGGAAATGTTTACACTTAAATCGAAAGCCAAACAATGCGTTGGTAGAAAAAGATGAGACAAGACAGGCTATTGTATCAGAAATCAATCACTATACTGAGTGCAATAGCAAATATGTTCCTTCCAACAGTCCAACATTATTGAATAAAGAAAAACTTGATAAAGTCACTAATGCAATGTCAAAAAGCATAGAAAATGAACACCTATGGACTCCTAAGAAACACACTAATAATAAACAAAAGGCAAGTAATATAATTTCAGATTTTGATACCGACAGTTCTTGTTCAAAGTATAGTGGCAAAGGATCACCAAGAAAAGAATGGGTAGGACCTGATATTACATTGAATCTTAAAGATTTAGGTTTTAATAAGCGGTTGAATTCATGGATTGAATCTATTCGAAAGGAACCAGTAATGTCCACAATACCTGTAAGTTTTATATTGTAAATTAATGTTGATTAATGCAAGATATCAAAAATATAAGCAATAGTTATTTATTTCTGACTGTTGTACATAGATTACAAAGGATAAGTTGCTAGAAAGACGCGAAGATTTAAAGGATCTTCAAATCGAAATTCTTGACAAGTTTTGTATTGCTCTCGAATTGATCCCATTACCAATATTGGAACAATTTCCAAAATTTGATCGAGATTCTTTCAAGAAACTACAAGGTCTACATCGACATGTAAAAGCTAAATTGCGTTTAATGCAGACAAAATTATTAAAGCTACAAAAAGAAGATGAAAAAGATGTATCCATATCTTTAGAAACTCCTGAATCTGTGTTATCAAACTCAATGGAGAGACCAATTTCACATATCTCTGAGAGTTCCCTGATAAATAATGATTTTGATACATCGAGTACCTTAATATCTAAAACAATAAACTTTCATGAAAACTTACCAAATATAATGGAATCATGTACAAAGGAGCATGATAGTAATACGGAATCCATAATAATCAAGTCATCTGAAACCACAATTCCAAGTAAGAAGAGCACTTTCCAATTGAAAAGACCTATCAAAACAGTATTAGGCATTGAAGTTTCCAAAACGATAGCAGAGATGTGGGAGAAGGACCGACAAATGTCAAAAGCAGTGGATTCTTCAACAGATTCTGAATATGTTCCCATATCCATAAAGGATACATTTAATGACAGCATTAAGACATCACCAAAGACTGAAACAAATATGCCTATGCAAAAGAACATCATCAGGAACAGTCCAAACAAGTGGATTAATAGTACTAATAAGTCTCAGGGTAAGACAGATATAATAAATAAAATATTAATCCTTTTTATATTAAAATTTTTTAATGAGAAAATATTTTATAGGCAGTTATACAGTCTCTGCGAATGCTAATATATTAACACAAGAGTTGGAAAAATTTCCAGCATTGGAAGAAAATTGTAACATAGATATAAACGATGGTTCTATAGGTACAAATTTTACATACAATTTTTGTTGCACTTATGTTGATAATTTAATTAATAATTGTTTTACTTTAACCTATAGATTGGCTTGAGACTCATCATGCTCAAAGTAGTAAGCACAATGATGCTAATGTAAAATCAAAATTTGAAAAAAATAGTGTGGAATTTGGGAAATTCACTGGTAATTATAAAAATGATGGTATTAGTGGAGAATTTGATAGTTTAACCTATTCACATTCGCAAGAAATGTTAAAGGTATATAAATATTTTCTAATTTCTATATATATTTATGTTATGTAAACAAATATAATATCATGATAATAAGTAATCTGTTTTTATATGTGCCTAAATTATATATGAATATAATGGGGATAATATAATATTACATTTATACATTTTAAACGTATTCTGTTATTTCAGATATTTCGACAAAGATTTGGCTTATATACATTTAGGCCAAATCAATTGCAAGCTATTAATGCAACTCTATTGAGGTTTGATTGCTTTGTATTGATGCCAACTGGAGGTGGAAAATCTCTTTGTTATCAATTGCCTGCACTTTTAAGTGTTGGATTAACAATTGTTATCTCACCGTTGAAGAGTCTTATTTTAGATCAAGTTCAGAAGCTTACCTCACTTGATGTAAGAGAGAAAATATTAGATATAATAAAAACATTTAAAAAATATACATTTAATACACATTATACAAGCATATGCTATTTATATTATCTTTATTTTATTTAAACAATCCTGATATTTTGTAAATTTGCAGATTCCCGCAGCTCATTTATCCAGTTCTATAACAGATAATCAAGCGGAAGCAGTGTACAGAGAGCTCGCCAAAAAGGAACCCATTCTCAAAATATTATACGTAACACCAGAGAAAATCTCCGCTTCGCCAAAGTTGTGTAATACCCTAACTATTTTATACGAAAGAGAATTGCTAGCAAGATTTGTCATTGATGAAGCGCACTGTGTTAGTCAATGGGGTCACGATTTCAGACCAGACTACAAGCGATTAAAATGTCTCAGAGACAATTATCCCAAAGTGCCAACAATGGCTCTAACTGCAACAGCTACACCACGTGTTAGAACAGATATTTTGTATCAATTGGGTATGACTAATCCAAAATGGTATGTTTCATATATTTAACTATTCACACACTTTTATGTATTTGTATATACATATATTCGAGTAAAATAATTAATGATTATATTTTTAGGTTTATGTCAAGTTTCAACAGGCCTAACTTGAGATATAGTATAATCTCAAAGAAAGGGAAAAATTGCTCCGACGAAGTTATTGCTATGATAATGACAAAATATAGAAACGCTTGCGGCATTGTATATTGTTTATCGCGCAAGGATTGCGATGATTACGCTGCGCAAATGAAAAAGAATGGTATCAAAGCATTGAGCTATCACGCAGGGCTCACAGATAATCAAAGAAGCAACTGTCAAGGCAGATGGATCTCTGATGAAGTACACTTTTTATATATTTATGCCAATTTTTTTTATTATAATTATATTTGTCTTGTCACACAATTGTATTCTTTCTTATGTATATATCTTCTTTTTAGATACATGTTATCTGCGCGACTATAGCTTTCGGAATGGGCATTGATAAACCAAATGTGCGCTTTGTAATACATGCTGCTCTACCAAAATCCATAGAAGGCTATTATCAGGAAAGTGGCCGCGCTGGTCGTGACGGCGAGATAGCAGATTGCATTTTGTTTTATAATTATGCAGACATGCACAGGATCAGAAAAATGATCGAATTGGATAATCCAAATCCACATGTCATTAGTACACATATGGATAATTTATTTAAAATGGTAGCATTTTGCGAAAATACTACAGATTGTCGTAGATCATTGCAGCTTAATTACTTTGGAGAAATATTTGATAGACAACAATGTATCTCAAATAAAACAACCGCATGTGATAACTGCAGATGCAAGGTATATTACATGTATTGAATAAATAATTATTGCGATAACGTAATGGGATTATTACTGAGATGAGTAATTTTAGGAAGAGATTACACTGCTGGATGCAACTGAAGATGCAAAAGAGATTATGAAAGCTGTACGAGATATCAACAACAGAAAGAATTGTAAACTTACACTAATACTCTTATCACATATTTTCAAGGGTAGTGATCTTAAAAAGATTAGAGAAACAGGTTTATATCCAGTTTATGTTCAATAATAAATCAACATTTATAACAATATATTAGTAAAAATATATTCCTTTTTAAATTATAGGTCTTACAAAACATCCGCTATATGGTCGCGGTAAATCGTGGGACAAAAGTAATATAGAACGCCTTTTACATTATATGGTACTGCAAGAATATTTGCAAGAAAATATGTATATTAATAATGAAATTGCTTGTGCATATTTAAAAATCGGACCAAAAGCGAGTGAACTCATGACGAGAAAAAATATAAAGGTATTATCCGAAAAAAAAAGAGATATTTGCAATATATAAAATATATATAGTTGAATACAAATTTTAATTTCATTATTAATTATTAATGTTCAAATCATATTAGCATACATTGAACTTTTTCATTGTATCTCATTATATATATTGTATATTTTATTTTATTTCAAATAGGTACAAATTCCAACAAGGCAATCAAATAAATCTACAGGTGGCACAGCCACAGTTTCGGCAGTCACAAAGAAAATTGATGGCATTATTAAAGAATTGCAAGACCGTTGCTATGCCGAATTGATGACAATAATACGGGGAATTGCTAGTACACTGGATGTTTCTGCTTCCTCTATCATGAATATGGTAGCTGTCAGAGCTATGAGCCAACGTTTACCAGAGACTGAAGAAGC
This sequence comes from Polyergus mexicanus, assembly GCF_030449975.1. NCBI lineage: Eukaryota > Metazoa > Arthropoda > Insecta > Hymenoptera > Formicidae > Polyergus > Polyergus mexicanus. Next base: position 163,487 of record NW_027223327.1, on the reverse strand, counting down.
CATGTTACAAATACCACATGTCACTAAGGCTAACTTTGTCAAATATGGCAAAGCTCTCTTAGAGATTACACAGAAATATGCAGCAGAAAAAATTGGTACGTATGTGATATTTGCGCACATAATGAATTGTAAGATTATGTATTGTGTAAATTAATATTTCATATTATATTGAGTAATCTCTATTATTCTCAGTATTGGAAAAGGAAAATGATGAAGAAGAACAAGATAATTATGATAATGATGACAACGATAGTACCTGGGATGACAACGCTTCCAATTATTCTCGTAGTAGTACTAGCAATCGCCGCGGTAAGAAACGGAAGATTGGTAATAGATCTAACAGCATCAACAAAAAGTATAGACGAGGTGGCTCGAGGTAATATAAAAATATATATGATGTTGTCTTTTTATAGATTATTTTTATATGCTAATGAATATTTTTACACATTAATAGCACGGGGAGGGGAAGAGGTTCATCAAGAGGCACGTCAAAAAATTCAGCAACAAAATCTAATGCAACTACAAAGAAGATGATAGGACTTGCAAGTTTTAGTCAGACAAAACAATATCTCGCAAATCCTAATAGATACATGCATATTACTTAATTGTGTTTTTTTTCTCCATCTCTGATATATTATTTGCCGAGTTTGTGGTGCATTTATAATTCCTATACAAATCTTGGGATATATAATGGCCAAAATTATCTATGGCGTTTTAGCCATTTTATAGAATAAAATAATTTGATAATAAGTGTTTCTGTAAACTATGCGTTATATTTATGTATATGTTCTAAGAATTCACGAAAAAAGTGTATATAAAAAGATTTTTATGATAAAATATTTTGTTCAATATGATTTTGTTAGACATGCGAAAAGATAACAAGTTACAATGTGCCAATGTATATGTTTGACACATCTAGATATCTGATATTATCTTTTTCATTCTCTTAATTATCTCACATGGATATATGTATTATGATACAGAAAATAATTCCAGATCTCTTAAAAAATAAGATTACTTTTTCTTTAATAATTTTACACACATGTGTGTTGTATATATATCACAATAATTTATTATTTATTCTAGTTGCATTAATTTAAATTTCTGTGTTACTATATGTTACATTCTATTAATATTATTACTATGTTATACATCGTTTACAGTTCAGGTTGCATTATCCTAGCTTGTCGATCTTCATTCCGAGTATGCTTTTTCAACATGTCCATCACTTCATTATCAAATTCAGGCGGGGTTATTTTAACACCAGTTGCCCAATAAAATATGTCCCAATCATTAGTTGGCAAATTTATAAGTTGATCATACAGCCTTAACTGCGTATCATTGAATGTATTCAAATATTTCTTTGCGAATGTGCTAAGAAGCAAACCGTTCTCCAACATCCCGCGTTTACGAGATTGATATGTCAATCTAAAGTAATAGAAAATAGAATGTATCACAAAAGCATATTTACAAATATTTTCAACAGCAGATTATCAGTGGTAGATATATACGTAAATAATAATTCTAAGATTAATAATTTGATCAATTTATTTTGATCTTATAACTATAATAAATAAAAAATATTCGATATAATACACATAATAATGAAAAATAAAGAGAGGAATTTGTTACTTTCAATCAATGTGAGATTAATTGTTTACTATGACAAAAGTGATATGATACCGTGCTCTCTTCAGATCAGCATTTTCTCCTTCGCGTTCCACATAATGCGGAATGTTGGGTTCCTGTCCTTCTGGATGAATCAAATCTTGGAAATTGTCTTTCTGCCTGAAGCAACTTATCCATACGCCTCTCGTGAGCAAAAATGGTTTAACCTGAAGCATTATTTACATTTACATTATCATTACGTTTCTATAGAATAACATCCGTATCATGTTTCATATTTAATATCTTCAAATGCTTACGTATAATGTGGCATAATTAGATATAATATTCATGATCACGGATATGCTGCGCATATATAATCTAATATCTCTTATCGACGCTTATATACATTATATGTTTAAAAACCAAGGTATCGATTCTGTAATTCAAGGATAAAAATCACAAAAATAAGTGAATTTACTAGAAAATTTATAATTTCATTAGACCAAACCTAGTAAATTTGCTCATTTTTGTAATTTTCATCCTCACTCGAATTATAGAATCGATATCCAGAAGCCAGAACGACGCACACAAGAATTGCTTCTCGTACTTCTTCTCGTATGCGGTTGCTTTAACGAGTGATAGCCTATGAGAGTTGCGCTTTTCACCAGAAGATTGCCCTTGCCATTGGCTGTGGCTAGTTAATGATACCGAAAACTATCGATAACAAGTTACTGAATCCCACTACAATACGATAAATTTCCTGATGTTAAAGCGAGAATAGCGCCAAAAGAAGCGCATTTAAGCTCGTATCAGACTACATATTGAAGATATGAAGATTCAAATTTAACCAATCAGGATAAAAGAAACTAAATTTCCTTGTCCTGATTGGTCAAATTTCAATCTCAATGCATAGTCTGATACAGGTTTTACGCACAGACTTCTATATAATACTAGACCGCTAACTCTCTTATATACTGATCGAAAAATTGACCCCGAAAATATGTATCACGTATATCACGTATAAGAACCTCAGCGCAATAAAAGGAATAAGGAACAGAGAATAGAGAACAGAGAACAACCGCATTGTAGAGAATGCGCACACAACTTGTGTGTTGCGGGGAGCACACACTTGCAAAAGCATAAGGAATTTGATTGGTCAATTTCGTTATGCATAAAGAAATGGACCAATCAATTTCCTTATGCTTGTGATTATGCAAAAGTGTGTGCTCCTCGCTTTAGTGGTTTAGTATAAATAGAAGTCTGTAGTTTTACGCAAACGCAAAAACACTATTGTAGACAGAAACCACAACGTCGAGTTTCGATTGGTCAAGTTTTTTTTGTCCTATGCTATGGTTGCGTTCCGATATTCACTGTCAGGGTACCGATCATGAAACTTTTTCTCTAGGGCGGAAATGTGAAAAGTGAAAAATATTAGCATTAAAATCAATGGCAAAATTTTTCACTTTTCCGCCTTATGCCCGTATCAGACTACGCATTGAAAATTGAAGATTGGAATTTGACTAATCAGAATAAAAGGAACTAAAATTTCTTTGCCCTAATTGGTCAAATTTCAATCTTCATCTTCAATCTCAATCTTCAATGCGTAGTCTGAATGTCTGATACGGGCTTTAGGGGAAAAGTTATATGATCGATACCCAGTCAGTGTTGTTCTCGGGGACGCTTTTTTCGCGCATGCGCATTAAATGTGGCCTTTAGGTATGTGTCACGTTTATAAGAAAAAGGGTGCTATGGAACCTCTATTGAGATAATGTTAAAAATAAAGGAATTAAATGATCCGCAATATAAAAAGCAATATTATGTTCCGAAAAAAATGCTGCTAATTTTATTTCCGCGCGTTTAACTTTATCACTATGCAGACCATTGTTATTATTATGATCGGAGCTTTGAAGATTTACTTGTTCTATATGTTTGGCCCTTTGCGAATGCCGTATTAAATTTGTTTCGCTACATCTGATGGTAGTATTGCATAAATTGCAAAAAGCTTTATTTTCAGTTGGATGGGGAGCCAACCATCCTTTAAAATTATCTTCATCTAGCCACGCATTAACAAAACGTCTTTCTTTTTTAATGGCTTCTTTTTTGTTTTTATCCTCCATACTAATAAAAAAATAATATCTATTTATTATTATTTACCTAGCCTATGCTTAGCCTCCTCTGGAACCCGCCAAAACTTTCGCGCCTAATTGCCCTTGTGTGCACACTGCATACTAACTATATACGCCGTCGCTGGATTTCTCTACCACTGCGCTGCGCATGCGCGAAAAAAGCGTCCCCGAGAACAACACTGTACCCAGTACTGAAAATCTGTAGTGTACGTGAAATCTTTACCCTTTGTGTCATGATTGGTCAATTAAATGCTTTGAAGATTTCTAGCGTCTTCCAGACCGTAGTCAATATATATATATATATATATATATATATATATATATATATATATATATATATATATATATGTATATTAAGCGGTAGCGTCGCGTTGCTAAGTATATAAAAAATAAAATATAATTCCGGAATCTCAAAATTTTTTCTTTGGGAGCACGTAATATTATAAAGTAGTATACACTATCTAATATGTATTAAAAAATGATTAAAAAAACTAAGCTCCGTAATTCGATTTCTTATCAAAATGTGAGATTTTATATTTTCCTAATTAGAATCCGGTTTCAACTTGCCACAATTTGTTTTCAAAAATAGTATAATGTATGATATAATAATATTGTATACAAATAAAAAGAAAATTCTTATATATATATATATATATAATATATATATATATATATATATATATATATATATATCATATGACACAAAGATATTACAAAAACATAATGTATTCTCTTTTTCTCAAAAGTTGGAGATAGTGCATGCAGAGAGAAAAAAAAATTCTTCCTCTAAACAAATCTTATTCTTTTATATACTTTTACAACTTAAATATTTCCAATATATATCAAAATCGTAAAAGAGATAATAAATATAAATACAATATATATATATATATATATATATATATAAAGTCAAAATATTTTGTACTATTTTTTAAGCTTCTTTTTAAGAAAATTTTTTTTCTTTTTCTCTAATGCTTCCTTACGCATATCTTCTAAATCTTCCATAATTCCTGCAAATATTCAATTTTACATATCAACAAGCTCTTCATATGTTAGACACACATAAAATATTTATGATAATATAAATGAATACCTATTTTAGTGGATATGTATTCTTCCTTTAGTTGTTGTGCAAAATTACTCTCCATAGCAGTGTCATCTTCATTATCGAGATGTTTATATTTGCTTTTATCATAGCCAAATATTTCGCTAATATGTTTACTATAATCTTCCTCATTATTATCTGATCCATCATCTATGAAATCATTTAAATCTGAATCTTCGTCCTCGTCATAGATACGTCCTGTAAAATTAAAACTTATTTCACATGTTTGACTTTACCTGATTTTCCATCAAGTTTTATAATAATAATTTATATCTGCAAGTAAACTCACGTTTGTTGGATGTAAGCGGTTTTTTAATAATTTCTTTAGATTTAATGGATTTTATATCAGGTGGTGGATTTTGTTTTAATCTATTATTAGCTAACGACGAGTGTGATTTCAAATCCAAAAGTGGAGATTGTCGCGTTTTAATATCTTTGGATATTTGCTTATCTACACTATTGCTTTTGGATTTAACCATTTCTTTATTAGAAGAGTGAGACTTTATATCTTCCTGTTTATTTTTACTTTGCTCTAATTTCCTCTTTTCTTCTTCGATAGCGCGTCGCATTTCTTCCAGTTGTCTTCTCTCAGCTTCTAATTTTTTTCGTTCTTCTAATAATTCATTCTTAGATGAGGTTTTGCTTGAGTTACATTTTTCCATATTATGTTTTTCATTGGATTTGTCAATAATTTTTCTAGAAATGGTTGTCGCAGCTTTAGAGGAGTTTTTATTTAATATTGAGTTTAAGATCGGAGATTTTTCAATAGTCTTAGGAATTTTATTTAATTGTGTTTTATTAGATTTGTTTAATACACTCGTAATGTTTATTTTTTTATCTGTTTCTAAATCTTTTTTCCCTCGTTGCTCCTTTCTTTCTCTTTCCTGTATATATTCAATTTTTTGACGTTTTGTCATTGGTCGTTCCTCTTCCATTTTTGGCTTAACTTCTACCATCACAGGCTCATGCTGTTTTTTCTCTGCAAGTTTTAAAAGTTCCGCGAAACCCATAGGCGGTGGTAATGACTTTTTCTTCGGTTTCGGCTTTTCCTCCTTCTGGCCCTCTTCTTTGATTTTATCAGCAACATTCTTCTCCATTTTTTCATCAATTTCAGCTTCTTTTACATTTGTAGCAGATGATTTCTTTTTGCGCCTATGTCCACTATTCTCCTCGAGTTCTTGCTGTTTTAAAGCTTGTTTTACTCTATCCTATAATATACAAGATCACATTCAAACATATAGTACAAGTGAAAACAGATAGCATACAATAAATTAGCTATTTTATATATTCAGATTATAGTGAATAATATGAATAAAATGATAATATATACATAACTTAAACCAACAAATTAATATAAGAAATGTCTACTACTTAATGTTACATAATTTAAAAAATCAAATATTTTCTTATTGTGTTTAATAGGAGATTGTTATATATACACCTTTGTAGATGCAATATCCTTGATTGTTCTTTTCTCATTATTATTAAAAATAGGTTTCTCTGGAGGTAAACTATTATATTTGTTCATTAACTGATTGTAAAATGTAGAAGCTTCTTGCGATACGTATCCATAATCATCTTCATCAGGCTGAGAAGGACCTGTAAACAATAATATTTTGTTTATAAATATAATTAATCATCATCATCATCATCATCATCATCATCATTATATATATATATGGTAATTAATTATATGCATAAAAAAATTTTCTTGTATATATATATATATATATATTTTATGGGTGTATCATATATACAATAAATAAATACAAGATATTCTGTAATTGAAAAAAGAGAGTTATATAAATATATAGATTTAACCGCTTCGTTATAGAGATATAACAAATAAAGAAGGGATAATTCAAAAGAAAGCATCATAACTGTATCAAATCATATAAAAATCTTAAAGAAGGTATTCAAAGTGATTTCCATTGTATTCACAATGAAAATCAGCTCTTTTGTGCCTTAAATTCCAGTTTTTTTTTGAAAGATATTATAAATATTGCAAATGACAATTATTAGCAATTATAATTATGTCACAATTGATCCTTGCTAATATACTCCTGACAATACAATGTGGGAACCAAGATATAGGATGCAACATGTAACATATCTCAGTAAAATCATAATTTAAATTAACAGCTATATCTTGTTTTTTGTTGAATTATCCCTTGTCATACCTTCATAACAAAGCATGCAGTTAATCTTTATATTTATATAACAAATTTTTTATTTTTTTTATTGGAAAGTATCTTGCATCTCTCTTTCTCTATTTATTGTATACAATTATATAATACATCCTGTATGTATGTGTAAATATAAAGATATACTATTTTTTAAAGAGAATAATGTGTGTGTGTGTGTGTGTGTGTGTGTGTACGTGTGTGCGCGCACGCGCATACGTGAGTTATACCCCTCATTCAGAATTATATAAAAATAAAGTTCCAAATATCTCAAATGCACAATAATTTGTTAATATACGAGAATAAAATGTCCAATATCAATATTAAAAATAATAGGAAAAAATATGAACGAGTAAACAAATGGCATAAAATGATTTCTTTAGAAAATTGTGTAGTGCAAAAAGATAATTGAGCAATATCATACAATTTAAAAATAAAATGTATCTTGATAACATCTTTTATATACCTCATTATAATCATCATCACATTTAACATTATATATATATTACATTAAAAAATAAAGTATTTAGTATTAAAATGAAAAAAATAGAGGAAATACAATATATATAAATGATCCATCAAAGACCTGTAAAAAAATTTTTATTTCTTTTTCTTTAACAGATATATTAGGAACAAAATATATATTTAAAAAATCAAGTTTATATACACATATATAAAATAGAGACAAGTATTTTTTTCTAAAAAATATATATTATAAAATGTATAAAAATAATATAAAAGAACTTTGACTGAGACAAAAGAAGAGAGAAATGATATAATAATGAAGCATCATGCATATGTGATTTGCATTAATAATGAATAAGTATAAATAAAATTACACTTCTATATTGTTTTTAAAGAAATCTCACAAATATGACTGCGTTTACACAACACCCTTAATCAGCTTAATAAGATTCATAATTCTAAAACTGCTAAAACTGATCAATCATGATTATTCCATTCTTTGAAGGAATAATCATTGATCAGCTTTAAAAATGTTTATGAATGTTATTAAACTTGATTAAGGCTGACGTGTAAATGTAGTTTATGATAAAAATAGCAGTAATTATAGCGCAAACTTCATTCTTGTAAATTCTCTAAACTACTCTAAAATTAGATGGCTGACCTTAATCAATGCCTTAGTATCCATCGCTGTACAAATCCATGAAATTGTTCTGCATCAATTTGGGATGATGGATAATTAATGCATTATATTGCTCGTATATATTACATAACCTGCGGGCAAAAATATTGCCCATTATGGATAAGTTTCCTCGCTAAGCTGACAATAATATGCAAATAAACTATTTATCATATTTTTTTGTCAATATCAATCTGCCACCTTGTGGTTTGAATTTATTCGTATGCATCAGTATTGCATTTTATTATTTTGTATTTGCGTAAGACTTGCTTGCTATATTGCTCTAATTATATTTAGTTCACAGTATTTTATTTCATAATATCTTCATGTATAAATATTCAAGCATATATATTAACAAAAGAATGTGTTGCAAAAAAAAAGATAACTGTAAATATAAAAAATAAAGGTTAATCTCTATGTATATATAAATGTTTTATTTTTGTTTGGAACTTTATTTTTATATCTTATTCAAAAATTTGGGTCCCCTAATGATAGAGATATAATTTTATTGAAATATATTTTAAATAAATTGAAAATGTAGAAAAAGAAGATTAAAACTGTGTTTAATCTGTTATTTATATAACAATATCATTATATGATATTTTGAAAAATGATTATTCTTATTTATATATATATATATATATATATATATATATATATATATATATATATATATATAAGAATAATCATTTTTCAAAATATCATATATATATATATATATATATATATATATATATATAAAATTATATATATTACCTGCTATAGTAATAGCTGTATTTTCGCTATCAATGGCATCCGCAATCACTGACTTATTTGCTGCTTTACATACTTTCAAGTGTTTATTTATCCGACTTTGAGCTTTAGAATCCCGTAAAGCTAAAAGATTCTGAAAGTATATTTTATTAAATATAAAACGTAAGTAATCTAATACACATATTATTATGCAATATAAAAGATTTATATAAATTGTTCATAAATCAATGTATGACACATTTATTATGTATTATTTTTATAAAATTACTTCTTTCTTTCTTTTCTCTTCTAAGGCTTTCTGTCTTTCCTCTTCTTCCTTTCGAGCGAGAAATTTCTTGATATTATTGGAAAGAGTTTTAGATTGTTTAGTTTGTTTTTTCGGTGGTGTAAATTTTGTTTGATAGCATGGAACGGTCTGTTAAAAGAATTAACAATATTTTAGGAGATATTGTTTAACACTAAGCAAAAGGTATCTAACCTAACCTATTTTTATGTCCATTATATATACTTTGGAGTCTAATTGCAAATAGTAGTATCGACAAAATAGACTAACATGTTTTTTCGTTTCATTCTTCTGTGCAACATTTATCAAAGTGCCAAAATCCATTTTATTATTCAAGATAATTTATAAGACACTAGAGAATTAATTTTGCATATGGAATCTAATGTCTTCAACTTTAGATATCATTTTTAGACACAGCGTCAACTAATCTTCTATAAAATAAAGCTATTTCTTTTTTATAATCTTTCTTTTATGATCTTTCTTTTATGATTTAGTTAAATTAATTTTATTTTTTTCCTAATGAAATGAAAGATAATCGTTGTCAAGCTCCACTTTCGGGTTTTTTTTAAATCTAATGTCAGAAATACACAGAAAGACTCATGGCATACAAAAGTAACGTAAGCAATAAAGCCCATCGCCCAATACTAGGTAATAAGCGGGGAGTACACACTTTTGCACAAGCGCATAATCATAAGCATAAGGAATTTGATTGGTCAATTTATCGTATGACAAATGTAATATCGGCCTAATACGTACTAAATACTATACTGGCCAATCACAGCCATTCCATTTTTAAAAGGAATGACTATGATTGGACAGTGTAATACTTAGTATGTGGTAAAGTATATCGATGTAAACTAGGCCATTGGTGAGTAGTGTTCCGAGTTCCGAGTCACATCGAAATTGTTGGTATTTCATGATGCTAGTAATTTTTAATAACTTTTAATAACTTTTAAGCCTTGTGTCTACTAGAATTACTAGAAATACTAGAACTCAATCCGAGTTCTCGGCCGAGAAATATGTAGCCAATCAATTTGCAGCTTTTACGAAAAAGCGGTAATTTTATTGGCTACACGTTTCTCGGACCGAGTTTTAATGCGGCGTCTACAATAGAGATTTTAAGCCCTAAGTGAGAAGAATACTCGACTGTGATTGGTCAATTTCTTAAAGCTTAGGGCTTAAAATCTCTATTGGAGACGCCGCATTACATCGTGGAGATACAAGGCTTTCGAGAAACAAAAATTTAAAAAATTATTTTTTTCGATTTTTGAAAATTAAATAACACTTAGATTATTAAGTTGTTATTCTGAAAAATTGGAAATATTTGAATTAGGAAAAGTAATGTATCTTTTTTTCCGATGTATTGTACATTTGATATATTGAATAAACAGTTATGTGTGTGTATCTATGGTAACTATTATTGTAATTTATAAACTATGTGTTATACAATACACAACAAAGTGTGTATATATAGCAAGCGCGTCGAATTTTTTTTTATAAAAGTGTTCTTTTGTCAAATTTTTTCTTCGAGCAAAGTTTATCGTAAGATTTTAACGCGACCAAGAAGACTAACAACATAAGGAAACAATAAAACGGTAAAATGCAAGAAGATAAGTCGCAAGAGCGTCAATTTGAATTTCGCAATAAAGAAAATCAGGAAGCAGGAAAAGGAGAAAATGAAGAGTACATCTACAATTCAAACGAATATATATCCAAAGCAAAACGTGTAAAAAATGGAACAGTACCTATGAATATCTTGGAGTTTCAGTATCCTTTTATATATAGTGATTATATGTAGTGATTATACTTTTTTTTCTTTTTAAATCACGATGACAAATATACAATATGAAAAAAAATTTCTTACATAACTTAAGTCATTCATTTTCATACGACTGTCAGAGATACTTTAATCTTTGCGTGGCAGAACCAAACATTATTATCTTTATTTCCGGTAACATTCTACATTTCTGGAATATTTCAACAAACAAGCTGTGGTTTAGAAGAGGATATACTGGCGACGGAATTGGACATGTGACAGTATTTTTTACATTTATATATTACTTATTTTGAAAAAAAATTGAAAATGAGAGATAGCTTTAGAGCAAAATGCTGATTTATTATAATTAGTGAAATAAAAAAAAATATATTTTTTCCATAATATTTTGTCTGTTTAGAAAAATCCTGTATTTGATCACATTGCTGTTGGTGAAAATGGTATTAAACCTCCAATAATAATCTATAAGTGGCCTTCAATGGATATTGTGACAATCTTATATAATGGCACATTGAAATCCTATTCTCATTTAGCATATAGGTATCTCACACAGATCTAATACATAAAATCATATCTATTATATATAGATGCATAATTCTATATATTATCATGTATGTGTTCAATGTGTTATATGTTTTATATATATTTTACAGTGCAGATGGTTTATTATTAGTATCACAAGGGGGAGATCCTGATTATACAATCACTCTTTGGAATTGGCAAAAGTCTAAAATTGCATTGAAATGCAAATCATACAATCGGGATGTTTATAATATTACAATATCTTCATCGTTACCTGGATATTTGGTGACCAGTGGTTCGGGACATATAAAATTTTGGAAAATCTCTGAAACATTTACCGGACTTAAATTGAAAGGCGAAATTGGTAGATTTGGTCAGACAGAGATATCTGACATTATCGGCGTATATATCATGCCAGATGGAAAAGTGAGTATTGTTTAAATGCATCTGGAGCTTTTCGATTTATTTAAAGCTATATCTTTCTCAGGTTGTATCAGGCTGTGAATGGGGAAACATCTTACTATGGGAAGAAGGTCTAATTACTCTTGAAATATGCAAGAAAAATCGACAATCATGTCACACTAAGGCAATTACACAATTTGAGTATATAAATGGAGAGCTTATATCAGTTGGTAAAAATATTTCTTATAATTATGTAGCAACACTCTCTCAATTCTTTTTCCATAAATTGTAATGAGACAAGTTTATTAAGAATATATTAAAATGTGATTTCTATCCAAGAGCTTAAGGTCTTCCAATCTTTCAATCTACGCGCGCGTGCATGTGTGTGTATATGATTTTGAATAAGAATTTCTATTGAAATGAATGGATATTATGGACGGATTGTAGGTATGGATGGATGGATTAGAATTTGGTTTTATGAAACGATAGATCAAGCGGATTCTCGTACTGGAGAACGTTTTCTAGAAATTCAACCTATTTATGAACATCATGTCAGTGAAGATAATGAAGCTAATAATTCGATGCTTATGTGCATACGTAAACAAGAACTAGATAATCCAGAAAGTATGCTCTGGTATGTTCAGGTGAGACTGCGTTCCATTTGGGACTCGCAATATTTAAATCGTTCTTCGCTCGACGCTCGCGACATTGTAATGCATGCTAAATATAATTCGTATCAAATAAAACAGCACGAACGTCGATCTGAGTGTTGCGAGTTCCATGTAGAATACATCCTGAATAATAGGTTTTCATTATAATGTCAAATATTGAAGAGTATTGTGGGAGATTTTAGTAAATTTAATAATACAAGCTTTTAAGAAAAAGAAATATTAACAAAATATTAATGCAATTTCTGTAAACATGTAATGCCTATTTTTTTCTAGGATGGAAATGGTGGGATTTGGTTAATAGATTTACATACTCCAAAAGCAGAATTACCGCGGAAAATATTTACATGCCATGCGGGAGCTATAGCCGATATGGATTATGCGACATGGGGTCCCTTTATAGTTACATTGGGTAAAGCTGGACAGCTGCATATTTATAATTATACAGAAAAAAAGTTAATTTTGGTGCATAACTTTAATGATATTGGCAGTCAAATCATCTGGTTTTCATGCCAGGTAAGAATTAGCCTTAGTAATTTATTGATTTATTTATTTCCAATATTTTAATATACATATAATCGAGTACCCCATATACGTGCGTGCGCGCACTCATATACACACACAATCACAATCTCTATTATATACACAACAATACGAAAAATGGAAAAGTCAGCTGACCTTTTGACTATTTCTTATCACCCAATTTTACCAATGTGATAAAAATTTCATAAAATCTTATTTTCTAGAATTTAAATTTTTTATATATGCATATATCTAACTGCCTATATATAAAGTTATGTATACATGCATAAAATTCTTTTCATATATTTATAAGATTGAAGCAACAGGATCGACACTCGCATGCGCTTTTGAGAGTGGTGTTATTCGTATAATAGTTGTAGCGATATCAACGGCTAATGCCATTAACAATATACGAGGAGACTATGTTAGACTGATCCAAGTTATAAAACCGCACAAAATGGCAATAACTACAATGTCTTTAAATCCATCGTGCAGGTATACCGAAAGCGCGTTCTTACATAACGAGCAATATTTACGACATATTTTCTAGTAATATACACATATTTTATTAAAATTATAGTTGTAAATTTCTATGTAAGATTATTTCAGTTTACTGGTAACTGGTAGTGAAGACTCAACTATATTTAGCTTTACCATTATAGTAACTAATACTTACCCTGTCATTACGCCAGTTGGTTTCATCAAAGTACCTTCGGGGGTCACATGCCTTGCATGGAAACCACAATGTGTAAATAATATGTTACCTAATTATTTTTCTTTCATCGATATTTGCACGATCGCTCTTAATTAAATATGATTTTGTAGGAAACGACAATATTAATTGGATGTTCACAAGGAGATTGTGTAGAAGTTACATTACCAAACACACCTCAATCATATACCATTGCTTCATATGAACTTGTTCAATGTCGATTAAAAACATTTAAATTTTATTCTGTGAAATCTGCTATTCGAAACGAATTAATACGTTTAAATCGAGAGAAAGGAAAGAAAGAAAAAATAGCGAAAAAACGTGAAGAAATAGCGCGATTAATTGTGGAAAGTCCCGAAATGGAAATTAACGAAGAAGCGTTTTTTAGTAATTTTATTATTTATAACTTATCTGAAGTAATAGTGTATTTTTTAATTAAATTTTGTTGTCATCTAAGATATGGTATTAATGAGGATTATTAAGATTATGGAAATAAAACAATGTGATAAAAATTACAGTAAATATGGAAGAAGAAGAGTCACTGCCAGAAATATATATACCCAAAATCCCGAACATGGTATTGATAGCACAATATATTAGTCAATACGTTATTTGGTTGTTAATGGCAGGATTTGACGCGGGATATATATACGAATATCCAAGTCCGCAAGTTAGTAAAACTATTGTGGAGAAACCTATTAAAAGCACCATGATATATGATGCAGATGACGTAGAAATACGAAGCTGTCTATTTTAGTAAGAATAAGTAAAATTAATTATTGTGTATATATTATGGAAAAGATAATTTTACACAGCAAATAATTGTCTGTTATTTTTTATGTTATTGCTAGCAAGAAAAGAAAGTACTTATTTTTGGGAATGGAACATGGGCAAATACGGATCTGTAAATTGAAACCTGAAAACTATACAGATTTATCAGATTATTGGATACTTTCGATGCATGATAATTTTAATGGTTATATTCCAAAAATTATTCTCAGTCATAACCAGAAGATGTTATTTACATGTGGATACGATGGGAATTTATTCTCTTATGAAATAAACGATGATACACCATCTGAATCAATCGAGTTTGAAATAATCAAAGGAACTTTATCTTTGGTGAGGATTTGTTATATTTTATTTCTTATTTGTTATATTTTAAACCATTATTATGTGTGAATTCATTGTGTGGCATGCATTTCTTATTTTACTTGGACTCATAACATGACGGAAAAATAATTCATGATATGTTCTACAATAATATAGCCGTACATTAGTATTGAAGATATCGAAGACGCCGATCATGCGAGCTTAGAAGAGATGATTCAACAGACCGAACATGACAGGATTGCGACTGTAGCAAAACAGAGTAAACATTATACCTTGCAGATGTTATCTAAATTAAGTGAAGAATATAGCAACATTATGGAGAGGTTCAAGTTACATTAAATGTAGAAATAATTGTCGAATGTGATGCTAAGTAAGAAGATGGTGTATCCACATTTTTATATATTTTAGGAATAATGCTCTACCCAAGTCTCATAGGATAACTCGCGAAGAATTAGAACTGGATCCTAGAATTATAGCTGATTTAAATAAAGAATTGGAAGCAGAAATGATTACAGTACGAGAAAAATTGGCTTTTAAAATAGAAAAAAGTAAACTTGGATTACAAAAGCTTTTGGAATACTTTATTCAGCCTATTACACACTTACCATTTGCCATCTGCAAAATATCGTAAGTAAAAGATATCTTAAAAATATGAACAAATAATCTATTAAATGAAATATGAACAATTAATCTATTAATGATTTATTAAAAATTTATTATTGTTATTAATAATCTATACTGATATATAGGAAACCAGATAATCTAGTGTATTCTCTACGTCAACATATTTTGAATATTGACGTTACTTTACCACATATCAATACAATAAAACATGTACACGCATACACAACACCACTCATCAATACAGGAATAAATGGAAATAGGTAATATGCTTGAATAAGTCTTGAATGCGACTCACACATATATGTAAAATTTACTTTTATCTATTATATGATTAGCGTAACGGATGATAAAATGCAAAATTATGAAGAAAAAGAACGAGAAAAACAAAAAGAAGGAAAAACAGAAGAAGAGATAGATATAACACAAGAGCAATCGGTTGCACTTTTCTTAAATGGTTTAAATTACAAAGACACAGATAGCAGCCTGGGTATTCAATTAAATCAAATGTTAAATAAATATAACTTGAGAAAAACTAGACTTGAGCAACGCGAGAAAGAAGTTAGTAACTATCTCGTAAAATTTTGATGTAACATATACCAAGTTTTTCTTATTTATTATAATTTAATTACAAAATTTTGTTTTATTTAGTGGAAAATTATATATAATGAAAAACCGGATAAATCTATTAATCATATGCATGATATATTCGCCATAGAAGAAGCAAGAAAAACTATTGGCGATTACAAACTGAAAACATCGTCAACTTTTAATTTGCAATCGGAAGAACGAGATACTCTCTTCTCGAAATATAAGCAGCTACTAAAATGTCAGAAAAAGGTTTGTACACAATATTGGCAAATTTAGAAACATTGTTTTTAATTACATATACGATTACTCATTTTATCTATGCAAGAAAGTATATCTGTTTGAAAAAGCTTTTTTATACCTATGCAATTGTAGCTTTATTATTTACAAGAAGCTTTCAACATGAGATTGAAAGCTGTAAGAACAGAGAAAGAACATTTGCTTGTGGAAATTGCACATTTAAAAAAATCTCTCAAACATATACATGCAGAAATACCATTGAAAAGCATAAAATCTTTGCCGGATATTCCTACATTAAATATAAATGTAGAATTTCCCGAGAGAAAAGTGATGGTGTGTATTAATATATTTCATTAATACAAAATAATAAAACTGAAAATTTGAATTTGATAACATATAATATCCTCTGATACACTTTTACATACACATACAGATTGAAAAGTATACAGAATTGAAAGCAGACAGAGCATTGCGACGGTTATCTGTTCTTCCTGAACAGATACCCGTTTGTTCAGATGAGGAATATGAAGTATTACTTTTAGATGAAAAATTTGTGGAACATGCAAATATCTCTAGTGAGCCATTGGCATTATTTTCTGTTTCCGAAAGAAAATTAAAAATTCAATCTGTTGCTCAAGATAATATGATGTCGCTTCATTTAAGTGATGACATCGACAGTCCGTGGGAACGAGAAATGAAAACTTCTCGTATATTATACAAAATATATAAACAAGATTGTATATTAAAATATGCATTAACTAGTTGCGAAAATTTAGACAAGGAATTGAACAAATTAGAATACGATAGATTGGATATTGTTGCAGACAATGTCAATATCAATTTATTTTTATTAACACTTCGTCAAGAATACATTATTTTAAGAGAGTACGAAACAAGAGAAAGTATATTGCGTGATCAAGTTAACTGTAAACTGGAAGAGGTTGCAACGATAAGGCAAAAAGTTGACGAATTTTATCATCCAACAACAATCATATGTATGTATAAAAAAAGATGTAACTCATATATAATAATATTGATATTTTCAGATTCAAATAATCACTGATAAAGTTGATGTTAAAATTAAGGAAATTACAAAATTACGTAATCAAATAAAAAATATGCTTCTCGAGTACATGAGTAGGATAAATGATAACAAATTTCGTAATTTTCTGTGTAGAATATTTAAAAAGAAATACAAAGAATCGAAGGAAGAGGATGGTAATAAAAGCATTTTAGAGAATGCCTCAGAGCACTATTCGTTCACCTAAATTTCAAAAAAGTTTCACCATCATATTTCAAAAATTATTTACTATTATTTTAGAAACCACCACGACAACAACTGAAACGAGTTCAGATGAAACGAATAGTATCGACACTAGGGAATTTGAGTTAGCTTATTTCGATGAAAACACATGTCCTCCAGGATGCGATAAAAAATTATATGACTTGGCATTTTCGATGAGAGAAAAACGATACTCATGCGAACATCAAATCAAAGATGCACAACAAACTGTAGAGATTTTTCATAAAGAAATTCAAATTCAGACAAAGAAACTAAAACTTATAGAGAGTAGTTTAAAGAAAAATGAGGAGGATTTAAACATGTTTATGGTATTTTTCACATTTGATGTCTATCTATCTATTATAATGCCATTTGCATAATTACATTCTGTCTAATAGCTCGAAAAACAAAAAAAATTAAATAATGTGGATGTCACAGTAATAATGAAATTGCATCAGTTGCAATATTTTGAAGAATATGAGATTCCACTCAAATTGCATGATTGCGTTCTATTCGATAAAAATAGATTGGCTAAATTATATGCGAGAATACAAGAGTTGCACGAGGAGACACTTGAATTGCACGTCAAACATAAGTAAATACATTTATCGTATATATATATATATACAAGGTGGGGCATTTATATATATCTAAAAAATAAAGCAAGATAGAAAGATAGAAAGAAATGTTTCAGACAAAAGTTGTTCGGTTCTAAGGGGGTCATAAGATGGTACCATCAGTTTGACTTTGGATGGAGACGCTTCGGAGATTTCAATGTCAATCTTATTTTATTTTCTTTACACCAATTGATGTCTCTCATTTTTTGAGCTTAAAATATTAAGATAACATTATTGCAAAATAAATAATTTTATGAGATATTTCATAGTTTATGTAAAATTATGTCGAAGTAAAGTAATAAAATAAAGTATAAAATATCTCGTAAACTATTAAACTTTTGGTCATCACAGAATATTGTAAGGAATCGATTTATGTAAAAAAATTGGAGTATTTCCATTTAAAAAAACAAGATTGACATTGAAATCTCCGAAGCACCTCCACCCAAGATCAAACTAATGGCACCATCTTATGATCCCCTTAGAACCGAACAACTTTTGTCTGAAACATTTCTTTCTATCTTGCTTTATTTTTTAGATATTTAGATGTCTCAATATAAATGCCCCACCCTGTATATATAGTTTACATTATAATCGATTATATATGTTGTAGACGCGCTCGAATGCACCTCCAGAGAATAAAAGTTGATTGTAATCATATGCGTGTTAATAATAATAATTTGAAAAATGAAATAAAGTTAAAGATAATAAATAAATTTGGTCAAAACATATCGTTGAATAAATTATATGAAACAATACTTCGTCGAATGGTATATGATATTAAAGCCAACTTGAATGAAACAATGTATTTTACCAAACGAATCAAACGTAAGTTATATATATATATATATATGTATATATTATAATCTATTTTTTAAATTCTTGTATATACATATATATTCAAAGTTGGGAAGTAATGTGTTACCTGTAACAGAAAAAGTAACTTCGTTACATTTTTCCGTAACAAGTGAATGAATTTAACAGTTAGTTTTATCGTTAGTTTTTTCAAATTTACTTGGTAAAATTTTCATAAAGGAACATATTGATAAGAGTGTTGGAATGCAGCATTACATGAAAACTATACTGGAAATTTTTTTTGGTATCTTGTTTCTCTGTACTTTGTAAGATGAGTAGCACATATAAAACAATGTTTAAAAATGTTTAATGTTTAGTGTAAATTTTTAGTGTCTAATTTGATCATGTATTAAAAAAAAATTGTATATAAAGTTTGTATTATATATATAAAAAAGTAACGAAAATTATAACAACTCATTACTTTTTGAATAACAGTAACGGTAACGAATTACTTTTTAAAATCGGTAACAAGTAACAGTAACGAGTTACTTTTATAAAGTAACGTTTCCAACTCTGTATATTTTGCATTGTATTTTACATTTTTTTAAACAGATGTCAAAGAAAGCTATGCAGGAGAATTAGTTATACTTAACAAGCTGATTCGGGAACATACGCAAAAGTTAAGCTTTTTAACAATTTTAGTGGAAGAACAATCAAAGCTGCAGAAATTATCAAAGCAACATATTATGTCAGATGTATATAAACTCCACATACATTTATATTCCTTAAATATTTATCTTTCACATATTTTTCAATATCATTGCGCTGTTTGCAGGAGGAAATGCTGCAGTTGGAAGAAAAATATAAAAATGACATAGTCAAGTTGAAGAAAATTCTTGAAAATCAAACGAGGCAGAAATATCTATTTCAGAATGATATTAAAAATCTTAAGTTAAAAATAAAATCACAATTCAATCCAATTGAAGGAAAGGATGCCCAGAAATAAAGGTAATGATAATCAAAAAAATTTTCGTTTACACACACACACACACAACACACACACGCGCGCGCGCGCATACATATATAGTACAAAATAATTGAGTAAAAATAGACTTATTAATTAAGGCTTATTTGTTGAAAACATTATTGTTTCTCTGTTACATTTTATTTATTAATATATAACAACTATATGACAGCTGTACAAATACATTTGTTTGATACATGTGTATATGTGCGTGTGTGTATATTTATATATGTATATCGATCTAATAATAAATAATAATATATTTGCTTAGTAAAAGTTATTGTAATAAGTCTATAATTCTCGTGTACGTATTATGATATAACTTAATGTCTATTTCACTATGTGCAAAAGTTGTCAAAGAATCTATACAATATCTTGCACTTAAGCAAAAAGAAGAAATAAGATAAAAGTGCTTCTTTTTAATAAACTTTTTAAAACAGCCAGCTTGCACAGATGTGATATTTATATTTTGCATATACATTTACTCCATAAACTCTTTTAACTCTTATGACTAACAAGAATTCTCGGAATGTTAAAATATATTAAAAGGCTGCACATAAAATTTTACTTCGTGGACTAGAGAGAAACAGGTGATAGTCATATAATTGAAAATTGTCCCAACAATAGCATACTCGGATCTCGATGCACATACTACATATACAAAATGGTGATAACAGAGATAAGGACAAGTACAGCCTTGGAACGAAATTGAGATTTATTTATTAATGTATGATATGAAACTCGATTAACAAAGCTATAAATAACATCGATGTACTATTATAATCTTTAATATTATATCCATCGAGATCCGCGCGACTGTAAACAAAAACAATAATAATTATAATACTAATGATAACAATGATAATATCATGATTAGCATACAGTATTAGTGACGATGTAATAGTAGCAGTAATAGTATGTAAGCAATATTAATAGTCATATTAATAATTAGTATTGATAGTAGTCTCAGCAATAGAGCGATAATAATGGCAACAGCATTACATTTTTTTATATTTATCTAAACTGATTTCTTTAATAGAAATT
The DNA here is from genome assembly GCF_030449975.1 of Polyergus mexicanus. Taxonomy (NCBI): domain Eukaryota; kingdom Metazoa; phylum Arthropoda; class Insecta; order Hymenoptera; family Formicidae; genus Polyergus; species Polyergus mexicanus. The sequence goes on along the minus strand of NW_027223327.1, from coordinate 142,367 downwards.
GCCATAGAAATTCACTTTAAAGAAATATAATCATCTTTAAAATACGTTTATTGTTATTAAAATTAATGTACGATTTATTATCTTTAGTTATATAAATTGAGATGTTTATAAAAAAGAAAGATACTTCAATAAATGCTTATATATGCTTTTAAAAACTGAAAAAGAAAAGAAGAAGGAAGGGATGAGGGAAGAGGGAAGAGAGAGAGAGAAAGAGAGAATTGAATAGAATTTTCTATTCTAATATGACAATAAGTCGGAAGAGGAGAAGATGTTAGATTTGCGAGATCCCAATATGTACTTGACGAACTGCATCAACAAGAGTGCAAACTTCTAGGGGGTTAATAGTAGTCTAAAAAATTGATGAAAGTTTGAAGAGAAAAATGTTTAGTTTTTCCGTTTCATACATAAAATAAATATTATATTATCTGATCGAAAATTCTAATAGAATTAGTATAATGAATTGCACAACTCTTGTAAGCTGTTAGGCCTATATAAAATTCTTTCAGCAGAAAGTGCAAAAGAATGCACATTCTATCAACTGTACAAATTTTTCATAATTATAAATCTAATTCGCGTCATAAAATTATCTTTATTCTATACCAAATGTATTTGTCTCCTCCACAGCCAACAGCAACTTTTCGTATAAAATCTCAGGTGTAGGATAAGGTGGAAGATCCAAGCGATTAAAACATGTATGAGCCCTGAAACAAAGAAAGACAATGCTACTACAAAAGCGATGGCATAAGCAGGGGGAAGGAGAATGTATTTATATTTTTATACATTCAGAGAGAAAAAGTAAGATCTTTAATATAGGGTGATCATCGCTAGCGCGAATTAAAAGAGAATCACGTTTACCTTGGTAAACTGTTTGGCCTGCCCCATTTCTCGATGCAAAATTTCCTCGGTCCTGTGGACCCTCGCAAAGCCGCGAATCCCTCGTAAGGTATACTTGAAGTACCAGTAACAAATTGCAATAATCTTAAACGTTGTTCGTTGGTAAATCGGCTTATGCTGCTCCAGAACCATTCTACTACTGGATGCGCATCATGATAACCACTTCTGTATTCAGTATGCGTTCGCCAATCGTTAAGATCGATTTCAGCAGCACCCGCGATGACCAGCTCCAATTCGCGAGCATCGAAAACGGATACTAAACGTGGATCCACTACTTCGTAAAAACCACGAACTAACGATTCCGTTTGTTCAGCAACGCCACGTTCAAGACGCCAACGTACTACTCTCTCGAGATACTCCTTTTTATTCTTTTCAGTGACCGCGATATTTCTCCCACCTGGTTTCAATTCGCGCTCGGCGACTCGTCCCAAAAGTTCCTCCGTTACTGAAAAGGTTAATTCTAATGGCTCGATACTGATGTCTTTTTCTTTGATCCACATTAGACTTTGATGAAATTCTTGATCTAAACTTTCCAAATCGCTCAAACTCGCCGGTATCCTTAAAAGCGCCTTATAAAACGGTCTCGTGAAGAATGCATCGAGCAGATATTGATGGACTAATGCTAAACCTAAAACTCTGCCAGAAAATCTGAACCAATCGTGATAATTGTCCACAAAAGCTGACATTGGCGAGATTTGCACTGTATAAGTATCGTTGGCTGAATATTCAAACAATCCGTAATAAGGATTGAATAGCTCGCGCGATAAATGAAAGAAAAATTCTCGGGACGGTCCGCCGTAATCCAGCCCTTCTTCGTGATCAAAAATGACTACTAATTTACCTTTTTGCAAATCTTTTTTCGATGCGGCCATTATGCGCGTAAAAGCATCTTCGAGTAAATGTTCTCTCCTGATGTGTAATCTGTATGGATATATATGTCATATGTGAGAAAACTATTCGATAAAATTTCTGAATGTATTCACGAACACATGTATACTTAAGATATGTATGTATGAGACGTACTTTAATTTACCCGGTCCTTGTCCATAACCCTTGCTTTCCAATTTTCGGTAAAATGTTCGAAGCTTTGCTTCAAAGTCTCTTCTGTATGGTGCTGGAGCTCTAGCGGAAGCCCTTGTCAGCCCAGGTGATGCATGCGGGCTGCCAAGTGGAGATCTACCCATACTACCAGGTACATACGACATTATTTCTTGCTCAAACAAACTGCAATAATAATGACGAAATTACACAATACATATCATTAAAAAAAAATATATATATATCTATATATATATATATATATATATATATATATATATATATATATATATATATATATGTATATACATATATGCATATATATTACATAAATAAAAAAGATACATTCGAATATCTGTTTCCTACCTTAGCAATAATGCTAAAGGGACATCGTGGCCCCATCTTTGTAATGCTGCAGTTCCTTCGACTCTTATAGTATTAATCTTTTCACGAAGCGCAATATTCTGTCCTACTGCGGAATGTCTTTCCTTTAGAATATCCATTATATTAGGCTGACGTAGAAAAGCGACTACTTTGTCGTTGTAGGCCACGGGTATGTCGGGAGTAGCAGTTACAGATGCTTGCTGTGGTCTAGGCGGTGGAACTGGAGCTTCATCCAACAACGTACGTGCATGAGCAGCTTCCGTAGGTAACCGTGGATCGATGAAAGATGTAGCTTTTCTAGCGTGACATATGAAAAATCTCTAAAATTAAAAAACGCTTAGTTTTTACCTTCCAATGAGATATGTGTGTGCTGCCTCTCTCTTTCTGTCTTATCGAGAGAATTATATTTTGTGTATAATGTGATGAAAAACTTACTTTACCCGTCCTATCAAGCTTTGATTCGTATCCTCTTGGAAGTTCTTTGCTTGGATCGGCAAAAAAATTAATTAAAGCGACTAAATCTCTATTGTGTTCGTATCTTGGAAAAACTATCGGATCTCTTCTAATTCTGCTGATCATATGTTTTAAACTTGGATTACGATTGTATAGCTCCATAGCGTCTGCATTGGTGTGCAACACGGTAAAAAAGTCGGGCCGTGTTAAAAATAACACTGGCGGTATTGTGGCAATGTCGAATGGTTCGCATTCGCTCCTATCAGTACGAGAATCATTCTGTCGTTCAATACTTTCAAAAGGATTGCTGTTTGAATTGTTAACTTCACGATCAATGTTATCGGGGCGTGAAATAGTTCGCCGTACACTCTGATAACGCCTGTCCAACTGTTGTCTTCGTAGATCACAGCCGGTGTTATGTGTCGTCAAGCTTGGTCTCTGCCACGTCGTGGTACGATTAATATGATCTATGTAAAATACTCGACCGTGACTATCTATTCTGGCTTCCCATGCTAAAATGTACATAAAGATAGATTAGTTAATTAATCAAAATCACGAGAAGAGCAATTTATAAATAGTAATATATTACAGCATTAAAGTATGGAAACTATTATATTAATTGCCTTACATGGAGGCAAAGGTTCTTCTGATGATAAAGATACGTTTGATGTTTGGCATACAGGTAACGGACATAAAGGTTTGGGTCGGTGTGTCGGCGTAGGCGGACATTCCAATTGAGCCAGTGCGAATCTGATCTCTCTCGTTGTCTGTGCGACCTCGGAGAGCTCAATAACGCAATACTCTTTGTAACCGCTGTCCTTAACTAGAGAAAAAATGTTTAATAATTTAAATAATTTAAATAGAAGTATATAATTTTTTATATGTACAAAAGTATATATATATATATATATATATATATATTATATATATATATATATATATATATCTCGAGTATAATAACCGAGTGATATGATAATCTTTTAACCTTAAGATTCGAAGCTTCATCAACATCTACAATCTCAAATCCAAAACAATCCTGAGGGAGTAATGGTTGCCTCTGAGGCCGTTTAGGTAATTCTGGTGCTCCACTCGGTAAAGCATTACTTCTATGTAATGGCCGGTGCGCTGCTCTTGGTGGAAGAGGAGGTGGCATTGGATACAGAGTTTCGTACAAAGATTCAGGAAATGAATGACCACCTGTGCTACGCCATAGCTAGTACTCTGCGTTGATACCACTGCTT
>NW_027223327.1:70000-138257 GCF_030449975.1 Polyergus mexicanus | reverse complement strand
AAGCAGTGGTATCAACGCAGAGTACTTCCATCGTCTCGGGATCACTGCTTGTCTTTATGATAAGGCCTACGATATACTTTTTTATACCTTCGCACTGATTTCTCGGTAGTACTTTCCATCGTGTCTTTATAACTTGCTCCAATATTTGCAAGCCATAATATTTTGTTTGTTGATTCTGCACGAAAGCACGATGATAGAACTATTTGCAAATAGATATATGCGCAACCAACAATGAGAAATATGACCAACATTTACCTGCGAATACTCTAGAATAGTATCTACCCGTGTCCAAGCATTTGGATGTTCCTTGAGAGTTGTTAACACTTCTTGAGCGACTCTTTGTTGCTCACCTATTCCAGTATACATACATCCTACTATATTGTCGAGAAGTGTTATATCCAATTTCTGATTGAAGTCCAATAATTTAGATGCTTGCTCAGCCAAAGTTGCCATTGTATCGTGTAATTATATATTCTTCCGTACCTTTTATTTTCTAAATGGAAAATGAAGAGAGAAAGAGAGAGAGAGAGAAAGAGAGAGAGAGAGAGAGAGAGAGAGAGAGAGAGAGAGAGAGAGAATGTGAAAATGTTATATTTTTAATAATGAAATGCTTACACATAACATGTTGATTGTACATATTGATTTGTATATAGATTGGCATACAAATATACATACATATATACATACATACATATATGTATGTATGTATGTATGTATGTATATGAATGTGTGTATGTATGTAACATAATGTATTTATGTAACTTTTATTTTTATAGATTCAAGATTTAAAATTTTCAATTTATAATTGTAAATTTTAAAGTGTGCAAACAGTACAGAAAAAAATTGGATATATATATAATCTAAATAAACAAGTAATAAATCCTGATACACGCGAGATTTGCTTTTTAATAAATAAATCCTATCGTGCTTAATTAGAAGTTTAGCGCGTAGAAAAGTTTTCATTGTGCGATCAAGTGATACTAAAGCGATAAAAGTCAACGCCGTATACTAGAAACGTTTGAGGGAATTTTAGAATATGCAGAATCGAGAAGATTTGTCGCACGTGTCCGTATTAAATCGAAAATGAATTGAAATAAATTGCAGCATGTCAAACACGCGCGATAAAGATAAATATGAGACGAATATGAATTAAAGTCGAATAAAAGAAAAGAAAAGAAAAAAAAATCGTTTTTATTATTAACATGCCGCAGGAGAGGTCACCGTTCCGTCCGATCTAACCTACATTTGACAATCGGAAGCAAGGTTATGTGAATCGTTGCGAACATAAATGATCACACGGAAAAGTAAACAATGTAGTGTTGGGACACTAGAGTCTAATAAGGAGGACGCAAACTGCGACGACGGGAGGTCCGCGGGATCCGTTTCGTATCGGCGTCCCTGCATAGGGAGTATTCGACCGTTGCCGTTGCGTCGTCAACGTCGAGCAACGGAGTCTGTGAAGAGTCGCGAGAACAACGCGCCAACTTACCGTATTCACTCGCATACACGACGATTCTCCGTTCAGGAATTAAAAAAAGCACACGTTTCACACCGGCGATTAAGGTATATCGACGAAAATCACAAGCATAAAGCGGCAAATATATACACAACTGCCGATTCCCGCGCACGACCACTTTCGTACCTCGTTTCACGCACTCCAACGCAGTCATTCCTCACCATATCGTTCTCGCTCTCTCCCTCTTCATCCCCCCTCCCCACTCTCTCTCGCGCTCTCACTCTCTCTCTCTCTCTCTCTCTTTCTTTCTTTCTTTCTTTTCTCCCACTCTATCTTTCGCACGTATATACAGTACTCTCTCTTTTCTCTCTCTCTCTCTCTCTCTCTATTTCCCTTTTCTGTCTCTCCGCTACTTTTGCGACGGTCAGTAGCGAGGAGTAAGAGAGATTGAAGTTTGCGCGATATACCCACCGAAACTGTTCTTCGTCGTAACTCTATGCTCTTGACCACATACAAGCCGCGTCTCACTCTCGCCAATCGCCCGAAACAAAGTGTCGAAGGCGCGTTCGCAGCTACTACTACTGCGTCTTCCCGAAAATCCAACCTCAAGATTTTCGAAAATAATAACAAGATGGCCGAAAAAAGTTTACGCGACCATTGCAGACAAACCGCGGCGACGATTGGTTTTACTATCCGCACTCGGCCAATCAGTGCGACGCTAAACGACTGTTTCTGATGCCGCCACGGCAGCTTCGTCTGACATCATGTATGTACATACACGTGCGCTTCGTTTTGACTTGAGAATCCATCATTATCGCGCAACGCGCGAATAAAACCGTGAAATTAATAATATAATACAAATCTACGATAATTATATGATAATTATAAATATTGGAGAAACATTTTTTTTTCTCTACAAACAAAGAGATGTTAGTATACGTACGTCGATATATCTGTGATTTTGATATGATGAAAGTTTTTGGCAGACTTATACATATATTGCAAATACAAGATAAAAATTTATTTTTTCATACAACATCGCAAACACAAACTCAAATTGTATAATACATCTTTATAGTAGTAAATAAGTTTTATTCGTGACATTTCATCATATTAAATAAAAGATTAAAGATTTATTTTTAGCATTGTAAGACAAAAAAGAGAGATGTCGATTAGTTGAATTTTAACTTAAACAGTGTATATATATATATATATATTACTTTTCATAAAAATACAAAAAAGTAGCTTTTCCAAAAAGAGAGAGAAAAGTAGAAAGAATATCGCTTTATTTATTTATTAAGCTTACTTATCGAACATTCTATATATATATATATATATATATATATATATATATATATATATATATATATATATAATCTATATCTATTAAACTTAATAATCGTTAATTAACTGGAAGAATAAATTTCCACGTACAATGATATAATTATTGTATATGGTATAATAAATTTGATGTTGTATCCTGTAAACTAATCAACAGTAAAGTTTAATGCGGCGTCTACAATAGAGATTTTAAGCCCTAAGCTTTAAGAAATTGACCAATCAATCACAATCAAGTATGAAAAGAATACTCGACTGTGATTGGTCAATTTCTTAAGGCTTAGAGCTTAAAATCTCTATTGTAGATGCCGCATAAGTCTCATGGGTAAAAACTGGCATTTTCGGATGTAGATGTTTTTGCATTATGACTGTTGGTTAAATAATTTAAGGCTAAGCTCCAAAACAGTGTAAAATTTTCTTTCTCTCGACGCTCAAAAAAGTTTCGAAAAAAGTTTCGGTCATCGGAGTAAAATTTTTCTCGGAGAGTTTGGACGTTTTGGAACATAGTTCAACAAGTTAGGAGGCGCATGTTTGGACACAAACTTCTATAAAAGTCTGTAATCTATGGTTCTTCAAATTCTGAGTCATGATGTACGAATATCTAGATATGAAATACGATCGGCTTGGATATCGATTCTGTAATTCAAGTGAGGACGAAAAATTATAAAAGCGAGCGAATTTACTAGGTTTGGACCAATAAAATTATAAATTTACTAGGTTTGGACCTATGAAATTATAAATTTTCAAATAAATTCACTCATTTTTGTAATTTTCATCATTTGAATTATAGAATCGATAGACTCCCCCTGCATACAGGACGCGGAAATGCCGCGCAGCAAAAGGCGACGCGGTAGCCAATCAATTTTTTGCTCTAATGGAAAAGTTGTAAGTTGATTGGCTATCATATCTTCTTTTGCCGCGCGGCAAGCGTTTTTGCGTTGGGTGCAGAATACTTGTCAATACCACAATAACCAATCGGGAGTTCCAACCGGCACATTCGACAAATTTGTACCGATTGGCTGTATGTATATATGGATAAAAACATTTCTAAAGTTCCGTAAGTTTTTCCTTTTACAAAGTTATATTAGTCACATATTCTAATACGATAAAACTGGTCAAGTTTAATGTTTCTCTTTACGCATTGAATTTTATATATGATACAAAAAGTATATATATGAAATGTGGACTGTTGTCTCTCTGTCTCAAGGTCCACGTCAGTTTTCTCCGTTAATTTCACGGACTCTATATAACGTGTATAATTTCCAAATTAAATTGTAATTCTGAAAAATTAATTAGCACGTACGACCAATGTCATATGGATGTTGAGTCTTTTTGCATTCGAAACTTGGTTCGTCTGGAGCTCTGGAGTTCTGGAGCCATCTGGAGCTCTGGGGGTCTGGGGCTCTGAGGATCGTAGGACCGTGCATTCTGGTGATCCGTATGAACAATAATGTATACATATATGTATATACATATACATACATTGTTGTTATGCAGTAGTCAGTAGCAGCTAGTAGTCATCAGCAAGCGTCGAGCGAAGAGAGATAAACGGGCATCGAAGATAAATTTGATTAACAAATCGCCAACAATATCTCGTGCGTGACGGAAGGCGGAAAGTGGAAAGTCGAATCGAATAAATGGCGGGCCACAATTATCTGAGTGATCCGAAAAATCCATTCTTTTCGTTGGAAGACGACGTAGATGATGAGACATTTCTGAAAAATGCGCCAGCCAGGACTCTCCCCGCTGGGCGTCAGAATTTTGACAATGACATAACGCAGAAACACCAACAATTGTTGCAACGTAAAAAAGAAATAGAAGACCGCACGATACAGTCTTCGGAAAGATCCGTTTCGCTTCTGAGAGACTCTGAGCAAATTGGTGTAGCTACAGCTGAGGTAATAATAGCTTGTGTTATCGCATCACTGTAGATAGCACGGCAACTGCTGATATACACAATTTATAATTACGCCTAAGTAAGCTGCTCAATATATTTCCCTTTCTTGTGTAAACATTTATATAATAATATACAATGAATATAAGATAAATAAATTGAACTTTTCCATGATGCATTTTGCATAGCCAGTGACATACACGATATATTATAATATTTAAATTTTATTCTGTTTTCAGGAATTAATCAGGCAAAGAGAACAATTGCAGAGAACAGAAAAGAGACTAGATGACATTAATAGCACATTAAGATTTAGTCAGAAACATATACAGGGCATAAAGAGTGTCTTCGGTAGTCTGAAAAACTACCTCGGTGGTAAATCTATGGATGCGCCAATACCATCGACAAAATTATCAGAGTCTTCCAGTTCTGGATCCGTAACATCTCCTGCACTGTCCAACACATTAGAACAAGTACAAAGTAACATTAGCAATTCGTATTCATCGACAAAAGTAAAAGAAAGTTACAATGCGCGTGACAACAATCTTGAAGATGTTAGACCTGCCAGTGACAGAGTAACCAAAGCTTTAGAGCAAAATTTAAATGACATGAGTGGATCATTGGCAAGACTGAAACATTTGGCAATTGGCTTATCTGAAGAAATAGACTCGCAAAACGATCTGATTGATAATATTACCGATAAAACCGAAAAAGCAGATATACTGCTGCAACAGCAAAATAAAGACATGTTACATTTATTGAAGAAATAAATTAGAAAACTATCATACATCGAACTTTTTGCTTATCATTGAATACGATTAACTATACTTTTACAAAATATAGATATAATACAGTGAAATGAATCTTTGAGATGTTGATTTATACCGTTGAATCTAGGGTGTGACGGTCGTGCAATAATATTATGCAGCATTTTATAGAATTTTTCATAAAGTAATTGCGAATCTTTACAATATAATTATAATAATACAATAGTGTAGAATGATCTATTGTTAATAATACATCATTCTTTATAAGGAAGGAATCCATTTTGCGAATGATTGTTGATATTATAAAAATACATGCAATATATCTTTATATAATGTATATCTAAATACAAATGAATAAGATGCACGAAGAACTTTTGTTTCTCAAGATTTTGTAGCTTTTTAAGACGAAAATTTTCTATGATAAACATTCGTGTATAATAATTATGTTCCAAATTTTGTTTTTGTTTGTTATCGATATAAAAATACATGATTTTTATATATTTTATATATATGCGCATTCACATTTTTATATAATAATGAAAAGGATTATGAATTATCAGTGTTATTTTGATTATTTTTGATTTTTAATAAACTATCAATATTATTGTGCATAAATTACATAATGTTTACATATGATTCATTTCTTTTTATAAAGGTATCCAAAATGCTCAATATGTAACTAACATGAATCTCTAGAAATACTTTTCATATAGACACATGTTTATTCAAATTTTTTTATGGTTTAAAAGTATATTATAAATGCGCTATACATATAAAAGATAGTTTATGAATGATTTATGAATCAAAGCACGATAATATGCAATAGGATAGATGATAATTGAATATAGTTATAATTTGGCAATTTTTCAATGTTATCTTTTTTTCTTGTTTTTATATAGATACTAATATTGTGTGTGGGAGAAAATAATATATCGACATTACATTAATATACATGCAAGAAAAATGTATATGTTTACGAGTAAAATTACACCTATATTACGTGACTGCCAAAATTATTTATTGAAAGTCCATACAATTTTGTGTTTCTTTATTATATTTATTAAACCAAGATGTTTAATACTTGTTAATGTTGTAAAAATAAAACTTAAGAGAGAATGTCTGTTTCTTTTATCTCTCTCTTTTGTCCAATGTAATTTTCAAGTCACATGCTATGTTGAACTTTCATGTTATTGTATAGTTGCAGTTTAGTAAATTGCAATGTAAAGCTTGTGATTGTGTTAAAGGGTTTTTTCACATCTATTTTTATATCTCGTGTCTTTAGAAAAGTGTATAGAACGACTTATTTTACTCATCTCGTGTATATAAAACAAGGTAAAACGTTGTAATTTTTTATGTAATATGTGTGGGCAATAGAGAGACATAATAATAACAATCACTGCAAGTGAAATAATAATTTGAGATTTCTTCTAAGTATTTCAATCCGTTGCCAACTTTCTTCATTGTTTTCTGCCTAAAACACATGATTAATTGGGTTTTATTATATTTACAACTTAAAGATTATATACATATATAAATTGATATATTGTGTTTATAACACTTAATAAATTAATTTTTTTTTATATATTTTTTATGTGCATGATATCTATATATGTTCGTATATGTACACACACACACAGATATCTTGCATAATGTATAAAAAAATTAAAATATATTTGACATTATACATACGATACATTAATTTATAAATTTATTGTGATAATTTTTCTACTTAATTGTTTTTGATTAAAATTTAAATATGTATCAATTAACGAAGAGGTATCTAGAGTTGTGATGTATATACTTGTGTGTGTGCGTGTGTGTGTGTGTATATATATGTACGTACACTCTAATGTAGGAAAGAAGAATCGAGAATCAATATAATCGAAATTGCGCGCGATTAAAGGTACCTTTTCATATTGACGCCGAAGATGACACGTGATCAAAAATGACGAATTGGTATTTTTATTTTTAGTCACGTGATGTTTTTTGACGATGAGATGAGCATCGAGTGCATAAACGTAGACATGAATATATCTATGGTCGAATGTCTGCATGAAAAGAAACCTTCAGAATAGGAAACGTTAATATGGCGCGGAGATGATTCAGATAATTTCCACGCAAGTTTGATTTTGATAAGTGTTTAAAAGTTTAAATCAATACAAAAAATATACTTGTGCATTAATAGAAAACTAAATTTTAAAAAATGTTTTTTCTTTTTTTGATCGAAAATTATAAAATGGGAATGCTCTCTTAATAATCCTCTTAATGAGTTTAATAAAATTGGTACGAGTGACGTTAAATGTTTGAGCACAAGCCTGCCAAATCTCATTTCATTTAGCGCGTAAAATTATTTTTTACGAAAAAATTATTTCACGGCATTACTCAACTTAAAGCCTGTAGAAACAAAATATAAGCAGACAGAGAAAGACGCGGAGAAAGGAAAAAAGGAGTGAGAGCGCTCGCATGTAAATTAATTCGCTTAGATTGTAACAAATGTTATTATTAGAGGGCTTAATTTTATTTTACCTCCATTTATACAGATTTGCATCTATGAAGAGGCTGTGGTACTACTAGTACGTTGCATCCTATTGTAACAAGCTGCGCTTTTACGTCCTCCTGTAATCGCAGAAATTGGATTTCCCATGCTCATGCACATTGTTGTCTAGGAGGAAAGGTAAGTAGCATAAGAATATATTTTATGTATATATATATAATATACAGAGAGAGAGAGAGAGAGAGAAAGCAATATATAAATTCTCTTTTCTATCATACTAAGCATTTGCGTTAAATATTGCGTGTTCCAATCTCACTCTAATAATAGAGGAAATAAATTTAAGTTATGAGCAATTTATTGATAGATTTCTACATGTAAGAAATTTAACTTTATCAGAATTTTTGAAAAGTACGAAATGTGAGTTTTGCACTTATTTATACTTTTGAATTCTATGACATTTTTCTTACCACGATGCACAACAAAAAAAAGCAGAATAATTTGCTCAAGAAGCACTTCATCTTTTATCAGGATACTCGTTCGAACTAACATCGTACACGATGTCGCATAGTCGTTTTTATATCATTACAATATGATTGTGTGTGTTGTGTATCTTTCATCGAAAATTTTTTGTTTGCGCGATAGCATTTCCGGCACTTAGAAACAACGAGTTTTAACACTTTGTTCGCATTACTGCCCGCTCGTAATTATATAAACAAACTGCTACATACGAATAAATTGCACGCCGAAAGAAAAAATACAACAAATATAACAATTATTAGCGCGCGCAGCGTATTATTTATTTTTGTTGTATATTAGAATTTAGGAGACAATAAGTATAATATATAATACTTGTAATAATTGCAATAACTAACGCAATAATCATAATGTTATAATATTCAAAAATGATTCGTATAATAACCGTTGATTTCCATTTATTAACCCATTTATTGATTTATATGAAGAAGCACTTATGTATAAATCATATTTTGTATAAAAGCAGATGAAATTTATAAGAATAGTTGGTAAAAAAATGATATATTTATCTGCTTCTTGATTTTTTCTGCAAATTTCTGTCTCAGAGAATAAAAAGATAGGAATTTGTATAAAAATTCAATTCTTTTTTATTTTACGGTTATTGTTAAGATTTTTATTTTGTTACGGTAACTAATAGCCTTATTTCTCTCGTATTAGGTATCTGTCATATCTCTATAAATTCATCTATAAATACGACGATCGTTTCACTACAGTATATTTGTTTCATATTGTTTCTCTTTTTATGTCTCTAAAGTATTATTATTCGAATACATTAGGATTGCGACTATAGAGTCTTAAAACCAACAACAAGCACACATTATTTTGTTATAGGTTAGCAAAGATTAAAAATGTTTATTCATAAATCGAGCGACAACATTTCTCCATCCTCTCGAATCAGCTTAAAAAAATCATAATGAGTATATTTATGAGCATTAATACGCATTTCTGAGACGACGCGCGATATATTTCTTGTTATTAAAGTATAACAAGTCTTGTTATTAAGTTTAACATGTCCGATGATCATCTACGATCTACGTCATTCTACGTCATTGGCAACGGAAGTTGCCTCGTAAGCCAGTCGTTCAGCTTCCCTTTGCGCAGCGATGGCTGCGTGTTGTTCCGCGATCCTGTGATACAATTCATCATGTCTGTCCTTCGCTCTTGCCACGCTGGCTGAATCCTGCCGAGCAATTAAGTAAATCAAGCAACGGAAAAGAAAGAAAAACATAAATAATACAAAAAAAACGCAAAAGCGCAAATTGCGCGAGCAATTTACTTAGATCTTAAACCATTCTTCATCCAGGTATTTAAATTCTTGAAAAATGTGAACGTATTTTTCAGGCACAAAAAATAATCAAATTGCTTCTTTATTTTTCTCATCAGTTTTAGAAAACTAACACTGATTACAATACGGAAAGGGTCTGTAATTATTGTTACAATTTTAAACGACACAATATCGTCGATGTACTAGATACTAGATAAAAGTAGAAAATCAAAGAGTCAAAAATAAAGATAGGCTATGTAGAATTGTCCTTTTTTTTTTTTTTAAATTATAATTGTCAAGTTTGTTTATGATTTGAAAATAAATTTTTCAGTTTTTTTTTGTCTTTGACGGATTATATATCAATGGATGTATAAAACAATTACCTGTGGCAAATTTATTGGAACATTATGAGCGTTTGCTTCCGCGATCTTTTGGTAAAGACGCATATGTTTCTCCTTAGCTAATCTTACAGCTTCCGAATCGGCGGGTTGAGTAAGAGTGTCATCAAAGTTGATCAAAACAGGATGAAATCCGTTTTTATCAGCCTTGTATTCGACTGTTCGTACTTTGTATTTTGGATCGACATACGAATATGTTCCTGAAAAATATACGCGTATTTATTAAAATGTCGTGACTGCAGAAATTATCACTACAATCTTTTTTTCTAATTATTGCATCATTAAAGATTTTTCCCGTCCATTATTCAATCATCGCGCGTTGAATCAATCATTCATTTACGTTAGAATTAATTTCCTGCGTGTTACAATTTATTTTTTTGAAAAGAAAAAGAGATTATATAGAAAAAGAAAAGGAAAACTGAGAGAAACATAAGACGTAAGAAGATGGATTTACAAAATATATCTGTTTTATTTTAATATGATATTTCAATTTGCATAAGTGACGAGCTACGTCTTTTTTAGTTTATTCTTAGATTAAATACAAATAGGTTTGTGATCGATAGAGAATCGTAATTAGTATTAGCAAAATAATGAGAAATGATTGAGACAGATTTAGGTATTTAGAAAGAAATATGTAGAGATCTATATCTCGTCTTTGGCGTTTAACACGCGCTTTAATCAACGAATACATATGGTGTACATATATGAACTGCGGTTACCGTGAATAATTCCATTTCCATCTCCGACTTCTTGATGAACGCGATCAACGTGTCCCGGGTATCGTCCTGCTTCATATTGGAAGTTGTATGGCTTTGGTGATGGTGGTGTTATCGTTATCCGGTATTTCGGTAGAGTATGTAATACATCCGCCAAACAAACGTTAACGAAAGCGGCGGCGGCAGTGACTATCTTCAAAATTTAATGTATAATATAGTAATAATGCTTTAATAATATTGCTGATTCTAATAATATAAATTCCGTAGACGTGTATCAAAGTTTAAAATTAAATTAAAAGCAAAAATTATATTTATATTTATAATATTAATATCTTTCTAAATCTATTAATTTTGATAAAAATAATTTTTAAAAAGTCTATTCTTAAAATTTTCTTGGTAAAGAAAAGATTAGATTCTATATATGTATATATATATATATATGTATATATATATATATATATATAATATATATATATATATATATATATGTGTGTATGTATATAATACTTTTTATATAATACTTTTTATATAATACTTTTTTCTAATCAAGCAACAGAGCGACAAAAATTTTAACAATTAGCGGGAAACGAATGATATGTCTAATATTATTCATTACAAACGTTGCAAGAAACGCAACAACGTAGCGCATAACTAAATGTACGTATCATTACAATTCCAGATGAGTGAATTGTGAAATCAACCGGTTATTTCATCATGAAAATCGTTATATGTTTTGAAGGATCTTTTCACATGGGACCATATTTATTCGGATAATGTTTTTTTTTTTTATATATATATATTTTCTTACTTTATTTTAAATAATTTCTCTTATTCAGAAATATTATATTATTGCCGTAATAATATTATTACCGTACAATGAAGTAAAAAAACTAAAATACAAAAAAAGAAATTGCAAAAAGAATATCTGCGCATTAAATGGAGGGCGCAGAGATTTGTTCGAAATATTTATATTATTAATAAACCGTAAATTTTTGTGCATACTTACAATTAAGTGTTTCATTATGGGACAAAGTTTAAATTGTTTATCTGGATCGATATGTTCACGTGCGCGTGTTGCCGTTTACTGCAAGGCTAGCTTGATGGTGAAAGTATTATAAGAAATCCTGTCGCAAAAGAGGTATCGCGTAAAGATCTCTCCACAGCACGATATAACTTTCAAATATGACACATAAAATGTAAACGAAATGAAATTTGTAAATAAATATAAATAAAAACATTTAAATTTTTATATTATCATGAAGACAAATAAAGACAATCTCTCTCTCTCTCTCTCTCTCTCTCTCTCTCTCTCTCTCTGTCGCTTAAGCAAATAATTTTGTATTATATAATATATATTAACCAGAATATTAACAGCAACTACAATTGTCAATTTATTTTTACGATAATTCTCTATTTTCTGCTATTATACTGATTTCGTTATTAGTTTACTAATTTTATTTTATTTTTGTTTGTTTGTAATCAAACTGAATAAAGAAGAAGAGAATGTAAATTTTTAGCATATATAAATAGAAATAGAAATTATTGCTCATTTTTTATTAATGTTTATATTATTTTGTTTGGATTAAATTGGCTGTATTATATTGGTTACATTTAAACGATATAGTTGATTATGTGCTAATGTCTCGTGCATTTTGTACAGTATTTATTTAGATATAAAAATCGAGATGTCTCGCGTTTTATCAAAATGTCATGCATTATGTGAAAAGATGCACGACCATGTCAAACGAGATCAATTTATCATTAATCATAATCAAAGTTAATTATGTGAAAATATAATTATACAATTATATAATATGTCTATATTACAACAGGATATATTGAACTAAACACAAAAAAACAAGTACTTTTAATATGAGAAAAGCATGTCTTAAGATCCTTTTTGACGTAAAAATTTTTTTTGATATAATTATGAAAAGAATGATTAATCTTACTTATCTTGTTTGAAAGTTGCAATCAATAGAAAAGTTCTATCTAGACAGTTTATTTTTATGATCAATCAAGGTAATCAAGTTCGATTATTACATTATACGCACATCAAAAATAGGCACAAAGGATAAATAAGAAATCTGATTAAAATATATGACATTAATAATACAATATAATGTCAACTTCTTATAATCTATATCATTTAACTCTTTTTTGTGCAATTGCAATGTGTTTACCTATTATATGTGTTTACAATATAATCTTTCAATGGCTAGTAGCACGTATTGCTATCGTCGTACTGCATTTGATGCTATTGAAATTTGTTAAATATTTAGTGCTGATAAATGTGTTGTTAGATTATTGTTTTTATTTCTAAAGATTGGGGAGACTATTGTATGTTGAAAATAACTCGAAATACCGTCGACACTGTAAAAGATTCAAAGATTATTATTTGATCAATCAATTTCGAGTTTCTTAAAGCTTCCTTCGACGCCAAATAAATCCGTAGCTGTCTTTGCTTTGCCGGGTCGCAGCGCTTCATTGACACGATGATTAACTTCTTCCTCTTGAAACCAAGTAACGTGATCTTCCAATTTTTTTATCTGCTTCTCGTGTAACTCCTGTATCGGGCCGGCCTGACCGCCCGCTTCATTCGGAAGAACCTCGAGTGGTACGAATTTCTCCAGAGTGTCGTTTGTAGTATGCATATGGAACTAAAATTCATATATAGTTAGTGAAATGTATGTTTTTTTTATATACTTCTATTTTACTTATCTTAATTTTTTAATAACTAAGAAAAAGATACACACATATATTGCGAAAATAAAGTATTTTCCTTTTATTTATTCAAAATAAAAGATGATTTAAATAGAATGCAA
Organism: Polyergus mexicanus; assembly: GCF_030449975.1. Lineage (NCBI taxonomy): Eukaryota > Metazoa > Arthropoda > Insecta > Hymenoptera > Formicidae > Polyergus > Polyergus mexicanus. The sequence continues at coordinate 124,571 of NW_027223327.1, read as the reverse complement.
TTTGTGCGGTGATATGTTTTTTTAGTCATGTAAAATATTATATTTTTAAAAACGCATATTTTCTCTAAAAGAATTTATGTATATCAAATATATAAAAGATTAATTTTTATATTCTTTGCTTCTTTTAAATATGCAATTTCGGATCTGTCGACGAACGCTGTATGCATATATAATTTAATTACAATCTTACCATATCCATCAGTTGTTTCTTCATAAAGGGTCTCATCATATTCAGAATGACATCGATTACCGGAGAAGCATTCATAAAGTGGAAACCCTTCAGCCTAACCGGCAAACCCTCTTGTAAATAGTAAAGGAATTTCTTAAGTCCCATGGGACTCAAACGGCCAACGTGACCGAAAGAAACGTTTTTCATATCGAATAATATTACGTGGCCGTTACAGGTACCCTGCGTATAGAGCCACAAATCTATTACCATATTTAGCAATTTCATCGCGTCGTTATAAACAAAGTGCGACGGCTCGCTATCCAGTAATCTTCCGTAGATGATTTTGTAGCCATCTTTAGTAGTTCCTTCCAAAATCTGTTGTGTTCTGTTGATAATTTATAAAGGCCGTCTTTATTCTATACGCGACATTTCTCCTTATACGAGAAACATTTATCATATTTGTGCATATGTAATATAAATATAAGTCGAAATAATATGTATACACGTATATATACATATACATACTTACACAATTTGCTTGCTTTTTTTGAGTTCCTTATTGTTCGTCAAATCCCGATTGCAAAAGAACTCGGGTACATGTGTCCTAACTGTGAAGAAGGTATCGATAGTGGTCTTTGTCGGCTCAAGTCGGTAATAATTGCTGTGTAAGAACAATGCTAATTCGCTGTTTGATACCTTTGGCAAATGAGGTTGTTTCTCACACCATTCTCTCAACATTTGTATATCCGTTTCTTTTAATTCAGGATTTCTTTTTAGCTCCTCTTCGAACGGCACTAAATCTATCGAAGCCATGGTTCACACTGTCGATTTCTTTATCTAGAGAACTAAAATTAACATACTTGAAAAAATTCTCGTTTTTCGAACATCTTTTTATTCATGTGTCTATTAATATACCTGACGAAATTGATCACGCTTCTCTAGAAGATTTTGTATAACGGAAAATTGCACGACGATTTATTGTATTGTCTGTATATATGTTATAGACACACTAATCGTAAGTACACATTATGTTAGATTATCCCTCTTTAAAAAAGCATATTATTGATATTGTTGCCTCTTTTCCGCGATGCTGATTAGTTCGCTGTGCTTACTTCACTGAGCTGTCATTGTAGAGATCGTATATTTTGATAGTTTGTAGAGATTACGTATTGCATATTTATTACACGACACATGCATATAATTTATTTGCATAATACATAACTTATATATTTACATAAACTGGTTTACCGAGCGATTCGATAACTATACATATTGCGCGCGTATAATATTGTAAGCATATCGTAACACTATTATAAGTTGGACTCCCTATGTATGGTATTTCTACGCTATACGATGTTTCGTTATGAGTCTTTATTTTTAATTGGCGCAATTTCTTTGATATCATTATTTCTGTGGAATTTTATAAATACATTTATATAACAGTTTATGGCACGTATACTTGATTAATTTATAGGCGCGCGCGCGCTTGTGTATGCGGGTGTAAAAGTGCGCATCTGGTTGGATGTGTATGCGTAATAATATACGTCTAAGTCCTGTGTCACACTACGTATTGCGAACTTGGATCGGATTTGGAGTACGGACTGCGAATCGTCATTCATCCAATCAGAACGAAGTAGCCAAGGATCTGATTGGATGATCGACGATTCGCAATCCGTAATCCAAATCCAATCCGCGTCCGCAATACGTAGTATGATACGGCCTTTATGCTCTGGTCTGTACGATTCTAAAGAAAAAAAGAAAAGAAAAAAGAAAAAGAGAGAGAGAGAGAGAGAGAGAGAGAGAGAGAGAGAGAGAGAGAGAGAGAGAATAGAAAAGGGAGAAAGAGGGAGAAAAAGAGACGAATAGAGAAAAATATGTATATAAATAAATAAATAACTAAATGTATATATGTATGCGCAAAGCATTAGTGTTTAATGTGAAAGACTATGCAATCAAAAATAATGCAGTAATGTTTATATTGACAACACATAATATCTATAATATTATATTATAACATAATATAATATTATGTTTGTTGTAAGCAGCTATCAAACAGAAAGTTTGTATTTAAAAACTTAAAAAATTTATTTGGACGACAGGCAATTAATATATCCGTTATGTTTTTTTGTATAGTAAATAAATTTATCAACATTTTAGAAATCTAAAAACATATTTCTATATTTCTATAAGATATCTCCCAAGATATCTTTTTAATTTTTAATTTTTAGTTTTTAATTCTTATCAACGATTGTTAATAAGCATGCGTATTAATTCTTATGTAATATGTTTTGTATATTTATTTATACGACACGTGCATATAACTCATTTACATAATAACTTTGCACTGCAAATAAGGACCCAAAGTGGGCCGAAACGTTTGGTTTAGTTAAATTATTTATTAATTTATGTTATGTTCATTAACATCGTTTCTTAAAGACATCACACACATTTATTACGCTCTAAGTACCGCGTCCGGGCTCTAATTAGTCTTTCCCTTTTTTTATCGATTGCAATGTTTCAGTTGGCCGCTTAGATTAAACAATTTTTAGATATTTTTTGAATTATTAGAGCTAATTTTGAAGCATATTGATTATTTTTGAGGATATAATTAATGAGCTTATTTTTAAGAATTATACATAACGTCAAATATGAGTGATAAACAAGTTACATACCTATATCCACAAGCAATAATCGATGTACTTTGAAATTGGATATCAAATCAAATATATTGCATATTCTGACAGTTATTTCCTGTGTATATCGTAAAGATGTTTAATGAAATGTTTAATGAAATGTATAGACATAAGTATAGACATAAATTATATAGATGTAGCTCATTAATTTATTCAAAATTTACCAACGACTAGAACAACACAACGCGCGCTTCGCGCGCGCCATTTATTCATTTTCATTAAATATTTTTAGCGATATATACACAAAATAACTCTCAAAATATGCAATGACAGCCGTTTACGAAGTAAGCGCAATAACAGAACCAATCGGCATCGCGGAAAAGAGACAACAATACACTTCGAGACTTTCGAGTATCGACATAACATGTCTTTTTTAGATGGGGATAATATTGCGCGACCAAATAAATTAATTTCACCTCGAATATGCGTGTACGAAGATTAAACAGATGAAAGGATTCCGCTCGGCAACTCGAGAAATACTGATTGAGATTTGTATTGAGATATAGACCTTTTAAGCCGCATTGGAATCTGATAATGAGCACGTTTCAATACATGTAACATGCCATTTTCCATGAATAATGGGGGAATATACGTTGAAAATTCATTTGCATTAGACATCGAAGTACGTCGAAGTAATGTCGAGGTAATTAATGCCACTCAGCAAAAGCGAGAAACATGCAATCTAAAAATCGTGTATGCGATATTTATCGCAATAATTTAAACGCTGTTGTCGTAATAATGTTAATAATTCATTATATGGATACTACTACTTGTATACATACACGCGCGCAAAACTTTACATGCAATAATCATCATCTAGCATTTTTCATTACGTATGCATGACTCTATACATATTTTTAGAAGTGTATCTCTCATAAAAGTGAAACATAGCAAATCTATTAGAATGACATTGACAATAAGAAATATACAAGTCAGAAAATGGCGTGAAAATAGTGTTTGTCATTGGCATGCTAAAGATTGCATTATCATACGTTGATAAATAAGTATTAAAACGAATGTAAGAAAAATTACATCACGATGTATCGTCAAAATTCACGACTTCATGACATATTTAGCGATTAGTCGACACGATTTGATGGAGACGACAACATCTTTAGTAAATAACAGCGATAGAGGAGAAAATATAGTTTATAGTTTATATTATCAACAAGATAAATATATATTTTTACATCTAACGCAGGTATCGTTGAATTGTATTTTGTAGAATATTATGGCCAAATTTTAGTGAAAAGGACGTAATAACTATTTTTTATTTATTACAACAATTTTTTATTTGTCAAATTCTAAGCGTCTCCCCCCCCCCCCCCGAAAAAACATCTCTTTAATTCAATAATAATGAAGAACACAATCCATACTCGTGTATCGCAAAATTATTTTTTGCCTCAGATTACATTTGCACGTCATATTTAATAGAATTTATCCTATCTATTAATATCGATAGCATCGATTCTCATTTTATTTAGATATATACGTATATTTTAGTATACAATGGTTATTTGAAAATCTAAATTTTCAATAATCAATCTTGTTAAAAATAAACTGACAAATTAGTAAATTAATAGGAATTTTCACGTGTGACTCTTTGTCTTTTGAGAAAACAAGAATGCGTATATAGTATAGTTTAGAGTTTATAGAATGTATGTATTACATTTGTTTGTTAATTCACTTCAGGATTATAATATGTGCCTCATGATAAATTCAGATCGGTAATTTTTTACCGATCTTCCTTCTTTTTTCCTTACTTCATGCGTTATCTGTATGCTTTAACACATCTCTGAGAAATTCAACTGTGAAATCTTACGACTCGTCGTAGCCTGCTCATGATTATTTTATGTTTTTATAAGAATATGTATAATAAGCATATTTATCGTAACGATACGCATAATAAACAGCAGGGGAATAAACAGTTGATTTCTTATATAGCGTAATATAAAAAAAAAAAACCTGCTTTATCTCGTTTACCTTGATTTGTACATTACGCATAGCAGAACCGCTGGCAAGCGTGTATTTTTTTCTCTTTAGTTCGTCTCCTACCTGCTCGTTTGCGTGCCGACTCACATAATTTAAACAGCACTGGTATACAGAGCGTCGTAAAACCTCTGATTATATATTTTTTTTTGCAGATTGTTCCTCGCTCAATTTTATTTCTTTAGCAAAAGTACAAAAAATTATCATATTTTTCACTGACAGTGAGATTTTTTTTAAATTTTTGATAACGCTATATCTTTGTAATTAAAATTGATATTAAGATTCCGTTAAAGTAAGACGTTGATTTTGTAGGGGATTCTATATAATCGGTATAGAAATTATTCATGAATTGTACAGAGAAAATGACAAATTTGCATTAACAGGTTTTTTTTTTATTTTGGACATAAAATGCATGTGACGTACAACATTATATTGCAAAATGTAAAATATTTCGCATAAATAGAGTTGCATTATATAATATTTTCCAAAAATATTATATAAGAGCGCAATAAAAATAGGAGACATATAATATTTTTATTAGTCTATATCGAGTTTCTTAAAGCTACCCTCTATGCCGAACAGATCGCTTGCTGACTTATTCTTATCGATCCTTAATGCTTCGTTTACACGACCAGTCGCCTCGTCCATTAAAAACCATTCGCGATGGTCCTCGAGCTTTTTCACTTCAATTTCGGCCAGTTTGTACATAGAACCAGCTTTCCCACCTACCTCATTCGGTAATGAGTCTATCGGAACGTATTCGGAAGCGCTCTTTAACGATGAATGAAAATGTATCTAAAAGAGATTTGTCAATTGAGAAAAAGCTTTCGCGCGAGTGTAAAGTAGAAAGATTGAAATTAGTGTAATTTATGTGACTTTAAATTTTGTCGCGTTACTCCCTCCCTCCCCTCCCCAATAAATTACGGACATTACGGAAAGTTTACACACACACACACACACATACATATATTTTTTCCCAATTTAAAGCCGTTTCCGAAATCTAGGGATGGAGTCAGACTTTAGAGATACTCTGTATATATATTTTTTTATTTACTTATTTACTTTATTTCTTTATCTATAATATCAAAAATCTCTATATTTTGCATAATGTTAGGTCTGTGCGCGCTCAACTCTTTAGAGAAATAAATATAATCTTTAAAGAAATTATTTGCGATATAAATGCAATTTATATCAGCACTACTTGCGGACGAACTAGTCGGAAATGCGGTTACTGCTATTACGTAATCATTTCTCGGCAAATAACTAAAGCTGATTAATATGGATCTTGATTTTAGCGATATTTACCATATCTATCATCTCCTTTTTCATAAATGGTTTCATCATATTCATTAACAATTCCATAGCTGGTGGCGCATTTATGAAATGGATTCCCATCAGACGTATTGGTGCTGCCTCTTGTATGTAATATAAATATTTCTTTAGTCCTAATGGGCTGATTCGTGCGATATGACCAAAGGACAGTCCGCTAGCATCAGCAAAATAAATGTAACCGTTATTCGTACCTTCCGTCAGAAACCATACATCGCACACCATCAGGAAATATTTAATATTGTCATTGTAGACGAAACGAGAAGGATCGACATCTAGAAATGCACCGTACATGACCCTATAACCGTCCTTTGTTATTCCTTTTAGAGGAAGATTAGCCCTTTTTAAGCCAAAAAAATTTATATTTTAATTAAATTTATTAATATAATACACACTAATATATATATATATATATATATATATATATATATATATATATATATCAGATATATTAGTAGTATTGATTAAAGTATTGATTATATTGTATATGTCTTAAAAAATATAAACTATATAATCTTAATTTTTTTTCTTAAATTTACACACACAATTTACACATACAATTTGTATAATATATTTTACTTTTTTTATGTGTATGTGAAGATTTTCAAAGAAATATATTTGTATCACAAAATATTTTAAATTGCTACTATACACACGCATACATGGAACAAATTTTATACTACTAATATTAAAAATGATATGCTCACGCGATTTTAAAGGCTTGTCGCAATTCTTTTCCCCCAAGCGGATCCCGATTGGAAAAAAATTCTGGTACATGCGTTCTAGTCGTGTAATAATTCTCAATCGTGTTCTTTGTCGGTTGCATTCGATAATAGTTGCTGTGAAGAAACATCGCAAGAAAGCTGTCTTCAATTTTTGGTAAATGCGGTTGCTTTTCGCACCATTCTCTCAGTGATTGTATATCTGATAGTTTCAATTGAGGGTTCTTCTTCATTTCTTCTTCCAATGTAATGGATTTTATCATTGACATTATTGAAACTTGGCTGTAACGAACGTCTTATTTTCTAATATAAGCAATGATGTTGATTAGAGTTATTTTATTTGACTTTTAAATATTATACATTATTATTTTTTTACAGATTTTAAAAATTTTACAAATGTTATACATACAATATTTTAGAAATGTAGATTTTTTTATACTTTTAAATCTTTTATTTTTTTAAATTACTGATATATAAATATAACATTTAATATTATGTATGGTACACATGGTACACACGAGTTAATATGTACACGAATTGAACGAATTACTCAATAGTATCGTATTAATCAAATTTAAAAAAATACGGTATTATCTTACACTTCCTTTTCATTCGAGTCTCTCACGCGATTTTTTCAAAGCTAGCAAAGATGTTACGAACGGTACAAAGGCCTAGCGAGTACTGCTAGAATGCTTTTTTATTGCGGGTGTACGAGCCTAATTTGTATTATAAACCAATCGTAATTAGAGTAGCCTGTATGAAATTATGGATTGCGAAACGTGTAATATGGACATTAAATGATCGCAACATATACACGTCAAGATTCTCGTAGTGCATTTTTATAACACAACCGGAGAGAAACACTTAATTAAGAATTAATAACATATACTCCACGTAATAAACCATAATAATTCATCGAGTAACTTAATTATATAACTGTAATATATTATTATTGCCAATAATATAGTTATACATATATATATATATATATATATAATCAAATTAATTAAATATAATTAAATTACGTTTTTTCTTCTTTCTTATTCATTTGTACAAAGGTACATATGTTGATATAATGCGAGTTAAAAAAAAAAAAAATATCGTTTAACACAAGAATAAGATGCTCTGCGGCATTTACAGAGGAAAGCATAAAAAATTACAATTTTTATGTAAAGATATTTAATTTCGTATTTATTCGGTTAATCAATCTCCAATCTTTTAAAACTACCGTCCACACCGAATAAATTTTCCGTATTTTGGCATTTATCCACTCGCAGAGATTCATTCACCCGTCCTACAAGTTCGTCGTATTGAAACCATTCGCGGAATTCTTCCAATAATTTGATGTGCTTTGTAACTATTTCCTCGATAGATCCCGCTTTTCCGCCGTATTCGTTTGGCAAAGATTCGATGGGCAGAAACTTCTGCGCAGTCTCCAAGCTCGAATGGAAGTGCATCTAAAATTATATATATATATATATATATATATATAATTTTAGATGTATAATTATATATATATAATTTTAGATATATATATTTAATTTTAATATATATATATAATTTTAGATGTATAATTATATATATATAATTTTAGATATATATTTAATTTTAATAAATATATATAATTTTAGATATATATATAATTTTAATAAATATATATAATTTTAGATATATATATATATATATATATATATATATATATATATATATACACATAAACGAGTGGTATATATACATATATACCGCTCGTTTTCTCACTTTTTCTCCTTTTTTCATTTTTCTCACACATAACTGTAATATGATCGAAGAACACATTGCTAACTTACAAGCTCGAGCAATTCTGCTTTCGCAAAAGGCTTTATCATATTCAATAGCGTGTCTATTATGGGCCCAGTATTGAATATGTGTATAGCTTTTAATCGAATTGGGCTAGCTTCTTGTATATAGTATACTATCTTCTTCAGATTCATTAAATTTAAACGAGCGATATGAGCAAAGGATAAACCCGATGCGTCTATGATGACAATTAGTCCCTCATTGGTGCCTCTTATCAGATTTTGTACTTCACATGTCATAAAGAAATACTTTATACATTCAAGATAGTCAAATTTACTTGGATCCGGATCCAAAAACTTGCCAAACGTCATAATGTATTCCTTTTTAATTTTCTGCTCCAATGGTACAGCCGCTCTATATATGTTATCGGAAGAATCTTTTTTATATTATTTGGCATAATTTTTCTTTATAAGAAACTTTATAAAATTTTTATAACATGAATATTCTTTTCGATATTAATAATTTAACACGAATGTGAAACTCACACGACGGTAAAAGCCTTCCGTAGTTCTTTCCATGCAATCGGATCTCTATTGGAGAACACTTCCGGCATATGCGTTCTTGAGGTAAAAAAATTGTCTATTGTCTTTTTGGTCGATTCTAGACGGTAATAATTGCTATGAAGAAATAAAACAAAATAAAACATCTCTATTTTTGGTAAATGAGGTTGCTTGTCCGTCCAATCTTTCAACATTTGCAGATCTGACATTTTGAGTTCCAGATTCCGTTTGAACTCTTCTTCTATAGTGACGTATCGAGTCGGCAACGTTACACTTGACATGGCTGTAATAATATTTTTATTCAGTAAAAAGAGTTATATCACATTACGATATTTCTTGATCGTTTATTTACAGATGAATCTGTCCTATAAATCCAGATAATGTAGCGCAGAATAACGATACCACGCACGAGATAAGTCGACAACTTACTGATTTCTCGAGGAGAATGTTCAAACGTTCCCAACACGTTGAAAAAGCCGTCCAATGCAAGAATGATTGTGCTAAAAGATTGCGCAGCATGCAGAAAACATTCTACGTAATATATTCTATACATATACATATATATTCGCAATATCAAACAGTGAATGTCAGATTTCACAACAAATGAGGTTCAACATTATTAACCGAATAACAAAAAACATATTGTTTTTATCTTATTTAAACGACGTGTTATCTCATTGCCATCTTGGCCAATCTTATTTACATATCTTATTGTTAGTTAGATAAACTCTGTTTCGGTTTTTTCTCTATATGTATAGATATAATAACGTAAAATATATTATAATTCAGTTATGGCTGACGCTTTTTTAAGAACTCGATTGACAGAATTAATATACCCTATGTGCATACAAACGTGCGTATGCAGAGTGTGTATCTCATTAATATAACGATTATTCTTATCTCATTAAGATTTGTAATTACGGGAATGTCAATTATATAAAAAATATATATATTATAGATTTTCTTCTTCCAATTTTATATTTTAATAACACGCTTAATTGCGCTTGACGAGCAGAAATGCCACAAGATTATCATAATTTGAAATCTTGAGTAGTAAAGTTTTGCTTATATAACTTGGATTTTGTATAATACGCGGGATGACACTACGATTTTTATCAAATGTCATCTATATCGGGCATTATAAATGTGTATAAATAGTTTTGGTAAATATTCGGATTAATCTACACATCACGGATTGTTTTAATTTTCATATATATTTTGTAGAGAGTACATTCCTAAATAATACACGCTTTATAATAAAATTGAACTATATCAAGGTCAAGATGAAGATTGGAGCTAAATCCTATTTTAATCTTAAAATGTTATTTTTACAATATTTCAAAATCGCATATCTCTGGAACCAGAAGAGAGAGCCATAAAATTCAAATCATGTACTTAGGAATGTATCTTTTACAATATATGTAAAAATAAAAATGATTCATCATACGTGACGTGTAAGTTAATCCGAATATTTACCACGGTTTCATTTTAACTTTAATATATATGATATGTAAATTATAATATCTGTGGATAAAAAGTATCATTAACGTTTTAAATCTCTTTATCAGTCATTTAGTAAATGTAAATCAATATAATTTATTCTAGATTTTATATACAGCGTGTATTTTTTAGCTGTCATATATTGCATATTATTATTTTGGAATAAAACTTTTGATCTTGCTCTAGATTCTAGATAATCGGGGATCACTCTTGCAAAAACACTTTTAATTTTGGATTCATGAATTCAAATTAAACTTTAGATTATATCGGTATCATCGTTATTATGCGTCTTATTTATGTTACTAGCATATAATTGCGTTATAAGCGTCGCATCTTTTATTTGTTCTTTACAATTATGGTGCACATATATTTGAAACATTACATATTTAAAACGAATGTAAAAATGCGAAAAAACAAAGAGATTTTAAATAATATTTGATTATTGGATGCGTTCTTGATCTAAAGAAATTGAGAAACAAGTCAATCTATATCGAGTTTTTTGAAACTTCCTTCGACACCGAACAAATCCATCGTCTTGCTTTCGCCCACTCTCAAAGCTTCGTTCACGCGACCTGTAGCTTCATCTTTCAAAAACCATTCCCGATGATCCTCCAATTTTTTCAATTGTTCCTCATATTGTTCTTTCAGCGGCTTAGCTTTTCCACCTAAACTTATGTCGCACGGGAACGCTTCCAATGGTATAAACTTTGCGACCGTATCCTTTGTTGGATGAATATGCAACTAAAAATATTTGTCATTATCAGACACATTCATACGTGCACGCACGTCCCCTTTCTTACACACACTATTCATAAATAAAAATATCTTAATTTTTCTCACCACGTCCATCAACTCCTTCTTCATAAATGGCTTCATCATCGCCAAAATGATATCCATAACCGCGTTGGTATTGATAAAATGCAGACCCATAAGTCTGATTGGTATAGCCTCTTGTAGATAATAAAGATATTTCTTAATCCCTATAGGGCTGAGACGACCAGCGTGGGTAAAGTTGACACCTTCCATGTCCACGACAATTATATGGCCCTTGGCGGTTCCTTCAGTATACAGCCACATGTCCATCACCATACAAAAGTACTTTATAGCATCGTTGTAAACAAAATGCGACGGTTCATAATCTATTAGTCTTGCATAGACGAGTTTGTATCCTTCTTTCGTTGGCATTGACAATGTTATCTGTGCTCTTTTTAAATAAGTTTGATCATTTTAAAGTACATGATTGTTGTGTATGTGTGTGTGAATTAATTGAATTATATATATTTATATACGTATGTAAAGGGAACATAAATTTAGATAATGAAAATAAATTTCATCTCTAATGTCGACTCTATAATAATCACTTAAAAAGAAATGAATGATTAAGTTATGATTAAATTTACGTTTCTTAATTTCAATGATAACATCTAATATGACATACACAAACATTTGTTATGCAACATTTTTTTATCCTGTAAATATTATAGTGCAGATTTCTCTATTTCAGACAAATGAGATCTTTTACGACACATTTGCGATCAATTATGAGAATTTTTATATCTAAAACGAAATATTCGCATTGCGAAATCGGCTGACGCTTGACATTATTTGAACACACTCACTAACACATTAAGAGAAGAAGCTTTTAATATATTTCAACAGATATTTGAATACTTACGTAACTCCAAATGCTTTTCTCAACTGTTTCGTTCCAAGTGGATCTCTGTCAGAGAAAAATTCTACAAAATGAGTCCTGGATGTATAATATGCCTCGATAGTGTTCTTAGCAGCTTCGATACGGTAGTAATTGCTGTGCAGGAACAACACGTATTCACTGTCTAAGATTTTCGGAAGATGCGGTTGTTTCGCGCACCAGTCTTTCAAAATTTGTATGTCGGAATCCTTCAACTCGGGATTTTTCTTCTTCTCCTCGTCGTAGGAAATTCTCTTGTTCAGGGACATGGCGTTTCCTTCAATCTTCTGCTAATTGTACAAAAAAATGTTTGACATTTTTTAAAAATGATGATTATTTCAATTATCTGAAATATTGTCTTTTTTAACTTAGATGTAGTCCTTGATAAATTTAACGAAAATAATGAAATTAAATTATTTTAATAGTATAAGACGCGAATAAATTTATTAAATAAGAGTGCTTTAAATAACATACGAAGGAGACAAAAGGCAATCGAGAGCCAGCGCGATAATTTGTGTGCTTATATTTTATTACAATCAAATTACATTGATATTTTAATTAACAATAAGTGATAGACACAATATATAGAATACTTATTTGTTCAAAGATTATGCGCGAATTCTGCTGCGTGCTCTTCTTCATCAACTCTCTGAAATATTACTATGCGCAACTATCCAAAGACTTGTATTTTAAGACACCAAGATAATAACAAAAGCGGTTAGCTTACTCAGCATAACTGTAATCATGAATTAAGTTCTTGACGAGAAAATTATTGGCTGATACTCAATTTTTCCAAGTCTAAAGAAAAACAGATGTGTTTTTCCTTTATATTTATCCTACTTTGTTATTTTATCTCATTATATTATTCATAATCGGATTTTAAAACGGCTAGTGAATTAATTCACGTCTGTTTTTCTTTAGACTTGGAAAGATTGAGTTTTAGCCAATAATTGTCTCGTCAAGAACTTAATTAATACTTACTAACAACTTAAAGAACTACAATCGTCAGAAATCATCATAAGATATAATGTCATTGCAGTAACCTGACGGGAATAATAATAATAATAATTATTATTATATTATTATTATTATTATTTGCTGAAGCAAAAAATCATTATGTCAATAAAAATAAGGAAAACGCACATTGTAAGAAAAACGCACATTGTTTTCCACATTAAATTACAAATAATTTAAATAATAATTAATGACTAAATAATTGTATATAAAGAAATGAGAGAATATATTCATCGTTTTATATAAACGTTATAAGTAAACTGATTAACGAGTACTTTCGTACTCATATGTAATATGTAATATAATAATATGTATACAGGTGTTCCGGAACAACTTTCCGTTCGTAAAATGACATATTCCTGATACAATTCTAAGACGATTTTTCCTTTATCAAAATTTGAATTGAAGCGTAATTTTTGAATTATAAGCAAAAATAGTTAACAAATCACACGTCGAGTACAGAAGACAGGTAGGAGCGGCGCGGTACGCCGCAGCTGACCGTCCGAGGTGTGATTACCGCATGAGATTATCGAAAACTAAATGTTTTACGAGATATATTATTTTTTATATCAAATTGTGTCAGATTAAGATATAAAATAATTCAAAAAGTACTTGATGAAAAAATACTTTATTATATTGTTTTGAAAAGCTCTCGAGATAAGCTATAAAAATATGCAATAAAAAATGTGGGGTTCCATTTAAAATTTTAAAATTTATCCCCTGCCCCCTTTAAAGGGGAAGTTGGGGCAATTTTATGTTTACGTAATTAGAAAGGCCCCTTGAAAACATGAAACTTTCTCATGAACAATTTTTTTATTTCACAAATATTTTTAGAGTTATTAGCTTGTAATACCTTACGTGGGCCATCCTGTATATATGTGTATATATATATATAGAAATGTTATTTAAAACACTCTTATCTAATAAATTTATTCGCGTCTCGTACTATTAAATTTATTATTTTCCTTAAATTTATCAAGGATCATGTTTAGTTAAAAGAGACAATATTTCAAATAATTGAAATAATCATTATTTTTAAGAAGTGCCATAAACACTTTTGTACAATTAACAAAAGATTGAAGGAAACCTCATGTCCGCGAATAAGAGAATTTCCTACGATGAGGAGGAGAAGAAAAATCCCGAGTTGAAGGATTCCAATATATAAATATTGAAAGACACTGGTGCGCGAAAAAATTGTGCTCGAATCAGTTCCTTAGTTTGTCAAGTTTGGCGCTGCGTTCGGTGCTTGCTAATGGTTTCTGCACACAAGACGCGGGAACGCTTGCTGGTAGCCAATTAATTTTTCGCTCTAATGGAAAAGCTGTAAGTTGATCGACTACCGTGTCGTCTTTTGCCGCGCGGCAAACGTTTCCGCGTCCTGTATGCGTGTGTAGGAACCATATGATCAACGACGAGGCGACGAGCTATGATCAGGAGTGCGTTCGGAAATCTTACTCGTGGGATAGAATAGCTTTGAATTAACCAATCAGAGGATAAAAAAATCTTCTGTCCTGATTGGTCGATTAAACGTCACTTTGTTTCAGAAGAAGATGAAAAAATTTAAAAAGAGATGAAGAAGATAAGTGAGGGATTGTAATCTTATAAGCTTATAATCAAAGTTTATAATAATGGATCTGTTCTTTGCATTCGAACTGGCTGCACTGGTTCAGAGTTTATCTTTTTCTCTTCCCTTTGGAAGAAGAAGGATGGGCTCTGAATTGGTGCAGCCAGTTCAGCTGTAAAGAACAGACCTCTCTTGTCTCTCGGAATTGTGCGCGTTTTGTGTTGTGTTGTACGTTTTGTTAGTCCTTGTAATATACATTTTGCTGTCGAGATAACAGACAATATTTAATACACAATTAATACAAGTTGATGTACTATGAATCGATTGGATGATCCGCCGGGGCTCATGAAAAGCAGAAAACCATCTTTCATTGGGATGAACGGTGGGATGATTGTTTGTAGTCGTGTGTTTATCACTCCTACTCTAATCCTTAAGATAACCTGTACTAACCAAATTTTTCTAAATTACGGTTATACAACACTTTTAATGTTAAACCTGTTTGACTAAAAAAAATTTGAAAAAATTATTTGGCGTATTAAATGCTCTAGCTTTAATCTCATGTTATACGTGTTAAACAATATAATAGCCAATTTTTCCATCCAATTGCAAATTGTATTTTGCTGCAGAGTCAATTGATGAGTTTTCATCTTTGATTTTATCTCAATAAGGATAAAACTCGAAATTAGTTTTGTTTTAGGAGCTCCAGAGACGGACGATCAACAGCGATTACGGTTTCAGATTGAATTAGAGTTTGTACAATGCCTCGCCAATCCAAATTATCTGAATTGTAAGCAAAATGATCATTGTATTTTTCAGACCGTTAAAAAAGATCTTCATCTACGATAAATGTATAATGGTAGTTTTAGCACAACGTGGCTACTTTAAAGACTCAACATTCATCAATTATCTCAAGTATCTATTATATTGGAAAGAGCCAGAGTACGCAAAATACTTGAAATATCCCATGTGCTTGTATTTTCTGGATTTATTGCAATATGAGCACTTCAGACGGGAAATTGTGAATTCTCAGTGCACGAAATTTATTGACGATCAACAGATTCTATTGTGGCAGCATTATACACGACGTCGAACGAGACTTTTGCAAACGGCTGCTGAGCAAACGCAACACATCAATCCTCAAAATAACGGTATCGCACAACCTAAAGTTCCCTAAAATTTCAACTTTTATCATGTTCATTCCACATATCCAGAAAAGTGAACATGGATCTTTACATTTCACATGATTTTCCCAATATGATATTTTTATGTAAGAAATGATTAAGAAATGATATATTGTTTGACTGTGATAATTTATAAATTCTCTCACATTTTTGTAAACTAATAAAATAATATCTCTTTCTCATCATTCAATAATATATATGTATATATATTATTTATTAAATAATATTATTAAAAAATATTTGCAAAAGATATTTGTGTTGAAAGACTTTTCTTTCATTCTAATGTTCAGTTTATTACATTATAATGAATGATATACATATATGTACTTGGATACAGCAAAAAGCAATCATCCATTAATGATACATAATATTTGCATAAGCTATTTTTAAATTCTGTTATATGTATATTAAAAATTATCTATCGCATTATTTTAAAACGAACACACGAGTCTTGCCTTTACCGAGTTATCCTGAATCTCTTCTTTATAGATGTTTGCTATTTTTTTATACTTGAAATTAAAATAAATACTTATTGTCGTGAATGTAATGGAATCATTGGATTCTTGCACAGTTTTTTATAATACTTTTATATAGAAAAAGAGAGAGAGAGAAAGAGAAAGATAATATGCGCATGATATTTATTTAATAAAAATGAACATACTTTATACCACAAAATTACTTTATAGATTATTCGATATTTTTATTTTCCGTAAAATTCACCAGAATTCCATTGCCAGCATCTACCCAGTCTTCTGAGAAGAGTTTCTCCCTTAGAATTTGTTTATCTGTCAAATTGTTTTTTGTATCATTTTCTACATT
Organism: Polyergus mexicanus; assembly: GCF_030449975.1. Lineage (NCBI taxonomy): Eukaryota > Metazoa > Arthropoda > Insecta > Hymenoptera > Formicidae > Polyergus > Polyergus mexicanus. Next base: position 107,565 of record NW_027223327.1, on the reverse strand, counting down.
AACGCTATCTCTTTTGCAACTGCTATCATCGATTATATCTTCCATACTCGTTATTCGGTCTGGTAAAATTCTACCGAGAGTCTCCGGTAAAATCAGAACCAAAAGTCCGCCGATGAGGCACAATATGCCAACAGCCAATAACGGTACTGGAAGTGGCATATGTTGTTCCTGACAAAAAGATCATTCGTATTTCTCTAATACTTTTATATTGATTAGCTGATCTCGCGATTAACGGGTTTCGATTTATAAAAAGTAGTACCATCATTCAAAAGATACAGATTGTAATTTTGAAATAAATAGAAATAAATGAGGGGCATTTTGATACTATACCGACAGCAGCGAATGTAGAATGCTTAGGCTGCCGAGTTTTGCGAATACCACGCATAAACCTAAGCAACTACCTCGTATCACTGTTGGGAATGTTTCAACGGTATACAAGTAGGCAATAGATATGGTACCCGTGACAGTCATTTTGCCAAATAGCAACATTATCGTTTTCACAAGATCTGAAATAAAGGTTTTATATGTGTTTAAATAACACTCTCTCTCTCTCTCTCTCTCTCTCTCTCTCTCTCTCTCTCTCTCTCTCTCTCTCTCTCTCTCTCTCTCTCTCACTATTTCATATTCTATACAGAGAAGCTTAGCATGTAAACTCTTATATATGAATATATAAAGATATTTTGTAGAATATATTGTGGGTGTGTATAATATCTCAACCATCGATTATAGGAAAAATTATCTGCTTCTTGTTTTACATACCGATCCTCGGTGTAGTGGTGGTTTTTAAAATGAGAAAAATTGCAATTAGAATACACACGGCACCATTGAAGGACTGGTATATGCACATAGACAGCCGTCTACCATATTTAGATACTACAAAATATATAAATATGTACGTTACTATTTCGAGAACTCCTCCCACAGCAAATGTTATATGCCTATTGATCGGAAAATTTGGCATCAAATCGTCAAGTATGACGCATGCCATTGCAGATGTCCACCTTAAATGAAAAATTATTGAACAAATTTTTTATTTGTGAGCTCATTCCTTTTATATTTCCTTGATTGTAGCATAAATATGGGTGATAGAGTACATAGATAAGAAAGAATATATTTTAAAGAGCGTTTATGATGCGTGAAAAAATATGAGATATTTATATTTCTAGATATGATTACTAGATATTTAATTTTACTAAATTCTTTATATATACAGCTTTAATATTCAATTTTGATCGGATTTCCATGTTTTTAATTTCTAGATGATTGGGATTAACTTTATTTGTGTTCAATATCTTGAGTAATATATTTATAGTATTTTTATTTAAATAAAAAATTGACAAAGTTAAAAATTGAAAAAGTACTAAAAATATCTTATTATATTTTGAAAATGTTCGAAATCCAGTAGAAAAATTCAGATCCAAATAATTTTATTCACTCACTTTTGCGTGTGTGCGCGACACAAGAAATATATATATATATATTAAGAAATAATTTTAAAAATGAGAGACCGAGGTTAAGAAAAAAATTTACCATTGACAAATCATTATAACACCGTGTTTTCTTAACATCAATGATTTCGACATGTTCTTTAATATTGATGAGTTCATCTTGTTCATTTGCTTCTTCTTATTTTCCGTTTTTTGTTCATTTTCATTCATATCTTCTTTCTTTATTCTATACAATACTACCTCTGTATCTTTCAGGGAAATCTCTCTCTGATCACTTGATTGAGAAATTGTTCTCGAGTTTCGATCGCAAATCGAACTGGAAGGCAAATTTTTCTCGTCGAAATTTTTCGCGAAACTTGACGTTTCTCGATGTAAATCCAAGGTAAAAGAACTGTTTTCCAAGTTTATCGAATTGGTTTCCGAAGTTCTTTCTGCAATAAATTTATTTGATTAAAATGTATAATGTTTCTTTAAATTATCGATTAAAGAGCAAAATTTATTTGCACGATAAAACTATGCGCGTTAAAAAGTATATTCATTACAAATGCACCTATAACTTTTCGTTCAGTTTGCTCTGAGCGGTTCAACAAACTCGTAGCTTCTTCCCGTTGATTTTCATCTGCCTTCGCTTTCTTTAGTTCAACGCTGGTAACACGCGATTTCCTTTCTGGTTTTATCGGCGTTGCGTTACTTTTCACACATGCTTCTTGCAAAAAGATATTCTCCGTTCGCGATCTGATACAGCAGCTGTTATACTTTGCGATTCTTTCAAAAGCTATATCGGCCTCTGTCAATTTTCCTTTAGCTAATAGCCATCTTGGCGATTCTGGTATAATCCTGTAAATTAGATCGAGATTTGTTTTATATTATTTAACGTATCACTTAATCTTTTCCAAAACACTCACAAATACGACATTTAAAAAGTTTAAGATTTTTTAAATGTTTTTTTATCTTGTAGACTTTTTGTCTCTCGTAGAATTTTTGTGTCGGCTAGATGTTTTTTCCCCTTACCAAATATACAACACAGTGATCGCGGTGGGTACGGAAACGGCCAACTGTAAAATCCGCCAATCAGGAATCATGTAACTGAGCATCGCGAGCAGTACGAGACCGATCGACCAGGAGATCTGCATAATCAATGCGACGAGAGTGCGAAATCGCACTGGGACGAGCTCTAAAGAGAGAATATACGTGGAATTCTGCAAGCCCTGAACGAATATCCCTTGAAGACCACGCAGCACCAGAAACGCGGGATAACTCTGAAGACGAAAATTTTTTATTCTTTTTTTTAACATTTGCGAATCTTAATTTCATTACTCGTAAATGTGTTATTTCGTGCTGTCAGTGCTGCTCTTTTTTTACCTCATCAGACATTGAACTGCGAGATAATTTATTTATGAATGGAAAGAATTAATATACGAGAACAATTATCAAAATTATAATTTTGTTTTGCAACAATTGGAGAATTGAGTGTAAAATTGAGTGTAGAATTTATATAATATATTTATTATTTTATTAAAACTTGAGAAAAGTAATGTGTTTAATTTTCTCGATTTTCGAATGAATTTTCTTTCGTGATTTTAAAAACATGAAATCTCTTAATTTATCATCTGCAAAATTTTTCACCTGTACCATGTAGAGTGCTACCGCCATCGTGCCTTGCGCGTAAAGACATATCGCTTGGACCGGAAGTCTGCCGATATAATCGGCCAAAAATCCGGTTATCCACGCACCCAAAAGAACTCCGGTATAATAAACAGTCGGACCGAGGAAAGACAAATACCGTCTCTCGCATATTAAGCCCCATTCGGTGACGACGCTGTTCTCCGCAAACTCCGTCACGAAGCGATATTCGCCGGAACAAGCCGCAAGGACCGGCACTTCTGGCAACACGGAAGTTAAATTGGCAACAATCGACAAATTTGCAGTCTCTTGGCAGCCATAAGTCTTATGCGATGAATCTTTTGCCTAGAATATGCAAAATTAATTATTGCATTAATTGTAAGATAAAATGATCGCAAAGCGAGGAGAATTTTTTTTCTCTTATGTATCTTTTTTTGAACAGCTTTTTTTTTCATACAATTTATATTTAGGGGATGAAGCAAAAATATGTAAATTTATGGATAAATTTATAATAAATTTTAAACTCTTAAATTTTCATCAAATGTTATTTACTTTTATGTATATGTATTGTATTTTCTTTATTTATTAATTAATGTGTCACTGATCTAAATTCACTTCGGCGTTCCATCGATAGATTTGATTCACGTATATATCGTTTGTATCATTGTATCAACTCATTGAATATATAATATAGCTCTCTATTTTATATTTTTATATATCGCATAAAATAAGACGTAATATCTCGACTCGTTTCGAATTCTTTTCATATATTTTATGTTATCTTACCTGACAATAAAATTCTGGCGTATAATTATGGAAAATCAGTAATGCATGACTCATAGCGACGATGACATAGTTTATTCCGAGCAATAATACTAGCATCATTTGAAAGCAGCCCACTTTAACATCCTCGGCATTCATTATGTGAATAACAAGCTCTCTGCATCAACCCTTGAAAATCCGACAATTACGTTTCTGTTCGTCAAAGGCGCGATGCATACGCGTAGTGCAATTTGAAGATTACGCGAATCCAATGTATCACATTTGTTTATTCCTTCATTCGAGATCGACATAAACAATTTTAAAAGGAAGAAGTGACCAAACATTCCTTTTATCTATGTCGAGTATTCGATCCATTTGCGACACATAGGAAACTAAACCATAAAAAAAAAGAAAAATCTGACGTTTAATGAATAGTTTATATTGGATAAGTAATTTAAACAAATAATTATATACTTAAATCTTGAAGATTAAGAATGTGAAAGTAATTTAAAAACTCGTTTGTTTACAAAAAATAGATAGCACTGACAACGAACGGAAAATATTCGCGAGATTCGAATAAAGTGTCATGCACGAAGGTAAAGCATGCACTGACAGAAAGAGGATCGGCTAGGACGCAAGACGCGAAAGAGGAAACACGGCGAATGAAAACGGAGGAGAACGACGATGTGTACAGCCTATTGTTCCAATAATAACGACACGTATATCGGCATGCGGAGCACATATATGCGAGAAGAGAAAACGATTTTCTCTGTCAATAAAAAAATTATTATTATTTTGGGCCTGACATAACTCGACAGATTGTTCCCTTTAATCGTCTTCGTGATTAGTTGCATATGACGCGGACGACGATAACGGAATACTGGATTTCTCAATTTTCGAGCCGAGCCAGATGGCAGATATTGGATTTAATGACGCGTTCGCGGAATAATTGCGTATAATTACAATGTGAATCTCAAAGCGCGAATTGAAATTGAAGACTCGACATAAAAAAAGCCGTAGCGCTCGAGTGTTCGCGCGCGCGCGTGCACACGACGCACGCACGCACGCACAACAATATGAATCTCAGCGCACGTGCCACTTTCCTAAATGATAGTTATTTCTATGGGAAGTGTGTGGAAAATGTAATTTTATACAATACACCAGTGTATTCATAGTGATTATACCTATATATATTCTGAGTTGTCGCGACGCGAGTCAGATAATGTTCCAGCTAGGTCCACAAACTTTGCAAACGCATTTAACGTCACTTATATTAGTGTACGCAGCATATGCTTCTGACAGAAAGACGCCTCCGATATTGTCTTTTATTGCTTTGTAAAATTTATTTCTATATATTTTGTTACGCTATAATTTATATGTGTCCTTTACTATTAAATTTTCTCCGTAATGCCAATGCGATCGCCGCCGACGATTTTATACATTTCACATATATCTTGTGAGATTAATTTTGATACGATACACTTTTTCCAGCAACCACGTTCGGAAATAAATGCATTTCGGAAAGATGAGATGTTTTCTATATAAACATAGTAAGTAAATATCGATCGATTATGTATATTATTATAAGTATATTCTGAAATTATTGATGACCTCACGTCATCAAACATACGATCAAAATTGTAGAATCGTAAAATTCTCAATGCAATAGGCGCGAAGAAACGATTCCTCATAGACGTTTTTTATAATAAACACCGATTACAACTATTTTAGCAGTAGACTTAAAAAATACACGCCATATATTTAGCGGCATTATCTTGTAATTGTGTTGTGTGTGTGTGTGTGTGTGTGTGTATGTAAATCATCATAGCATTCGATGACGATAAAGGTGTTTCCTTCGTTTCTGGAACTGTTTGCGTATGCCGGACTCGTTACGTCCGGTCCCAGTCACATCCTGCCTTTCATTGGTGGTTTATCGCCGAGATGGATCGATGACCGAATCTGAAGGAAATTTTCTCTCTCTCTCTCTCTCTCTCTCTCTCTCTCTCTCTCCTCGCGTCACCAACGTTGTTATTCATCAATTTGATCAGACGTCACAGCTAGTATATCGACATTCCTGGAAGACTTCATTTCCATCCGATTGTTGATGAACCCGTAATAATCGCTCAGCCATTATTCTTTGCTTTCGTCGCTACAACAAAATTGTTAAATATAACATCGATTAAAAATAAGCCAAGATAAAAGAATCATTACATATGTAGAATTTCCTTTTATCATCCCTATAAATATAGGGAAAGCTACATGTTAGTGTATCACTTTTTATACGCATAAATTTAATAATCAGATGAAATTGTTTTTTTTTTTTTTCAGCGATACTTCAATTACACGAGCAAGTAAAATATAAATCGAATTTTTTCCAAAACATTTTATTCGATGAAAATATTTCCAACGCACACCCAAATCATTTTTTTACATAGTTTTCACTAAAATCTAAGCATTTTTGCCACCGGATTGGCAGTTTTTTTATTTCCGTGTCATAAAAAGTAATGAGACGTGACCGAGATCAATTGCGAGTGTGCGTTGGAAATATTTTCATCGAGTAAAATGTTTTGGAAAAAGTTCGGTTTATATTTCATTTGTCCATGTACTTGTATGAGATTATGATATAAACTACACACACATACACAATTAACATTCACCACAATAATACTCGTAGGTATAAAAAAAAAAAGATAAAGAATGCTAAAATATGCTATACAAAAAGAGATTATTAAAATACAGCTAAATAGATTTATTCCCAAAGCAGTTTGACTCGTAACTAGTTTTTTGAATCATGTATGTAATACGTCGCTAGAGAATAGCGGCTAGCGTTATCACGGTAGGCAAAAAAAATTTCGTAACACATCGCGTAATATACGGCACGGCACGAATGGATGATGCGCCGGCTAACGATCCGTACCGGATTTCATTGGCTCTTACGATTTAGGCTAATTTCTTGTGCGTTTTCTAGCAACGTGCACCTCCTCAGGATTTGCCGCGCATCATTTTCCCGCGTAACAGTAAGCAGGCCAATAGCACGGGGTTGTAATAATAATCGGAATAAAGGTCATTCGAGAATAGTGAAAGAGTACGAGTGACGATACATCCCCATTCAGAGTATTGTGCAAACATCGTTGCAAACGCAAATTTTCACTTTGTTTAATGATGGACAGGCCTTCATAAATTTTTGATTTTGTTTAATGAGTTATAATTTAATAGATTCCTATAAATTTAAAATATTTTCTCCTCCTCCCAATAAATATAAATATATGAATGAATTTAATTAGAAAAAATGGATTTCTCCTTCTTTAAAATTATTGTAAATAATTATTAAGTAAATGAATCATTGTAGATAATTAACATCGCTAAATAAAATTTTATTAAATAATTTCTGAAATCTCGCTATATATTGTGACATTTTGGTAAGCAACAATGAAAAAAAAAATAAAATAAAATAAAATAAATGTACGCATATAATTATAAACTATAATACAAGCAAATATTGCTTTAAGAAGACATCGCAAAACTGATGAATCATAAATTTAGACATTTTTCGGTATTTCTCCGTTTTTATCCCACTTTGGATTTCGCTATACGATACAGTAGTAAAATTTTCGTTAAATAATTATAATATTTTCTCAGAGATCTCTCTATATAACAAATTCCTTTAGATTTCGCCAAACAATCATAGCGAATAATACTCGTTGAAGTTCTGCGTGTGGAAAACGCGTAACATAGCGATAAAACGCGCACGCTGAATGTCGCGCGAATGACTGGCATCCAGCCTTATGGCGCGCAACGAATGACGAGCGACGACACGAAGCTAAGATTGGCCTGGATGCCTTTTTTTCGTCATGTACCGTTATCGCAGAATAACTTGGATGTTCCGCGATCTGCGCTCGTGTATCGACGACGTGTCGATGTCAATTTCGTCCGGCTAATCGGGGAGAGGCGTTGTCATAGTGTTTCGACTATTGCCGCCTCTCTTCTCGACAAGACACAGCGCGCGTTGCGATGGACAAAAAGATCGACTCTCGCCCAGATCCAACGATTGGCCGTTCGCTCGATTTTGCTCGGTCAGTTCTACTCGGCGAACGTAGCGCGATAGATCGCTCGTTACGTCCCGGATGCCTCGTATGCAAATATCGCGTCGACGTCTTTTATACCAGGGTGAACGCCGATCCCTGTCGAGTTACCGCACGAACGGCCGGTCTCCGTCGTCACCAAAGTGATTATCGCGCGCATTAAAAAGCGCAACATGAGAGCCCGGATAGTTTTGCTAGGAGTTCTACTCATCTGCACGAGCGTGAGTACGAATTTCCTCAAATTTTTTTGTAACTTCTTTCGTTTTTAAGATTCGGACCGCCTTCGAATCATCTTGTCATGTCAATCATATCGCAGTCTGAAATTTAACAAGTATTAAAAAAAAATGCCATTTTATTATCATTATTTTTGTAAAATATTTATAGATAAACTTTTTTTATACGAGTAAATTTTCTTTCGGTTAGATGGTTAATTACCACAGAGAATTCAACTTATCTTATTCCAGAAATTGTCTCATAATTCGCAGATTCGATATGCGGAGAGTAGATCGAAAAAGACGACGCAATTGTCGCTACAGAGCAAAGAGACCAACGTGGTGAACTTTATGCGATTGCTGGTGATGAGATTGGTCTTCGGAGTAGCTTCGGCGATGGGATTGGGTGAAAATCTCTCGGGTGTACTCGGCGGAATTTTCGTACCACCTGGAGCCGATGACTACAATGATTACAATGATTATGGCGATGATGTCGGTTTCGTACCTGATTTTTTCTAAGTAGATATCTTCTAGTTTAATCACGCGCGCGCGCGCCTTTGACGACGTTATACGAGGACGATGCGTTTTGAAAAGTTTGTCCATATAATAAAGGCGAACTTTCCGATCATTATCTCGGCAAAATAGATCGGTTCGAATAATGAGAAATTATTTTTTTACTAACTTTGCGTCTTGGAAAGATTTCCTGAACCAAGCAGAATGAAATAAAAATAAATAAATAAATATTGTACATGAAAATTGACAGAAAATATGTATGTATATTATATATATTCTTCTAAAAAGCTACCATAATTTGATTATTTTCTTACTATCGGCAAGCTCTTTATATTGTGTTCTATTAAAAGATAAATTTAGATACAAATAATAAATCTTTTAGATACAAATAATTGCGAAAAATGATATAAATTTATATAATGCTCAACAAACTTTGTATAAAGAAGCACGGACAAGAAAATATAACTTATCTATCAATCTTGTGACAAAGAAATTAAAAAGGTTTTCTTTCTCTCTCTTTGTTATACTTCGCATTATTTACTACAATAAAGTCAAATATTCGGAAATTTATAAAATATAAATAGTTACTCGCGTGGCGTAATAACTATGATTCAGCCGCGAGTCTGTCCATCTCGCGCGCGAGAGGCTTTTTAAGTCTTTCGTACCGTTATCCGTAATTTCGGTAAAGCTAATGGATGCGCATCGGTTAGTACAGGTGAAAATATGGATAGCACAAATCGCTCGTTTCCGCTTTCCGTTTTATCCCGTATCGTACCCATCGATGCCATTGGTTTCGGTCCAGTGAAATCAGCGTCCGCTAATCTGCGATAAAAATCTGTATAGAAATAAATTTGATGTTTATCCTTTAAGAATCTTTTATAAGCACCAGTTTTTCAACAGTTTATCTTGATAAAGGCGTAACATTTTTATTAGTTTATTTCGCACCTCGTTGAAATGGATTGCGGAATATAGAAGTGTGAACCACTTTCAAAATAATATAATTATAACTCAAATATGTGTGTAATATAAAATAGAATTTATAAAATTACTATGAAAGAGTTGCATTTATAAAAAATATTTTGTACATCGGTAAATGTGTATGTGTGTAAAGCGGAAAATGCGGCGTTTATTATTATTAACAAAATTATTTTTAAAAATTTATTTATTTATTTTATCTTTAAGTAATAATATTTTTAATTTAATATTGCATAACCGCGGAAGAGAAAGTCCATATATAATCATATAAATATATAGAATTATATATGATTATATATATATATATATATATATATATATATACCTTTTTTCCCGGGATATATATAAACTTTTAGATATGAAAAGACAACGCATCAATTTGCGGCATCAAAAATTGCATTTTTTACAATTAAAAAAAAGAAAAAAAGAAAAAAAGGAGTCGTATTATGTTCTTTCTTGGTAAAGAAAATATTGGTAATAAAATTCTTATTACATCATCGTATCCTTGCTTTATTTAAAAATTATGCCTATATATTCGTATGTATGATAATATTAATTAGTTTGTAATACATTATATTACTTACGATTATATAAATGTATGAGAAAATCAATATACGACGAATCTGTTATCGAGAAAGAAAGAAAATGTGATTTTTGACATGCTCGTTCTCTTTGCATATAATTTGTGAATACAACTTCAATGTGAATGATATTGCTTGATCACGTACGAGTTCTACTAACGGTTTGGCGTGTGCTAATTACACAATAATGTCCACCAAATAGAAATCACTAATGTACCTGTGTAACAGTTAATGTTTCACGTATTACACATTGTTTGAATTATAGGTCGATATAGTGTAATATATTCATGTCATTGATCATATAACATTTATCTGATAATGACTGCGAGTAAAATTTTATAAAAATAAATAGACGCGCGGAAAAAAAAGAAATATATATATGCGTGTGTGAATATCAAAGAAAGATTTTAGATGGTTAAATTAAAACTATTGTAATATATGTTGGATACACATATATAACATCATATATAAAAATAAATTTATGTATAATTTTTATAATCTCTTTTATAATTCTTCAATGATATAATCTGTTACAATAAACTAAATTAAATTAAAATGAGATAAAAATCCATATTTACAATACAAATAATTATATAATATACTACCTATATTGTAATATATTATTAAATGTCACTATCACTAGAAGAAAAGTCGCTGTTAGTCTCTCCAAGATCTTGATAGCATCCGTTCTTTTTTCTTATAAGGTCTCCCCAGAGAACACTAGTTTCGCACGTAGGACAAGTACCTTCAATCGGTAAGATCATTCCATCCTTGCTGAATACTTTTGCTAAACAGATTAAGTGTGCAATCAAAAGACAATCTGGTTTTATACAAGCAACAGAATCTTTCTCCGCCATACTTGAGCCGCAGAAAAAACAAAATATTGTTGACTCTTGTGATAAAATATTATCTGTTTTTATTTTTTGTCTTGATTTAACTTTACATCTGATAACTTTGCCGTAGCAGATAGGCATGTGTAACGGTAAAGATATACATCCATAATAGCTTTCAGAAAATTCATAGTCCAACCAACGCAATGTCAAGGGTAAGCGGCACCAAGGCCCAACTTTCAACATTTCAGATAGAACTGTTAAAGAGAAATCAAATTTCTTTTGGGTTGATTTCTTTTTGGAAATATGTTTTAGCCGCCTACTCTCGTGTGGATGCTGCCAAGCCCATTCAAACTAAAATGCAATGCCATATATTTAAAAACATAGATTATGTTTACACGTCATCTAAGGCTGACCAATCACAGTCATTCCATTCTTCAAAGGAATAGCTGTGATTGATCAGTTGCAGAAAACTATGGATGTTATTAAATCCAATTAAGGCTGATGTGTAAACATAGTCGTAAATCAATTTTAAAATGTTGTAGATGTATCGCAACTTGCTTATCTTCTATTGCTGAAAACTTACTCTGAGTGCAGAAGTACTATTAGGGAATCCATGAACAATCAAGACCATATTCCTGAAAATAATTATTGGTATTCAGCATTAGATGCATGAAAAGTATTTATTTCATCAATTTATTAACAAAATTGATATGTATAAATTTATTGTATAAGAAAAAATCCAGTTTATGCTCACCATGGTCCTTTCTTGCTAGTTTTCCAAGCCCCACCATGTTTTTTACCAGCATTATGTTGTTTAATCCTGCGCCTTGGATCTACAGTGTAACCTATATATGTTCTACCACGGTACTTTGGATTGGTGCAATACAATAGATATACTCCAAAAAAATGCTCTACCACTTCGGGCTCTTCTTTCATCATTGAGTATTTCTTAAATTCTCGAAGATTTAACGCATAAAATTTATTAGCGTATTTAATAGATTTTTTTATGTACGTCTATATCCGTTTCTTGATCGTCGATTTGACGTATTTTCTTGAAGCCGTCAAAATCGGTAATCGGTAATCGGTGCGTGTGGATGCGTAGTGCGTCGGTATGCGTTGTTATTGCCCTCCTCTTCGGGCGCGTTCAAAAATACTACCCGTGAATTAGAATAGAGTCTTATTGACCAATCAGAAGAAAAAAATCTTACTTGGTCAATTAAATTTTATCCTACAGGTAGAATTCTCGAACGCATCATTATCAGCTATCCTTTTTGTATTTTCGTACAAGGTCACGTATTACATTCGTAAGTTTAAAAATCAATGGCCGCGTTCGACAGAGAAAGCGCTCAGTAGCCTGATTCTATAACTTTTAACGACAATTTCGCTATCGTTACACGTCGTTATCATGTTCGATTGCTACTGTCTGAACGGTTTTCTTTGTTGAACGCGGCCTATGCGTGTCAATTGAGAAAGAAAAGAAAGATCCACAATGCTTTATAATTTATAAGGATCGAGAGATGTAGAGTATTGTTGCTTGTTTTTTTTTTTTTATATCCTCTTTTATATTTCCTTCATCAATATTTATAAACTTTAGTAATCTCATTTAAAGATATTTCAGGGGAAACTTTTTAAATAAATCAGGCAATTTTTTTTTTGCCCTCCACAGTTTTGTATTTGGTGTGACCTAGATTACAATGAAAGTATTTAGATATATAACACCGAGATAATTCTCAATAGATTACTTAGGTATCTATGCAAGATACATATAATATTGTATAAGTATAGATGACACAATTTATAGCACAATTTGGTAATATTCGACACAGTCTCTAATATAAACATTTAATATATTCGCTTTATTTTGCATATTTCTGTTTTTTTGCATCCTTTTATTTTATACACGTAGAATACCGTATAACGACATTGACAATGTGTATGTGTGTGACGCACGCGCGCGCACACACACACGCGCATTCATTCATCTTTTGTATCGTAGTGTTATAGAATAATAGAATACAGCAATAATACATATCGTAATATATCGGATGTCGCAAAATCTGCTCGCGTTCGGTGTGCAACATTTCGATCTTCGTCCTTCGGTTATTTAATACCGGTGAAATATCGTCTCGTCAAATTAATTTTTAAGCCAATCAAAACAGTAGTGAAAATAGACAATATTGACAAGAAATTGGATAGTTGCGCCAAAAATTCTAAACTTGATATTTCACACATTTATTACGAAATCGTCATCAAAGTATTTACCAACTCTCGCGGCACATTTTCTGATAAAATCCATAGAATTCTATTCAAACTATAAACGAAGGTTAAACAATGTTGGCCAAATTAACGTTAAATTAGATAAATAACACACCGAATCGGAAAAATCCTTTGTCTTTTCTTTTTCTCGCTTCATACATTGAACTATATGAAACTATATGATGTTCTGTCATCTTTATATCAAATGAAAATCTTTATAATATGCCAAAAAGAGATGTATATAAATTTCTTCTTTACAATAATTTTTTTGGACTGAATCATGCGACTTCTGCGAATAGCGGATACGTTTGTTCCAATAGGATAGATTTCATTAGTAAAATCCCAATCGATCACATATTCAAGAAATTTGGCAATTATATACAAAATACTGATCTGAACGACGAATTATATGACCTGTAATTAATTAAAAATTATAATCATTCGAATTATACAATTCTGTCGAATTATATATTCGACAAAAATCCACATAAAGACATTTTATGATTAAAAAATTAGTTTAAAATTTGATTTAAGAATGTACAATTATTTCCATGAGAAATAATCCGTGTTTAAAAAAGAAAAAATGAACATTTGTTAAAAACTTTCGGCTTTGTGTGCGTTTTGTTCGTCTCCGAGAAAAATCTTTTATTTCGCGTAACTTCAACGGGAAGGACGATGACGACGATGATCCTGCAAATTGCTTCCAACGACGGTTTAATTCCACATTTCTAACAGTATTCTTTTACACATCGAATTTTTCTATAGATCAATCTAATACGCATGGTTGGCGACGAAAAGTGCTGCATCTCCCGCGGCACCAGTAACACCACCCGCATATTTGCCAAGTGCCGAATCGCTGTTAGCCTATTGGGAAACAGAAAAGATATAATTTTATTTGTGATACTGATAAATGTGTCTTTCAAAAAAGTTCGCAAAATAAAATTTCAAGATAAAAGAAGACATATTTAAGAGCATTTTTAAACCAATGCTGCAAACAAAATTATGCTAATCTTTCTTAAACATTTAAGAAGAATTTTATAATTTTAGAGAATTTAATTGAGTTTGTGTGTGTGTGTGTGTGTGTGTGTGTGTGTGTGTGTGTGTGTGTGTGTGTGTGTGTGTGTGTGTGTGTGTGATATTAATTGTAATGGAATTTTATTAAGTAGAATTGATTAGGATTAATAACAAGTTTAAATCATTTATAATTTATAAAATTCATTTGTCCTTCTATTATGAAAATAAAAAAAGAAACACACATAGATTACAATTAATGCATACATACATACAAATATATAAATAAATAATATCAATATAATCTCATTATTATGAGAGAATTTCGAGAAATATTGTGAATTACATTTTCGTACCATAAGAAGAATGAATTAAAAATCAATTAAAAATCTATTACAGCAAATAAATAGGATAAAGATTGCAAGAAAAGCCAATATTCAAGATTGAAATTCACTATACTTACCGCCATAGAAAACGCAAAAAGGTAAATTTTTTTTTAGTAGGCGTGAGATTTGATGTAGAGAGAGGTGTCAGCAGCTTTGCTAGAAATACTGCCAGCGACGTATTTACCTTGGCAAGCTGCAGAGTTTGCCTACATAACAAGCATACATTACATAGACATGCAAAACCAATACGCGCTGCACAAGTACGACTAAGTGATTAAAAATAACAGTTACAGAAAACTAGAAGATTTTTTTCTAACAATAAAAGAAAATTACTTACGTCGAGTGTATACAAGAAATGAAACAATAGTGCAAAGGTAATTCAAAACAAAATTATTTTGAGAAGTGACACAGAGATCGAAAGACAAACAGTTAGTGACAGCTATATACAGATGCAGATAATAAATAAATAAAAGACGTAAATCTAAAACATAAATAGATTAATTAACAGAGCAAACTCAAATTTACACATGCAATCTAATTATAAATACTGTCAACTCTCCATTATTAAAAGTATAAATTATATATAAATATTTAATGAAGTATCGAAAAGAATAAATTTTTATTTTTAGTTAATCTTAAATCTTAACATTTTCGGTAAAAAAAAAAAAAAAAAAAAAAAAAAAAGTTTTTAATTTTCTAATATTTTCCAATATTAATTATAATATTGTATATATTATTTGTTTTTCATAATCAAATTGATTTCACGATAAAATAATGATGTTGATCAGAAATTACAATAGTAGCTGAGAGTTGTAATAACAATTAACGAATCTCTATCGTGTTATTAAATATCTGAATGAAAAATTTCCTGACGTTTTATCATGTGTGCTCAGCACCATTTACCTTTGCTCTCTTAAGCAATTCCTGCTGACCGGCAGCGACCTGATCAGGCTTGCCTTGCCAAGCGCGAAGTACGGAAGCCTGAAGAGCTCGTCCGTAACTAAAGGTCAACGCCCAGGGTTTCTTTGCTGGGTACTTATTAATGGCATCCAGATTGACCGATGCCTCCTCCTCGGACTGACCACCACTAAGGAAAGTGATGCCGGGTACCGCCGGTGGCACAGTGCGCAACAACGCCGTCACCGTGGCGGCAGCGATCTGCTGGGGTGTCGCCTTCGTCGGGCAACTCTGGCCCGGTGTCACCATGTTGGGCTTGAGCAGTGTTCCCTCGAGATATATATGGTGATCTGAAAGGGCCTGGAAAAATAGAAATGGATATTATCAAAACTTATTATGTATAACGAGTTAAGTCATTTTTTATGAAAACGTTAAAAGACTATGATTTTACAATAAATTCATTGTGTATAAGTGATTCTCAAAACAATATCTTATCTTGGAAAATTCTCAAAAAATTATTAGATATTTCATACATGTGTAAAAAGTCTTTCAATTTAAAATCAAGCGTCATTTAAATATATAGAACATGATAATAATAAGAATCTGGGAGAGGCAAGCTGTTTGTAAATAACGTAAAGGTAAGTTACACCTTGTAAACGGCCGCAAGGACCTCTTCCGTGACCTGTTGGCAACGGGCGAGGTCATGGTCACCGTCGGGAAGGATCTCAGGCTCCACGATCGGTACGATCCTAGCGCTTTGACAAATGGAGGCGTAACGGGCCAGAACATTGGCATTCTCCAAGATGGCAAGCTTGCTCGGCGTATCCTTTGTAATTTTCAACACGCATCGCCACTTGGCAAAGTGGCAGCCGTCCTTTTTGTACTGGATGCAACGCGCCTGGAGATCATCGAGACCCTGGGTTGTGCATTCGTTATCCGTACCGAATAACGATACGACACCTTTATCGACCTTGATGCCGGGGATAATGTTGCGCTGCTTCAGTAGCTCGACGAACGGCGTGCCGTCGTCGGCCTTTTGATAGAGAGTCTCGTGGAAGAGAATCACTCCGGAGATGTGTTGTCCAATGACATCCTGAGGAGAAGAGAGGCCAAACGTATTTATTACGATCGCGATGTTTCGCTCGAGCGAAAATTTAAAAAACTTTTTCAGATAAATTTAATAGTTCATACACATTATATTGTATATAAAAAAAATTATATTGTATATAAAAATTAAATATTCTCTCTCTCTCTCTCTCTCTCTCTCTCTCTCTCTCTCTCTCTCATTGAAAGTAGCATTTTTTTGGTGCAAATTCATTAAACATAAATCGAAAATGATGACGTACCTTCGTTGTAGTGAAAAGAAGTTGTCTATAAGCCTTGCGGTTCTCCTCGGTGTTCTCAACGTTGATATCCTGAAGACGTTTACCAATCGTCGCGGTTGACTCATCAGCGGCCAGGATACCCCTGCCGGGTGCTACAATCTGTTGGGCGATCGTGCGTAGTTCCTCCATCAGCTCGGGTTCGAGCTTACTGTACTTTTCTGCGACCATTTTCTGTAACGCACAAAGTTGCGTTCTATTAATTAATCGTATATATATATAATACAATATATGACGATTAAATTATTCTCACAAGTAATTTTGATGATATCGAGATCAAATTGCGTCTTGGTGAATCGGGAAATGACTAAAAATGATGCAAAAAGTTACCTGAAAAGTTAACTCGAACCATTAATGAATAACTATAGTTCGTTCCTATATAGAAAAAAAAAAAAAATAAATAAAACTGATGTCTTAAAATTGCCAATCTATCAATTCAAAAAGAAATCCAAAGAAATACTCAACGATCCGTAGCGTGCTCTTTTATCGGATTAGATACGAGAATGTGTACGTTCGTCGTCTATTAACGAAACGTAGACGAAACATTGTAATGTTTTAATATTACATATGACATCGAAAGATTGTCCCGTAGAATGAAAATTCCCCCGTTGATTTCAACGCCTCTGTTGAATCACATTATGGGACAACATTATACGTATATACCTTCTCAACGCATCTCGTTGTTAAACGCGTATTCGTACGTGGAAGAACGACAATGATGATGATGATGATAATGATGATGATGATGATGATGATGATGATGATGATGACGATGACCATGACGACGATGATGATAAACGCGGCATAATTACGCCAATAATGTTGTAATCATAAAGAACGATCGTCACGATTACGTCTATGTTACGTACTATTATTGAACGCGCTGCTTATCGTTTTCCTTGTGGTTTTCCAGCGAGTTTGCGTTCTTTTCGCGCGCAGCGTAAATGAGAACGACAAATGCAACAGCGAGCAATTTAACGCATTTTTAATAACGATGGATCAAACACTGATACGACGAGAGAAAGAGAGACAGGAGTAAACTAATTGTAAGAGAGAGAGAGAGAGAGAGAGAGAGAGAGAGAGAGAGAGAGAGAGAGAGAGAGAGAGAGAGAGAGAGTTGAGAAGATAAACGCGTCGTCGACGGGTACGGGAACGACGCGCCGACAACGGGGTGGCGAGCCCCCGTGCGGCTTGATATTTCTTTGTTTGACTACATCTCGTCGCGTTGCGTTTCTCGAGCGAACAAATTCGCAAGCACGTCTCGTGTACGGCTGCGACTCGTCGACTGTCGTTTTATCCTAGTGATACGCAATGCATTACACCCCCGCTTGCCTTGCTGACGCGGACAAGAAAGGGGGAAAGGGGTGGTGGATGGGTGTACCTGGCTGTAGTATACCCCGCACTCGTGCACTGCAAGACAGGGGAATCGAAAAAAGACGAGGGCGAGGGCGAGGGCGAGGGCGAGGGCGAAGGCGAGGGCGAGGGCGAGGGTGAAGGGAGGTGGCGTGTCCTGCACCACCGTGCTGTCAAGAGGGTGAGGGAAGATGGGCTAGCCGCAATGCAGCACGCGCAGATGTTCTTGGTGCGCGCGCGCGCCTATGCTTCTCTCTTTCTGTGTGTGTTGCCCTGCGTTCACCCTGATTTACCCGTATGACCTGAAACGCCATCAATATCGGCTAATCTCTTTCACGAGTGAAATGCGCACACTTATCATTCCCGCCGTATCAGTGTCGGTAGTTTGTTCCATCCATAAATTAGACAATATTTGCTTCGTTTAATCTAAAAAAAGATTTTTGCCTCGGTGAGAATGTGATTAAATTAATAATAAAAGAAAGTATAAATAAACGAAAAATAATTTAATATTATAGTTTCTTAAAAAGATTCAAGAGTTTAATACAAAACTTTTTCTCAAGAAATAGAGGAAAAACATTAGTGTATAAATTCAATTCTTTAAATTAAATTTAAGTTTTTTAAAAAATCAATCTTGTCAAGCTTAAGAAAAAAGTGAAACCATTGTTAAGCTAACATCATTCAATTCGTTCAAATCGTTCAATTTTTAGGTTGCGGATTGATGATGCCTGAAGAGTATGGAGAAAGAAGATAATAAATAATAATAAAATATATATAGTAATAAATAATAATAATATAGTATGTTATTTTACGTATGTAAACTGAATTTATTTACCAGTATGCTGGAGTAATTTGTTTAATCTTGATATTTTTTATGCATATACGTGGCGCGAGAGGAAACATTGCTATGTTTGCTCTTGTTGTTTTGAAAAACTTTCTCTGGAATGTAACATTATATCCATAATAGGATATAAAGATGAGAATTTATAATCACGAAGAAATACGAGGCTGAAGGGAGTGTAGAGTTCATATCCGGTTGCCACTGTGACAAGGGTTGTTATGAAATGGCATGAGCTAAAATTGTGAAAGTTTAAATTTATTCATTTAATTATATTTTTATACGCGATCATTAAATAAAAACCATTTTGCGCACTGTAAATATAATGCAATTTATGTATTTCAAGATGCATGTAGAAATTAAATTCTCTTTTTCCTGTTAACAGAAATAATCGTAAAAATTATTTCATTTAAAGAATTACGATTTTCATAGATATGAAATCAAACATTTTTTTACGTTTAAAAAAAATACACTTTCGATAAAATAAATGTACGTATATCGAAAGGCATTGAGAATTATCTATATGATTACAATAATTAATTCAATTAGAAAACAACTAATAAACACTCGAAAAAAGAATATAATCCATTGTTTGAAAATATTAGCATAGGTTTTCAAGTACGAGCTATATCCTCGATCACAGTCTCCGACAAAAAGTCCCGACGAAAACTCCTATTTTTATCTTTCTTGCACGAGATAGTTATAAACTGTCTAAAATAACTACCGAGTTAAATTACAGCGCTAAACGGTTTCCACGCATAATAATATAAATATGTGATTACATTAATGTAACTACAATACATTATATAATATGTAATTATATTTTATGACTTATTTTAAAATAATGCGAAATTTTCAAGCTTAACTTTGATTTTAAATTAAGTTTTAATCAATAATAATAAATTATTTGCATGGCGAGATATATAATGTTATGTATAATTATTATTTATATATAGAGAATATATATTTCGACATAAATTAATGTCCGAAAAAAATAAATTTGTCTTGCATGCGTTGCATGATCTTGCGTAAATCGCTTTCGTGGCGCAATGCGATATAAAGATGTTTGCTGAGCCATGCGCATGTCATATTGAACAAGGATATCTGATCATATATATTTGCTTAATTATGTATACGCATCATCCTTTTACCGCGTCTTATGTTGATAGTCAGGATTGTGGGGCTATGTGTGTGAGAAGCAACTTTTGGAAAAGCCCTGTGTCGCATTATTAGCGTTTTTTTTTATGTTTGCGAACCGAGTCTATTCTCGACACATATTATTCGATCGGTATGCGTGTATGTATGTATGTATGTATGTATATATACACACAAGGCTGATGGAAGAACGCGCTGCGGCTGACCGACGTGAAGGTTTGCGCGAGATACGCTTGCGCCGTATTTCCTAACTCTAGCTCTGATTAGAAAAGATTCAAGGCGTTTAACTTCATACGAGTTCCTGAATTCTGCACGCATTCACTATATCGAAGTGTACACACGGTGTGTGTGTACAGACTTCACGGTGCTGACTTCGTAAGCAGAGATCGGCTAGCTAGGTAAGATTTGCATTAAAGCCCATTCTCACATTATTTATTAAAATCACCTTAGGATTGAAGATACACATAGTTTTATAAGAATTGGAAATTATTGACAATTAATTAAAGACTTTAGATTGTATCGGGAAAAGATTATTTTTGGGACAATAAATGAATTTCTTGCGCAAAGTGGCGAGTAACAGCGATGTAGTAGTTTTCTATCTATAAGTTTGGTATCATAATTAAATTTTTTTAAATAAAAAGAGAAATTTTAAAACGGCGAAAGAGTCTTTTTCCACGCACATTCGGGCATGAATTGCATAATCAGGGAAAACAAATATTATAGCGCGACAAGTTGATAACTTGCCAAACACAAAATAATTTGCATAGCGACGCGATATATTTAGACCGACAATATTTTTCTATGATATTATCGCTCTGTATATATGTGTGCGCGCGCGCAAATATCAAACTTGTCGAAGGAAAGTACAGAGTGGAAATAAAAAATTGTCAAATAAAATTGCTAAAACTTGAAGCAGCTTATGTTATTGATGTGAAATAGCGAGAATTTTCATAGCCTACTTTTCTTAAAAACTGGAAAATCTACACCGTAAAGAAAATATGCATCAATTTTTTATTCCATGTAGGAGAACGTTTATAATATTCTAATAAGTATAATTTTATCTTCTCCATTTTTTCTCAGTTGAGAATTTTTTAATGCCAATATATTTTTAGAGTAATTATCGAATTTAATAATAATATATTAAGAAATAAATAAATATTTCTCTCTCTTAATATTTTAAAAATTATGAGATATGAAGAAATATAATATATAACAATTGTGGTTAAGATGATTTTGATCATCCGTATTTATAAAAATATACATATATATTGAAAAAATATATGTACTCGTACATACATATATTGGGTTGAACGGAAAGTTCATGCTAACTTTTTGCTAACAGATGAAAATCAAAAAAACGGCACGAATTTTCCGTTCAATCCAATATATAACGCAACAGTCACTGAACTATGTTTCCATTTGATAATGAGCGCAGTCGCGTATGTATACATATACAGGGTGTCCGGTAAATATTGTGCCAACGCTTCTAAGCGGATAAAGTATAGTAAACTGAACAGAAAAGTCCTGTAACATTTTTTTCTATAACGCTCCTTCTATAAAGGAGTTATTATTGAGTAAAATCTGGTCAATCAGCGCCGACTTTTAGCCGGACGCATATCGGTGAGCCACCCGTCTGGTAGTATGCGCCGCCGTAGTGACGGAGCGTTCACGCACACTATCAGGCACGCGACTAAAGGTCGGCGCTGTGTGTGATTGGCAGACTTTACTCAATAATAACTCCTTTATTAAGCATTATAGAAAAAAATGTTACAGGACTTTTCTGTTCAGTTTATTGCGCTCTACCAGCTCACGAGCGTTGGCACAATCTTTACCGGGCATCCTATATACATGTCAATTGTCTTGCCTTAATGTTAATATACACACGTCCAATTAATCAATTCGATTTGCACGTGACTGTTTTGTCGTCCGTTAAAATAACTGTCAACATGTTCACGCATACCTATAGATATTGGATTGCACAATATGTTTGGTGTTCGTCTATAGATAATTTTTATCTATTTTATATGTTGCAGTTACATGATGACAAATTATTTTATTAAGGGTTTTATGAGAATCGCTTTTTATTGTACTATGTCTTTTTTTTGTCATTGCTCAAATTCTTAATTATCGATCGCGTATAACGGAATGTGCGCCCTTCCAGAACCGCGTGTTAGTGTGTACTGTGAAGGTGAACGTGCTCAACTGCATGCGAGGGGACGTTTTCTTCCGGCTCAGATAAATGATGTAACAGAATTGTAGTTTGCTTAATAAGATTCTTTAGCACAAATAAGTAATTTTTCGACACACTTTATGGAATGGCAAAATTACGTTTAATTTGGTATTGCATTTAATTGATATATATGTACATGCATTTTAATTACAACGAATGGCGTGAGTTTCAAAAAAGTTGTGCTTTGCTTGAAAATATGAATGTTGTCTTTTTTTTTACTATATTTGTCAGTTTCTCTAGATAAGAAATCCTATTTAATTTTTTGCGGGTGTCAAATCAATATTCGACAATAAAATGTCGGTTTTTTTTTTTTGTAATATATTTGAATTTATGAATAAAAGTTTACAGCTCGACTCGATGACTCGATGTTTGACGAGAGATTCGTGTATTGCAAAAATATTACAAAAATTCTGGAGCCGGAATGATAAGAGCAATGTACTAACAATAAGATTTCGAGGCAAGATATAGAATCAAATATGATACACGTCGTCAATTAATAAGCGGATGAGAACCGTACGCGACATTGGTGACGATCAAATGTCAGTCAAGGTCAAAGGTCGTTATAGATAAAATCGAGCGTAAAATATCAGGTATTTCTTTCGAAACGATATCCATAGAAAGACATAGAATTTTCCCATGTGACCACACGAAGACTTACCTGTCTATGGAAATGTGGATCGATTCGTGTATGAAAATCGTGCGCGTGTATCAATCCGCTTGTGTAATCCAGCTGATGGTTGGAGTGCGACTAAGAGGGACTATGCAAGCCGTCGTCGGTTTCAAAGTCTTTCTGATTGCGTGTGTATTTGTCACGCGCGTGCGCTCTCGCTCTCTCGTTTATGCAGGTACTCAACTCGTATGGGACGAGCGCGCGATCAGCTGGTCAGTGCCTTCATCTGACCTTAAGCCTGGGGTCAAAAGGGGAGAATGCGTAATTTAATCTCTTGTACAATTTCTTTAGAACACATTCGTAAAGTGAATGATGATAATAATGATAAAAATTCGAGAAATGCATGCAAACAAAAATATGTGATATGAAATACAATATAATTAGAAGAAAGTAAAACAAAGATAGATATATAACTTACAATTAATATTCGGTTTCATTCTCATTAATAAACATTATTTCAAGACAATTGCTGATCATAGATTGTGATTATCTTATCACACAACTAAACACATGCATATTATGTATGAATTCAATTAATTGAAATTGTCTTACAATGTCCGAGCAAATTTTCTTGATTGACATCGTTCTGCAGCACACTCTTTTGTTACGTTACTGGTGTATACCACGTGGTGAATGAACTATCTAAGAAAGAGGACATTGGAGCATCGTTGGTGATAACGACATATCGACTAGTACATAGACAGACAAGCACAAGAGCTTCGCGCTGAGAACCACTTTAAAGGTCACTCAAGGGCACCTTGCTCGACATTCGCCGAAATTGACAAGCATATTTTCCAAACGTTATTAAAAATTGATGCATCCGTTGAAGCGTGCGTTAGGAACGTGCCTCCCTTTTTACATTCGTCAAACTGTGCTATCGCGAGTAATAAGTCCGTTGATAAAGTGAGCTCGACCGATCCTTTTTGCTTTGCATCTTATCTGCCAGTGAACTCTAAGTGATATGATTTCTTCGGATTTCCATTTTCATTGAATCATTCTGTAATTTCTTCACATCATATTTATTCGATATGTCCGAAATTTTTTTTTACATTACCAAATATATGAAAATGTTGGTACAAATATTGATAATAGTGAATGCAAATGAGATATAAATATATTTATGCTATTTAATCTTTTTATGTTTTGAATGAAAAATAATATTTTTGTAGGTATCACGCCGTTTCAGCGTCACGCGTGCAAAATAATTTATCATTATTTAGACTGCGTTCTGATATTCACTGCCAGTACCGAAAATCTATCATTTACATCACGTACACTATAGATTTTCGGTACTGAATATCGAAATTATTATTAATTATATTTATCCCACCAAAAAAACATGATGTAAAAAGTAGCTTTATCCTTTATCATTCTTTTATATATATATATATATATATATATATATATATATATATATATATATATATATATATATAAAAAAAAAAAAAAAAAAAAGGATTCTGTAAAATTTTATAAGCATGTGCTTTGTGTATAATAATCTAAAATAAATATATCCAGTATCTAATTAACTCGATTTTTGTGATGTTCTTACAATCAAAAGATATCATTGGTATTTCGAGTGCACGTGTCAATCTCCCCAAATTGTAACTCTCCTAAAGACGCTTTGGAGCATGATTTGGCTCTTTCAAGGAAGATGACTTGAGCCTTATTTATATTCTCCAGATTGTTTTTCCAAATTTTCATTGCTGCATTCTATGGCAAAGCATAGTAGTATAAGTTTCAGAAAAGCCAAGTTAAATTTTAATGTTTTTAAAACTTTA
The DNA here is from genome assembly GCF_030449975.1 of Polyergus mexicanus. Taxonomy (NCBI): domain Eukaryota; kingdom Metazoa; phylum Arthropoda; class Insecta; order Hymenoptera; family Formicidae; genus Polyergus; species Polyergus mexicanus. The sequence goes on along the minus strand of NW_027223327.1, from coordinate 82,580 downwards.
ATATAAGTTTATTATAAGATTTTCTAAATTATTCGCGCTTTCTTTATTCCATAGACCTTTTTTTTTTATACCGTTTACAGTCCTCAATATTTTGCCAAAGAATTTATGATGAAAAATATTATTAATGACTTTAAATAATTAAATTTAATTATTTACAAAATTCACGTGACTTTAAATGATTAAATAAATTTAATTATTTAAAGTCGCGTGAATTTTGATGTATGTACCTGCAGAGCACGTCCGTAACAGAAACTGAGTCTCCACGGTTTTTTATCATCATGCATATTAATTGCGTTAAGATTTAGCACAGATTCTTCATCATTTTGACCACCGCTCAGAAAAAAGATTGCCGGAATTGCTGCAGGAACTGTTCTTCGTAATGCTCTTAATGTATACTCAGCAACGATCTGTAATACAAATTTTTTTGTGAATTAATACATTAACAATTTACAAAGTATTAATTTATTGAATATAAAAATTTAATTTTATAAAGTTTTACATTTTAAAAACAATAATTATTAATCAATTATTAAATACTTTATATTTATGATAAAGTATTTTAATCAATTTAATATTATTCTAATTTCTTTAGGCAAATATTAAATAAAAATATATTCTTAAGAAAAAAAGATATTACAGTACATATATATATATAATCTTATTAAAATTTATTAAACACCTGCGGTGTGCATCTTGTAGGTTTTTGAATTCTCGATAACACCATTGCTGGCTTCAAAACCATCCCCTCTAGATACACGTGATGTTCGTTTAATGTACGAAATAGAATGGACAACATCTCTTCATGAACTCGCAAAGCTCGATCTATACTATATTCGCCATTATTCAATATTTCCGGTTCCACTATGGGAACCATTCGTGCGCTCTGGCAAATGCTGGCAAACCTAAATAAGAGCAAAGAGCTACTCGAAAATACATTAACGAAAATATGTTACGCATTATACATAACGGAATTTATTCTATATTGCGCAATGACCGTTTCCAAACTGTACATTTTATGCAATTTCCATACGCAAATTATTGCTTTTATAATTCTATCAAATTTTAAATTTTTATCCATGTACAACACAATTATCGTATTGTCGTAACCATGAAAAGCATACATATATAGCTTTTATGACATACTCGATGAAGTTTATTGCGCAGCACAAACGCATAAATTTTTACGAGCTTGTGTCAAACGCGATATGTAAGTATGTGTGAATATCGAAATGGCCAAACACCTCGCGAGAACGTTTGCGTTGGTGTTCATCGCCAGTTGACTAGGACATCGTTCCGAAATTGAAAAAACGCATCTCCACTTGGCAAAATGGCAGCCCTCCTTTTTATAGCGAATACAATTTTCCCATAGGTCATCCAAACCTTGCGTGGTTTTCTCGTCCTCGGTGCCTAGAAGCGGCACCAGGCCTCGATCAACTTTGATGCCGGCTACAATGTTCCTTTGACGCAGCAATTCGACAAATTCCACATTTTTCGATGTTTTCTGATAGATTGTTTCGTGATGCAGAATCACACCGCTTATATATCGTGAAAGTTGAGACTGAAAGATCGAGAGCATATGAGATTACTATAATATATGTATATAATATATATTGTTATACTGTGCACTAAACGCGTATATCGATTTGAGAGAGAAATAATTAATAATATTCGCTAAAATTCCGCATATACGTTCCCCGTATAGTTCAAGATAATACAAATAAGAAATATGAATGTTACATATTCCTGAATAATAAACAAGTTTTTCATAATAAAAATTAATTAATTATATAACAAGTTTACATATATATTGACTTTTAGGGAGAAAGAAATTGTTATTTTTACATCTTTTATCTTTATCTCTATTTTGATAATGTTTGCAGAGAATAAATTATTCAAATGCATTAATTTAATTGTTATTTGTTATACTCTTGAATACACTATTGAGATTGTAATATATTTAGAATCTATTGCGTAATGTTTTTCTCGTGCAATTTAAAATTTCAATCGTCGTTGTATATAGCAACCTTATCTGCAGACAATAGCATCTCTCGATAAGCACATCTCGTGACTTCGGTGTTTTCTATACCGAGCTCTTGGAATCTTTGGTCCAGACTCGCCGGTGACTCGTCGCAAGCTAACAGTCCTTTTCCAGATATGGCGATCGCCTCTATGATCTTTTGTAGTTCCAGACAGACGGCAGAATCGAGTTTGGCGCATTTTGTGGATGATGAAATCTAAATATGTTGCATAAATAAAAGATGAGTACTGATATAAAAATTTTCAAATAAAATATGTATTGAGAGATAATAAAATAACTAATTAGTAAAGAAGCTTTTTATATTCTAATTTGGTATATATTTAACAGTATGTATATTGTGGATCTTAACAGCAGTTGGAATACATGTTGGAAGAGAAGTATATTAAAATATAGAGATATTTTTATCATAAACTCTCTTGCTCTCTCTCTCTCTCTCTCTTTCTGACGCATATGATTGACGTCAAATATTTAAATATATCGAAAAATATATTCGATTTTAATGACTGTTAATGAAATTTATCGATAACTCAATGACACGTTTTATTGCTAATTACCGATATTTGCGAGATATCGTACAAAGGATAGAACGCGATATTCGTAAATAAACCGGCTATAAAGTTGTCTTGCAAAATCAAATTAAATCACGAGATAGTACAGATACACGATTACATTTTGTGCTTCTAAGAATCTCTCTTTTATTACGCGAATTTGATAGAAACGAAATATTCAAAGATAGACTTTTTGCTCTTATCTGTAATTGATTATTTTTACCCAATATAGATCTGCTTCTAAGATATATAATATATGATTTAATTATTTGTATACATTAATAAGAAAATGTAACATCTTACTTTTGTGTATTTAATTACCGAGTATTTGTAACTAATAATAAAAATATAAATATAAATATGAATATAAAAATATCTCTTTTCGATATTGTCAAATATAATTAACATCAATAAAGCAGCGGCGATATATATTATGATAATAATAAAGCGTGAAGGTTACCTTGTCTTTGCAACAACATTTTTCTCCAAATTGCATAATTTTCCGACGTCGAAGAGCAATGATTATACATATATTATATATTTTTTTATTAATTTATTCAATCAATGTATTATGTCATTTACGTACTTATTAACATATGTGATAGTGTAAACAATTACTAAAAAGATTTTCGTCAAGTATAAGCATGAAAAAGAGCCGAAATTGGCCGAAATGTACATTAATTGCGATTTTGATACAAAATCGACATTTTTTAGAAATCGAAACGAGCGACGAAATCGAAATCGAAAATATATCGAAATTCGATCACAGAGTGCACACGATATTATAGTTACGTGACACATACTATAATATCGGCTGCACTTGGGTGAGGAATCGGAACACGGTCTTTTTTGATGAACCGACGGTTAAAATTAGCAGGGTTCCAACTGAAATGATATGAATGCTTGGTTTTCCTTCACCTCTATTTTCTGTTGGCCGCCCTGCTAAATTTAACCGTCGGTTCATCTCACAGCATCTATAAAGCGGCGTCTACAATAGAGATCTTATATACGTTCTAAAGCCCCCGTATCAGACTACGCATTGAAAATTAAAGATTGAAGATTAAAGATTGGAATTTGACTAATCAGAACAAAAAGGACTAAAATTTCTTTATTTTTATTGGTCAAATTTCAATCTTGAATCTTGAATCTCAATTTTCAATGCGTAGTCTGATACGGGTTTTATGCGGCGTCTACATTAGAGATTTTAAGCCCTAAGTCTTAAGAAATTGACCAATCACAGTCGAGTATTCTTCTCATACTTGACTGTAATTGGTCAATTTCTTAAGGCTTAGGGCTTACAATCTCTTGTAGACGCCGCATAAAACTCATATCAGACTACGCATTAAAAATTGAGATTCAAGATTCAAGATTGAAATTTGACCAATAAAAATAAAGAAATTTTAGTCCTTTTTGTTCTGATTAGTCAAATTCCAATCTTTAATCTTCAATCTTTAATTTTCAATGCGTAGTCTGATACGGGCTTTAGAACATATATAAATGGAAGGGGAATAGCAAGCTGAAAAGTGTCGGAAGGAAGTGAGAAAGAAAATTGTAGTTGCCTCTTTCTTTTGAGTAACTACACACACAAGCATCGTGTCTGAGTATACATACTTTTGTGTACACACGCACACACAACACAAACACACGCACACGCACACACACACACACACACATGTGACTAATGTAACCTTATTTTTTATTGGGCCAAACCGGTAAGCCGTGCACGCGCACTTTTGAGCAGTTACTCACAAGAGAGAGGAAACTATGATTTTCTTTCTCACTTCCTTCTGACATGTTTTTCTATCGGAAAACAAATGCATTCCCCTTCTATTTATATATGTTCTAAGGTAGTGGACCGTACACACACAACTCTTAGGTAAAAGTATGTCAAGTATGTATGAGCTATGGCTGACATCATTGATATTATTTTATTCGATAAAATATAAAACTTTTGCATGCAGAGAGTTAAGCAGAAATTTTTCCTCGATTTATTGTACCTGAATTGAAAAGATATCCAAAATGTTTGTAGACATTTTTTTTGTTATTGCTTATTAATATAAAAGTACTTTGTAAAATTTCATAGCCGCTCGCGTAACGCTTAAAAGTATATGTACATACATAAATATACATTGTACTACATACCATACTACATACATCGTTGAATAACCGTGAACTGTGAACAACAAAAATGGCGTATCGCGGTGTAAAGGGATCCGATCCATTTGTGTCAAAAACTTCGCGAAATGAACGTTTTGCGCAAATGTCAAAGCAAGAACAAATTATCCAGCAAAAGAAATTGGAAATTCAAGCGAAAATGCAAGAACAGAAAGCAAAAGAAGCCGTAGAATGCATGAAAAAGTCAAATTCGTCAACTTCGACCACAACAGTTAGTAAAGGCAATTGTCTAAAGTAAGTCTCCTCCGCGCTCATCATTATGTTATATCAATTCAATCCCGAAAACTGAAGCTTATCATTATATAATTTATTTGCTTAGTATCTATATTGATTAATTAGGAAATATAAGGAGCAAAATTCATCATTTATTTGCGTATCTATAGGGAGGAAGATGAAAAGTCTATCGCATCCCTTTCTATGAATGTATTTGCCAATGATGGTAGTTTTCTCGATCAATTTAAGAAAATAGCAAACAAAACAACTGGCAGACAAGAAACTCAGCAGGATAAACCTGAAGATAAAAAGAGAGATGAGAAAAACTTTGAAGCTAGAGAAAAAGACAAAGAAAGAAAGCGGGATGACGAAAAAAATAGAGATTGGGACAGTAGAAGAGATCGTAGGAGAAATGATTCACGTTGGGGAAGAAATTTGGATAGAAAACATAGTTCCTCCTCAAGTCCATCACCTACAAGGCGGAGATCGTCGCCTAGTCCTGAGACACGGCGTAGTTATAATCAATCGCAAAATGGACAACGTGCACAATTTAATCAATTTCCAATTCAAAGTAATAATCACGCTTCTTCCATCCCATCTCTTATGTCTCAACCCGTGCAAATGCAAATGACGAATATTCCGCCCCCGAATATAAGAAATTTGACACCAAGCGGTTCATCCACGCATTTGCAGAGGATACCAGTGTCAAAGAATTTTAACAATTACACAAATATAAGTGATCATTCTAACAATGTTAGAATGCAAATTGCATCACCACATATTATACGTCCTCCTGCTCTTCCTATCCAAACCATTCCACCTAATACAAATGTTCCACCACCAAACATGCAATTATCTCAATCTATGCCAATGTCTAACTTATCTTCACCAACAAACGGACAACAGCACATTATACAAAATTCACAACAATGCAACATACCACCCCCATCATGTAGCGCTAACTTACAGCATCCAAATATTCCACCACCTAACATACCACCGCCGAATATTTTACCATCGATGTCGCAAATGCCACCGACCATGATACCTATTACGGGCTCACAAGCCATCGTAGTGACAGTACCAAGCATAGCCAATGTTCCTCCTCCAAATGTGATAACATCCATGATAATGTCAGCGCCTCCACCAGTGCATACCGTTCCATCAACGATTAATTCGGTTCCACCACCAAACTTGAATATTCCTCCGCCGAATGTTCCACCTTCCACTGTCATTCCAAATACAGCATCATCGCGCGGTCTTGTGCCCACTGGCTATGTTCTCTCTAATCAGGTACCTATCTCGGTGGGCTCCCCTAATATTCAAATACCACCGCCTGTGAGACCACCGACTAATCTACAGAGTCCTGAACAACAAGGTAAGATATCACAATTGACGAATATATATATATATATATATATTTTTTTTTTTTTCATAATGTTATTTATAAGCAGAAAAAAGATTCTTGTTTCTCATCTCTCTTGTGCAATTTTAATATTGTGAATTGTTGGAAAGATTATTTTTTTGTGAGACATGGTATTTTTTAATGGAATTATATAAATAATATTTTTTTATTTCTATCTGAATTATGAATATGTATATAAAATATAAAAAGCGCGAATTAAGATATTATTATACAAAGTGTCTGACAAAGGATTCTAAGTGTGTCTAGTAGAGGCTGAGCAGCTGGCACGCATCGTGGCTGACTGTGGAGATGAAATTGAACAAGAAGTGCGAGAGAAGAATGCTCAAGATCCTAAATTATGGTAACTACTGTCCTCACTGGTCCTTAGTACTTCCATTCCCTATTCCTAATTTGTAATACACAACATTAATACTTTTATAATATTTCTCTGGGACATGTTTTTATTTTATAGAATATTGTACAAATATTTATTATATAGTTCTTAATAATATCTCAGAAAAATTGAATACACAGCTTTGTTAAATGTCTGCTTAATGTGAATTGTTGCAAATATATGTGCTTGCATTCCTAAATATCAATTATATTGCAAAAAAATTTGTTTATTATAACAAACACGGGTACGCGTGTACATACATATTTCTCATATTCTCATAAAACAACCTACATGACATGTTTTAGATTTAATAAACTTGCCAATAATATATGCATTCTAACATAAAATATATTACAAGATTCAAATAATCGCGGGTTAGTAAGAGCCAGAACGCGGATGGTGGTGCGTCAGTTTCATAGAAAACTTAATGAAACTGAATATGTACACAGGGCACGAAATTTACTTGGTGCTATACCAAGATTTTTAAAAATAATCTCGATTCGAGATTTATAATAACCTCTCTTTATCCCCCTGGAGAGACGAAGGCGAGAAAAATGTGCACATTTTCTGTGCACATATTCAGTTTCATAGAAAACTTATTTTTCTATGAAACTGATGCACTACCATCTGCATTCTGGCTCTTACTAGCCCACGATTATTTGAAATTTGTGATGTCACACGAGAGCCTAATTTCTTAAATTTATTAAATATATTCTTTTTTGTAATTACAATAACGATATTACATACATATTATATATTTGACTCATTTTTCTATGACTTACAATAGTGTAAAGAATTGTTTATGTTTTTATTATAATAGAATTATTTAATGTACATGTTCTGCTAATATAATATTTTATATGCACATAAAGAAAACGTTTATATGTAAAACTATGAGAAAATGTTACAAAAGATATAACTGTAAAAAAACTTGAGACAAAATATGTGATTGTTTTTTTTCTTATTGAATTTTTGTGTGTCACATAAAATTTGTAAGCATATATATTATCTATCTATTCTGTAGGCATTATATTTCATCTTTTTGGATATATTTATCTTCAAATATATCGGATTTTATTTTATTACTATCTCGTTTGCAATATGTTTGTTTCACAAAACCATAATATATCTAACCATTATATGGATAATCAGTTACATAATAAAAATAGTATAACGAGATAAATAGTTAACGATAAAAAGTTTTAAAGTAGATAAAAAGATATATATATATATATATATATATATATATGTGCGTGCGTGTGCGTGTGTGTGTGTGTGTGTGTGTGTGTGTGTGTGTGTGTGTGTGTGTGTGTGTGTGTGTGTGTGTGTGTGTGTGTGTGTGTGTGTGTGTGTGTGTGTGTGTGTGTGTGTGTGTGTGTGTGTGTGTGTGTGTGTGTGTGTGTGACATTTGCATATCTCTCTCTAATAAATATGTAAGAACGTATCAGATGTTTATGCTGCATGAGCAATGTGAAATGCTTTACATTTTACAAGTTTCAAATTTGATATAATGTGCCCTGCAGCATTAATAAAAAAAAGATATTTATTTTTTTATGTAAGAAATTTTATTGCATATCTCTTTAGTCATATTGCATATATCTTTTGAAACATATCACATATTTTTTAAATCATTAATTATTTCTTGTTTTTGGTGTGTATGTGCGTGCTTGCGTCTCTCTCTCTCTCTCTCTCTCTCTCTCTCTCTCTATATATATATATATATATATATATATATATATATATATATAGGGCCTACCCTATATATATTACACACATTTCGAAGTAGACATATACTAAATGTAATATGTTACATCAATGCTTCCAACTTTCTTTAATCCAACTAAAATTTTATTTTATATATATATATATATATATTCTGCTATATCTTTATTTGAAATAAATCTAAGCCATAATTATACATAATCATCATTGATATAAATAATATTAGTAACTTCGCTTAAAAAATTAATAAAAGTTTATGTAAATAATGCAACAATCGCATCATTTGATATGCTAATATATCGTTTTTTATATATGTAGATTTATAAATATAGAATATTATCTACATTATTACAGATACACTAGTATCCCGAAATAATAAATTATAATAAAACGCATTGCTAGATACATTTATAATAAAATGCACGATTTTTTTTCAAAATTTTTAAATTGAAGATGATACCTGTATATTGATATTTGATCATTTGACAATTTGTGCTAATATTTGATATATTTCGTAATATACAATTTTTTATTTATTTTTTTGGTATCAGAAATAGATATTTAATTAGAATTAACGACAAATGTCTAGTCGTGACTTCTTTATTAAACTTGAAACGATTGGCAATATTCCGACGAATATCGTACGATACTAATGGGATTTCAGTGTATCAGTGATTAGAAGATATCAAACAATTTCAATCAAATTCAATTACAGTGATAAACTTATTTATATTATTTTTTTCTTTATACATATTAACGCGTTATGTTCTTTTTTATGAAAGTATCTAGGAATACATGTCACTAGACAGCGTTTTAAGTATCATTTTAATCAAGGTTTCTGCATCAAAAGCAAAGTGCAGCGTATCTGCAGTACAGGGGATTGGTTTCAAAATTTCGTGCGGAGAAGCCAAAAGATAAGGATAAGAAGAACACTGGCGCAGAACTTTATTGTCCCGAAGAAGCTCTTAGTGACAATGACGAGGCGGATAAATTACAGAAATCTCATACAATTCCACATGGTGAGTAAAATTGGAACATCTCAAATGATTTTAATGATATTTGATAAAAGTTTTATTACATAATACGTATACACCGTTGATAGTAGATCAGCCAAAGGACGATAACAGGGAAGAACGGAAAAGAAAAAGACGTAGTCGTTGGGGCGATCCAGATGCCAAGGTTCTCGTTACAGAAACAAGTATGTCTTCTGGTAATAGGCCAAATGCTGTACTATGTCAACCTGGTATAGCTATACCGGGACAAATTGGGCAACCCGCTGTCATACTATCCTCTCCATCAAAGGGACAAGATATTAAATCAAAAAATCCAATGCTTACTAAGATTTCACGAAACGATCCTGCGCTTATGCATTATACGAGACAGACATTTGGTACGCTCGATCTAAATGAAGAACAGTGGAAAAAAGCAGAGGATCATTATAAGGTAGATTATTGTCACATTAAATTATTTTATATATACATTAATAAAATAAATATGTTTCAGATAAATCTCTTGTATCAAAATCTCTTGAGAAAAAGGGAAGAAGTGAAACGTTTGGAAGCACAAGGGAAACATAAATACGAATACGATAGCGATGAAGAGATAGAAGGTGGAACTTGGGAACACAAACTGAGGTCTGCTGAAATGGAGGCGACGCAAATGTGGGCCGAGGAATTAACTGCACAAGCAGAAGGCAAACATCACATTGGCGATTTTCTACCTCCGGACGAGCTAAAAAAATTTATGGAACAATATAATGCCATAAAGCAAGGAAAAGAACCTGATTTGAGCGACTATAAAGAATACAAATTAAAAGAAGATAATATAGGTACATTTCATACATGAAGTTTTTCTTTATGTGTCTATATGTGTATGTGCGTTTATCCTCATTATATATATAACAACATGATTTGTATAAAATATTAAAATTTGATAATTATATTCCTAGTTTCTATTAATTGTCAACTTGATTTCAAGACTAAATACTAGTAAAATCTAGTTTTCTTTAGATTTGTTTGAATTGATTGATTGATTGATTACAACTTATATTTTTTCCCTTGTAGGATTTCAAATGTTACAAAAGCTTGGGTGGAGCGAAGGACAAGGCTTGGGTAGTGAGGGTAGCGGTCGTATTGAACCAGTTAATAAGTAAAATCTAGCTTTATACATAACAGTATTATTAGGTTAATGTTAATTTGTTCTTGCTTTGTCAAATATTCTAAAACTTTTGATTAATTAATTTTTCTAGAGCGACAAATAGACTCGATAGTGCAGGTTTAGGTTCCGAAAGACCAGATGGAGTCTCTAGGGACGATGATGAATTTGATGCATATAGGAAACGGATGATGCTTGCCTACAGATTTAGGCCTAATCCACTAGTAAGCACTATCATTGTTACAATAAATACCAGAAATATGTGTGTTTAAGAGTTTATGGTGTCCCATAATAAGATCGCCTATTGGCCCCCTTTGAACTATTGTCTGAAACATTTTTCTCTAAAATACATTGTTCAAGAGATATTTGAGATCGTCATTTTAAATGGGACATCCTCTGTGTGTGTATGTGTGTGTACAGGGTGCGGAAGTAACGCGTTACTTGTAATGTCATTATCGTTACAATTACTTCTTTCGGTAACTGTAACGGTAACGGCATTACAAATTTTGTTTGTAACGGAAAAAATAACTTCGTTACATTTTTCGGTAACGAGTAACGAATTTAACAATTACTTTTATCGTTACTTTTCTCGAATTTATTCGGTATAATTTTTTTACAAACGTATCGATAAGAGTGTTGGAATGCAACATTACATGAAAGCTACTGGAAGCTCTATTTTGGTATCTTGTTTTTTTTCTACTTTGTAAAATAATGTTTAAAAATTTTTAATGTTTAATTTGATTTTGTATTAAAAATAATGGTATGTAAGAAGTTTGTGTTATATATAAAAAAATTAACGAAAATTGTAACGACTCGTTATTTTTTGAGTAACGATAACGGTAACAAGTTACTTTTTAGAAAAAAGAACGGTAACGGTAACGAGTTACTTTTATAAAGTAACTTTCCCAACCCTGTAACACACACATACACACACACACACACACACATATACTTATATTAAAATCGTTGTTTTCTTTTTCAGAATAATCCGAGAAGACCTTATTATTAAGAGAACTAAGAGATATAACTCTAAACACACATATTCTCTTTATTACAGAACAGTGTAGAGCGTAGATTGCCTTTATTTTGTATATATTTGAGATTGGATATTTCATTTTAAAATACATCTCTTATAAAATTTCTGTTTTTCTTCGATCGAAACCGTTTCAGAGAAAATTGTTTTGATGTATGCAAATGAGAGATATATTAATCTAGAGAAATTTATGAACAAAAGTTTTATTCTAAATACATGCTCTTTTTTTCTTATGTAAGAAAGCTTGTATCTTTTCTCGTTATTTATTTTCCCGTTATTCGGTTTCTCGGTGGATATGTCATTGATTTGTTCTTTGCGAAAACTTCACCATTATTTATATATAAGCGTAATTTTTCACGACCTGTTTACACATACATTAAAAGTGATGGCAATACTTGCATGCAGTATTTTTAATTACAATGTCAGAAAGCCTCCTCTCCCCCCAAAAAAACAAAAAAGAACAAGAAGTCACAATTATCTTAACGAAAAATTTCTTTAATAAAATATATTATTCTGGTAAAAGAGTAGATTATATATATATATATATATATCTCTATAGTAGCACATTGATATTTTGATCCCTAAGTTTAATACTTTACATTTTTTTCCTTTAATTCTAAGATTTCCGTTCGGTTTTTCTCTAATCGTCTCGATTCAGATATCAGTTAATATTTTTGAAATCTTATATATATATTAGATAATATGTAATAAAAAAATATTGTGTACGTTTAATTACTTATAATATCTTTTGTTTAACATATATAAATAAGGTACAAGTGAGAGAATATTAATTTATATCTAATTTTTGTCGATAAGATCTTTGAAAAAGTGCCCTTTATCATATTTCTATAAAAACTGTCATTTTTTAATCTTTCTTCGAGAATACTTGTATTATTAA
>NW_027223327.1:0-67500 GCF_030449975.1 Polyergus mexicanus | reverse complement strand
GTGTGTGTGTGTGTGTGTGTACATACACATACACATACATACATACATATACATATCTGTTGACACATCACAAAATAAAATAATTATAAATAAGAGAAAATTTTGATTAGGACAAAAAAATTTTCACATTTCAGTAGCGTTTTTACACGGCGACCCTATACAATTTACGAACTTACCAGCTTGTACTAGCTTGTATTTACGTAATCATGACTTTCATACGTTGCACTTTCATTTTCGAAAGTGTGATGTAATCATATTTAGATAGAAGAATTTGATGAAATATAAGAACTATCGTCACACAAATATTATTGTGGAATTTTGAAAAATCTCATAGTGTATTGTGAAAGGTAAAGACAATTTATACATATAGACGCAATTGTTAACTTAATATTGTTTGGAATATTGTATACGAGTATGTATGTAAAATTTTAGTGATTATGTCGCAAAGTAATCTTGCATTTTTGCGTTGCAGTGTTTTGATTGATTAATGAGACATTTATATGATCGACGCACGATCAAGGTAACATGTATTTTTTGAATACGAGTCGATTTGCGAGAATTTGCTGATTGCTGTGCATTTTCATCGATCTTGATTGCTTAACGAGAGATCGAGGCTATGGAGATTGTATTATAGCGGGCTCGGATATTTCAAGGCGAGATATAACCATTCTCCGACAGAGTCATAATTCGTGATTTGGCCTTACTCCAGTATCCTCGGTATTATAAACGAACAAACTTCGCCCGCAGCTGTCTCGTGTTATCTTGCTCTCGCTCTTCTTTTATAATCTTATTTCCAAGTACAAATAAAAGGCGTAACCAACTAGTGGAATCGTTCGTTAGTAGACAATCATAGTACTGAATCATATCAGTCTCTCGCGTATATTGTTATTTTTAATATTATTTTTTTCTTTCTTTTTAAATTTATTCTTATTTGTCTTTTTCTGCCGTGTTCATCTTTTTCTTGGTTCATCTTCTCGGTAATATATTCGATTCACTTTAGTAGTATTACATATATGTACTTCTTTATTTCCTTCACTTTCCCTCGTTATCTTTATCTTGTGGCACGATCTTTCGAATTCCGATACGTTCGACACGCATTGTTGATCACGATCACAGTAAGATGGGCATCATTTATCGGTTACAGAAAAAATTCTGATGTAATTTTTAACTTGCATTAGATACTCTCGCACGACTAGTCATTGCCTATACATTGTAAATCTAAATCATGGTGCGCGCTCGTTACAGCTGAATAATCTCGTGTAATATCTTTCTAACATAAGCAGCACATTGTATTTTATTAAATTATCGAATTATTGGTAATATTTTCCAAAGAATCTTATGGAAATTTGTAATCGACGAAATTTATAATGGACGATTCTTAATACAAGATTGCGAGTTGAAAGAAAACAATGTGTTTGGAAAAATTATGTTTAAAGTTGACAATTCAACTTTTTCAATTTTATTTTGCGGAAAGGCGAGAGAGAGAGAGAGAGAGAGAGAGAGAGAGAGAGATATCGCATCTTAAATTTTCTTTTAAAAAATGCATTATATCGAGTCGCACACGAGCTCCGCACATTTAATATTTCAGTTCTGATTTTTCATGATATGCGACAAATGAAAAATTGTTTTTTCTTTGCTTTTGGATCGTATATATGCAGAATGATAACTAGAGTGTTTCTTTTTGTAGATATTCCAAGAATACGACGTTGAATAATCGCGATGAAAAGGAATCTGAAGAGTTTTATATTTCCTGAATGAAACTTTATAATCGGAGACCAAGACAGTCCCCTTTCATTGGAATAGCACTCTCTCGGTTTCATTTCTGCAGAGGTTCTCGTTCTCGTCGCAACTCGTTGCGCACGGGCTATGTACACGGCATCGGGCATCGGGCATCGCGGGCATCGGGCACGGGGCATCGGGCACCGGCAGTATCAGGCAATACGGAAAAAGTTCTCGATTCCTGGCGGTACCTCACCTCCTACCTTTTCACTGCCTTTATCGCCACCTGTATGGGTCGATCGAGAATGGGACCAGGACCGCAGGCTGATACGAGAATTGGAAAAGGAACGGTAGTGAGAGTCCAAGTCAGGAGGGAAAGGATTTCGCGGGAGAGACTGTCGCGAGATTGTCGAGTGCGCTCGCGCTCGCGTTCGCGCTGCCGCTCGAGCGCACTTGCGGCCACTTGGATGTGAAAGTAAGTCTGTCTTATACAGTTGACCGAAACTGCGTGTACCCGCTACCCGCGTTCTCGTCGGTTATCCGCGATCGACGTGCCATGCCATCGTAACATATTTCGTCCGATCGTGGGACGCTCATACCTATATGACTCCGATCGAGCGATTCTACAACCGCTCTGTCTATACGCTATAAAAAACAAAAAAAAATCAGTGTTGATTATTTCGCGTCCGTATTATCTACATGTGAGTTAACTTATCGCGACACATGCAATATTTAACAATCGCACGATGGAATCCTTAGTTTTCTTTACATTTACTCGTTACTTTCATTCGTAATCAATTTAAACAACAAATTGTCCGTCAATTGTATTTCTTACTTTGCTCACATTTTTTTCAAGCATTCGATCAACGGTACGTGTGATATTGGCAACGAAGCTTTAAGAAGAAGAAGGAAAAGAAAATAAAAGCGGAAGAAAAAAAAATGGAAGACGAAAAGGCAGTAACGCGCAACAAATGAGAGAAATGTACAACATTTTATGCGGTGGATCGATTATCACTCCATTGGATAATAAAATAAAAAGAAAAAGAAAATTATAGCTTTCAACTCTATACAATAGAGTAAAGCTCTCTCAAGCAAATTGGACGTCTCTTTTCGCATACCAATGTTCCGAAGAGTGTTGTTTGGTACGTTTTTTGTTTTTTTTCTACGACTCGATGTTTCTTCAAAACTACATGTATTAAAATTTTCCATCTTTGAGGGAAGAGTGCGTGGTAATGCATGCGAGTAATATCGGTAGTATCTTCCCGTTCTACGAGTCTAGAAACTAGAACTTTGATCAAACCTCCGGACAAGTATGCGATTGGTGTGTACACGCTGATGTAACAATTGAAATATTCTGCGTTATTTTCGAGTGAAAAATTGTTCAGACTGTGTGATGCATCGATATCCTTTCAAGATATTGTTTTATACATTTATCAAGTTGCATACGAGTTCGTGTAGAAAAGTTTAGGATATTTATGTAAATTGTGTTTCTTGTTTGCATAGCGTTATGCACAGACGCATAAGATTCGTATATATAAATAAATCTTAATAAATCTCATTTTTACTCACATTATCGGCGACAAATTATGTGACAAATCAAAGTGCTTGCGATAAAAGAAAGAAGAAATAGAGTGATTGTATAATACTATAAGAAAAATTATAAATATATATTCATACACATACTCAACAAAGATAGACAGAAAGAAAAGAGAGAAGAAAAGTGGAAAGCGTATGTGCAAAGTCACGTATATATCATCTATTTATCAGATTTTCAATAAATTGACTTATTTATAAAGATTGGAATTTTTTGTGTATATATATATTTATACATATATCTATTCATCTATTGTATGTAACTGTGTGTCTTTACGATTTCAAATGTAATTACTTGACCAAGATTTTTTTCATCGAAACTTAGAATCTGCAAGACTTTGTAATTATGAGACAAACAGTGTTTGTTATCGTGTGCTGCTTTTTGGGCTTTGTCTTAGCGGGAAGTCCTAGATTACCACGAACATCCGCTGATCAACGCAGCACACGTAGTGCAAGCCATAATAACACCGGCGCTACGCTACAGTCGTCTTCTCGCAATTTGCAACGAAATAGGTGAGAGATTGCATCCGTATTCTGATTTTTTTTTTTTTTTTTCCGGAGGGTGGAGGTTAATAAATGATTTCTTCTTATTCCGATTCATATGAAAAGTACAAGGTAAATTGAAATGGGAAATAAGAATTTCTTATAGATGGGGGAATTGACAATTTTAAACTGTGCTCGGGGAGTTATTACGTAAATTATAGTCGATCATACTTTCAAAACTTGCCGATACTCCGCTTATACGGAACTTTCCACTTACAATTACTAGTTTGCGAATGCGTTTCACGCATTATTATCTTTATGCTAACGACATTAAATGTGCGATGTATCATCCGATAGAACGATTGCGCGCCGGTGGCAAATACAATATTTGGTTCGAACCAATAAACCTCTTTTTTTATTTAGTTTAAAATCGAATGGGGAAAGGGAATGGAAAGAATAGTTATATATAATAATAAAATAATTTTCCAATGATAAAGTAATAACAATTATAATGACAAAATTATTAACGAGTATTCACTTATTAATCATTAAAAAAAAAAAAAAAAAAAAGAAAGAAAGAAAAAAGAAAGAAAGAAAGAAATGACTGATGCTATCATTCGAGAGACTGCCTTTTATCGTTTTGATAGATGGACAATGTAATTTAGCGATAGTTTAAAATAAATAATACAATGAATATTGTTTGTTTTAGAGAACAGTACCTTTTTAACGTCTTTGAAGTAATAGTATCAACTTTGGAGTCCAAGTTGCAGCGAATCGAGAATTTAGACAAGGCAGTAGAACATTTGATGAGAAGAGTAGAAGCTTTAGATTCGCGCGTAAATGATAATATTGATAAAACAGACGCGGTTATTACTAAACTTAGAACATTAGATTTGAAACTTTTTAATGCATATCCTATTATGTCAACGGAAACTATTCATGCAGCAAGAATTACTGAAAATAAAAGCGGAGATTATACCGAAGATAGTAAGTATGCGATATATATATATATATATATATATATATATATATATATATATCTTAACGAGGCTAATTGTACTTTATTGTTAGATAATTTCGATTTCTTTCTTTACAAACAATGAAGATCGTTTTTTAATTAAAAACATATTATTATTATATTATCAAATTCAAAAAATGCAACCAATTATTATATTTGTATGTATAATAT
Source organism: Polyergus mexicanus (assembly GCF_030449975.1). NCBI lineage: Eukaryota > Metazoa > Arthropoda > Insecta > Hymenoptera > Formicidae > Polyergus > Polyergus mexicanus. Next base: position 62,516 of record NW_027223327.1, on the reverse strand, counting down.
TGTAGCTCCATTGATACACGTAATTCATCATGATCAGAACCGTCGGACTCCTGAAACGCTTGGCGAAAAATTGGTTTCCTTGGATCAAAAAGTGTCCGATATCGACCATAAGCTTGTTAATCTTAAGAATCAACTCGACAATAATTTTTTACAAAATGACGACATAAATGCTGAAGCAAGTGAAAAAAAACCTGTCAGTATGAGTGTCATCGAAATCACTAAAGCTATGAGTAACGAAGTGATGAACCATATGACAATCGAAATTGAGAATCTTAGGCAAGCGACAGGTAGTATGGATCGAAAGCTTCAATTCCATATGAATTTGGTGTCGGATAATCTCGGAGCGTTATATAATATGGTTACCGACGTGCACGAAGCTATTGTCGAGAAAAATTACGGAAATAATCAACAAAATCATCTCAATTTAACAACGACCGAAGTCCCAACGAAGCAAAGTAAAATCGATCGTCTCGTCGAACAAATGTATCCAATGCTTACTGTTTCTGAAAAAATGGATCAAGTTTGGAATGTAGTGGTAAGTTTTGAACTAAAAACTTATACATTGTATACCATAACATAGGCGATTTTTGCTAGCATAGTACAGAATACAATAATATAGTACGTAAATAAAATACATATATATTTCTCGAATTTGCGCATGATGATGATATTAATATTAACGAATTGGATATAATTAGATAGGGACCAAGAGCTCGGTGGATGATTTGCTGCCGAAATCCGATAAATTACTTACTCAAACACAAAGGCAAGAAAGGGCAATTAGCGAAATTCACGCAGATTTAAGATCAAAAACAAATAAGATTATTGAGAATCTGGAAGGCGTCGAGAGCCGTTTGAGGAAGCAAGAGGACGATGTAGCCACTTTAGCACAACGTCCGATTCCGGCTGAATTGTTACTAGATCCAACAATTGATCGGCTCGTTGAATATGATTCAAACAGGTAAAAATTCCAATCTTAAACTTAAGCATATTATAATAAACGTTTCAACATAAAGAGGATTTAGCAATGGACAGTATATTACTAACTAATAATATGGTAATATATAATAATATATATTGTTTTATAAAATAATGATGATTTTCCGTGGCACACAATTTGGCGAAAAAATTTTTTTTCTTTTTGTTAAAAGTATTTTTTAGTAGAAGAAGCATGACATTTTCTATATATGTATATAAAAAAATAGATTACACGCGCGCGCGCGCGCGCACACACACACACACACACACACACGTATCACATACAAAGAATTCTTATCATCCTTTATTCCAAGATATATCAGCGTAACTGAAGATTTTGCAACGGAGTTGCCCGCAACATCTATGCTACCTACCGCCGCACCGCCCTTGTCAACTACAACATCTATATCGTCTGTCGCTTCACCCTCGAACAATCCTACTAATTCTACGACACCTATGACGGCAACATCTTCAAATATTGCTAGACCAAATAATAGGAATCGGGGGGTTATATTTCCGAGCGTTAAAAATAAACCGAGTTTAGCGAATTCTACCTTTACAAACGATGTATTAATCAACTATAAGGATATCAAGGTATTTTATAATTCACCGCATATATACAACTCTTTCTTTACTCGAAGTCGTGCATTTTATCAGCCGATAGAATATATATGATTTGTGTGAGAAAAAGAGATTCACAAAAAAATTTTACTGTTAAGAATTAGTGTATTGCTGAAGACATTGGGGCTTTTAATTTTCTGCTATATTGTTAATTTCTAGGGTTATTCTTGCGTGGATTTATTAAACGCAGGAATGAGAGACAGTGGGATCTATTACTTGCAAATACGCGGTACGACATATTGGTTCCTCAAGGTTTATTGCGAACAGGAAATTGCTGATGGTGGTTGGACAGTGAGTTTATTATTGCATGATGTGGTATACGATCAAATAATATATTTTAATTCCGACATTAAATTGTTGTTACATTGAGAAGAAAGTATCTTTAAATTTTAATTTAAATTATATTGTCATTTATCGAGAAATCGAGTAAGATATGTCCAATAAGAAAAAGAACGTGCAACGTATCTTTCGATAATCTCGGCAATCGATAACAAATCGAGAATGAGATACGCGCGAACACGGTCGCATGTATATGCCACTCGCGACTCGCAAATTCGCATACTCATACTTAATTTAGGGCCGTGGCACATAAAAAAACTTAAGCAGTAAGACTTAAGACGTAAGCGAATTGACCAATCACGGTCGAACAGTAAGGCAGCCATATTGAAACGTAAGCTACGCTGAAAATTTCGTATGGTTGAAATTCTTAAGTCTTAAGGGCCGTCTACAATCTACAATGGCAGTAACAATGGCTGTATGCTGTAGGAATAGGAGAGTGTACTGTTTTTAGTGACGTAAAGACCGGGAGTAAAACGAAATGAATAATTCCCATTTGCTCTTAAAATCAATTCTTAAAATCTTACTCCTCACTCTGTACTGCCTACTACCATTGTAGAATGCCTTTTAAGTCTTCCTGCTTAAGTTTTTCTATGTGCCACGGCCCTTACATTACATACATACGATAAAAATGATTTTGATGTTAAGGTTATTCAGAGGAGGGATGATTTTGGAGAGCCAAGAGAGAATTTTAATAGGGATTGGGGAGACTATAAAAATGGATTTGGAGATCCTGCTAAGGAATTTTGGCTGGGCAATGAAAATATATACATGTTAACAAATAATGAAGATTACATACTTAGAGTTGAACTTGAAGACTTCGAAGGTAACAAAAGGTATACACATAAATTGTAGATTGATTATCGTTTGATAATTTTTTACGATTGCTGAAGAATGCTAATAGTTTTATAATTTGCAATTTATCCAAATGTAAATGATGAAATTCATCAAATATATTTTACAATTATAATTTGATTTTATTATAGGTATGCTCAATATTCGCATTTTAAGATTTATTCAGAGGGGGAGTATTATAAATTAGAGATAGATGGATATGAAGGAAATGCTGGAGATTCATTAAATGATCCTTGGTATGGATCAAACAATAGCCCATTCTCCACGTACAATAGGTAAGTAATGTATACATACATATATGTGTAATACATTTATTATATATAATGAAATACATCTTTGTATCTTACATCATTACAATGATGCGAGAGATATATGTATGTTCGCTGTAAAAATTGACTGGATTGCATTGGATTTACATACATTTATGACTTTAGGGATAACGATAGATCATCTTTGAATTGTGCTTCGATGCTTAAAGGTGGTTGGTGGTGGAAATCTTGTGGACGTGGCTTGAATGGTCTTTATTTAAACGATCCTCAAGATCTTACTGCACGACAAGGTATGTTTATAACTTCCTAATGCAAACATAATTAATGAAAATTTTGTGCTGTTAATTCATAATCATAATGGAATGGAAATAAGCAAGAATTGTAAATAATGAAAGTTAAAGTTAAATTTTCTTTTGCATATTAGCAAATAAAAATCATGTTATGTTACTAAAGGTATCGTATGGTTCCGCTGGAGAGGTTGGGATTATACTCTAAAACGTGCATTAATGATGATTAAACCAAAAGGTCCAACAACAACAACGACGACAGCGATAATGATATAAATATTAGAACATGTGTAAGCTTTAAGATATTAACTTGATCGAAATTTCTTACAGTATTAAATAATAATCTTGCACATATAGTACTTAAATTATCTATTGCAAATACACAAACATTTATTATTTGGACATAAAAAAAGTATTTTCTTCTGAATTATTTTTCATTAATTTTACATCTACAATTTTTAGATAAGATTACGACTCAAACCTAATTTATAAAGTTATCTTCCCTCTCGAATTCCTTTTTTCCCTTCCTCTTTAAATGGTATAGAATTGCGTTGCGGTGGAGGATTGCATTTCAATTTGGCCCATCTTAAACTGTAATCTATGTAACCATCGTAGGAGTACTGCATTTGATTCTCTTCGGTTTGAAATAAAATGTTCCGCCATTCTGCTTGGAGGAAAATCGCGGCAATTCTGCAAACGCACTTGTAAATGACCGGGTAGCTACAAAATATAATAAACCAAAGTTAATTATTGTGCCTCATCTTTTCATTCAAATTATTCATCTTTATTTCCGTTCTTTTACTTGAATGTGATGAGAAAATAAAATGGCATTCCATAGAGGCAGCAATTTACTTAGTAGAATGGATCCACATTCCAATAAAGCTTCTAATAAACTCAAGAAATGCAAGTTGAGCATTTCAGATAGCTAGAAATAAAATTATCTCTTCATATATTCTTGTTTTAAACTTATCTCAAATGTATCAATTTTAGACAGGTTTAAGACCTTAAGTCAAATAATGTATATTTAGAATCAAACTTACAGCTTTCGAATAAGAAACAAGTTGCAAAATGCATGGCGTTATCTTGCTCCAAAATTCTAACAAAATATTCATAGTGATATTGTGACTCTCGCTGTTTGATGCGTTATTCTTTGACAATTCTTCCAAATAGATCGTCCAAAGCTAAAACGAAACAAAACACTCTGTTAATGTAAACAATGTATGTGTGCGTGCGTGCGTGCATGCCGCTCGCTCGTATGTACATGTATATAAAAATGTGCAATTCAATTTATAACTTCAATAGTTACTTGACAAAGAATAAACGCATGAAAGAGCGACGACATATGGAGAACCGACGTTTTCGATTGTTCTGGAAATCCTGAGAAAATCATTTGTATGTGATCGGCGATATGGCAAGACACTTCTTGAGGAATCGGTTGCGCCAACGGTATCGTTGAATGAGTATTCGTGTTGCCAGTATACATGGCAATGTGCGTTAACGATCCCAGCAATAACCAGGATAAGAGTCTAATGTGGCCGATACAATCGACGTATTCACGAGCACTAAAACATTTACATGAATACATATCTAACCGATTTCCATAATTAAATTCAAGATAATTAAAACTTTGGATGAAACCTTACTGATATCAGAAAAAAAGTAAATTAATAAAGAAAAGGAAAAGATCGATCGCAATAAAAATAGGTATACCCTTGTTGTATAGTAGATGGTGCGGTATATAACCATGGCAAGTAACGCGCGACAGCTCTGTTCTCTCTGTTGTTGCCTCTCGTAATTTCTAAAGCTACATATTGAGCAAGGCCACACTTTAATGTTCCGCCTAACGTATCTTCGTTCAATCCAGCTTGCATACCTTTGCTATAACTCTAAGAAAAGAAAAACCTTTCAAAAATAGCAAAAGCACAAATTTTATAGAATTTTATTAATCATCAATGGATTTATGGATTTGCATGTATGCATATGCGTGCGCGCACACATTACCTTGATCTTGCTTAAAGTGTGAAAATCAGCTAAAAATTCAAGGATATCCGATAACTGACTCTTTAGAGATTCAGACGCGTTCGTATTGTAGATTGGTGACATATCTGTTTGAATATTATTTTCCATCGCGATAATAGTATTAGGCAAGGATCCCCCAATATCCTGCATTATATATAGCAGAGCATTATATTAATATCTTTTGATTACAGATATCTAAAGTTGAAAACTTTACACACACGTAAATATATAAATAAAAATTATAAATTATAAAAAAATTATAAATATGATAATTAATTACCTGAAGCACAAATTGAAGAAGTAACAGAAAATTTGAATCCGGTATTGTAATTTTAAATTTAATAGCCTGAATTAATTCGAATACGATTGTCCTTCCAAAAAAGTGTTTATCACGATCACGAGTAAATCCTCTGTGACACAAGTAGCATAGGTCTGTTAAATAATTATACCGCAATGTTGAATTTTGTATGGCATAACTTAATACTTTGGAAAATGGTTCCAGCATTCCCTAAAAAAAATGATTGGGATACAGTAATAATGTTCAATATAATACAATATATAAATCTGCCATATTAATTTTATTTAATTAATAATCAAGAGAAGGTAACTTCAGGCTTTAAAATCCTTTGATTTTTAATTCCTTTTATATTTAATGTACCTTTGATTGTTGAATCCCTGGTACCTTCAATATAGAAATTATAATTCGCAAGAGAGGAGTGATATCTTCAATGGAAGAAAGCATAAGAACGAGTCTTCGAAATAATCCATCAAACTGTGCCAATAACCCGCTCCATGTAGCTGCACCAGGACCCAATCCTGCTTCCAATGGTAAACAATCCAAGTAACATGCAATATTGTACAATATTATCGGTAGCCGTTCCAATGGCAATGATTTTTTCATATTTAATGTCTGAAATCGAAATTTATAACATGAAACAAGTATGTAATCTATTCTCTCATATATTTAAATGATTAAAAAGTACGCTTACAGTATAAATTGTAAGTAATAATTGACAATTGTACAAAATTGACTTGCGCTTAATATGCAATCATCTCATGATGCTTCCTTACCTCGAGCAACAATTGCAGAGGCGCAATGGGATTTAATTCGTTAAAATCGACTAGAGCTTGAGCGACACTTCTAAAAAACTGCAATCTTGTCGTCTCTGCAAATTGGAAAAAAAAAAAAAAAAGAGAGAGAGAGAGAGAGAGAGATATTATAGCAGACAAAAGGAAGAAATTGTTGTTGTTGTTAATATTATTGTATTATTCAAAGTCTTCCAGATATTGATATTGAAATAAATGTATTGTAAAATCTTCTAATTGATAATTTTAATTGAAACTTTCTATAGCTTTTATAAGCAATTAAATTGGAGCATTATTTTTAGAGCGATTCTTTTTAAAGCGGTTTACTAGTCACAATTTAACGAACGAGTCAGCATTAAATCCTTACCGTTTAAATGAGTTTGAAACATTTGCATGAATACTCCATTAGGTGCTAATTGATGAAGAACGCATCTAAGAAATTGATGCGCTACGCTAACTGCACCACCTGGTAGATGCATATTTGTTTCGCTTTGCCAAGGATACATTGCATTAAGCCCAACTCTGTATAAGTGTATTAGCATATTAGAGTATTAGAGCATCATTTTCCATGGGAGAAGGCGACAAAAACAACAAAGATGGGATATAAATGTGCATAAGTTGCAACTCTATAGTATATATATGTGTATATATGCGATATATATAAACAATTTAAAACGAATTAGAATAGGCAATTAGGAGCCAGCACAGTGTATAGGGCGCAATTGATTTGATTAAAGAGGGAAAAACGTATGTAATAAAATTCGCGAACGTTTCGGTCTTTTTTTGAGATCATCTTTAACACAGACAAAAATGATAAATATCAATTTACATAGCGTTAAATAAAATTAGACATTAAAATCGCAAATAAAGTTGGTAAATAGTTAAAAATAAAATAAAGCTATCATTATTGTCAAGAATAAAACGCCGAATGACCCATATTTATGCGATTTGAACACTCAGCTTAAACAAAATTCTAAAAATTCTTGGATTCTTATGATTCTTATAATTTTTGTATATGCTACTGATTATAATTTTTTGATATTTCAATTATTTCAATTCAATTATTTAAATTTTATAGCTCGAAAATTAACAATATCGATAATTAATCGCTATCGATAATTAACCATCGATAATATCTATTGATGTCTGTAACACATAATACAAACTGTTCTTTCTAACATTGAAATTCTAAAATATTAGCAAAGTATTAGGAACACATAATGAACAAAGAGGTAGTACGAATAAAAATTCGAAGTTTGCAATTCGTGATATTACAATCGGTAATTTATCGATAATTAGTAATAAACTGACACCGGTAAATTATCGATTGTTGGTAAAATGTCGGCGTCGGTATTGCAAATTACAACTTTGAATATTTTGTTCGTACAACTTCTCCGTCCATTATATTCTCCTAATACTTTCCTAATATTTTAGAATTTAAATGTCGATCGATGTCTACAATTCGCGCAACACTTATAATTTTAATATAGTTATATAATTAATTAATAATATGATATTTATATATAATTTTGTGTGTGTGTGTGTGTGTGTGTTTGTGTACATATATATATATATATATAAAAGCGTCAAAATTTATCATACAAAAATATAAAGGTGGGTATATACTTAGCGAACGAACACCGAACGAACAGCGAATGCAAACGTTCATTATTATCATTCAGCAGATATATACGCGAAAGCGAATGCGAACAGAGCGTTCGATTGGCATTCGGCTCGATTCCCTCATGAAGCGGTACATCAAAGACAATTCGTGCGAGAAAAACGTTCAAAACGTTTTGCATTCGCTGTTCGTTCGGTGTTTGTTCGCTAAGTGTATACCCACCTTAACATCTTAATCTCTTACTTGGTAACTACGCTGAGTATTTCCGGTAATAACGGTGCCGCTAAAGATGGTTCCCGATGAATAAACGTTCCCAAAGTTATTATACACAATCCGAGCTCTTCATCGGAATATTCTTCCTTTATCGTTCCGCACTCCGAGCACCTATATCACAATCCATCAAATCCGATTCAATACAATGCAAAAATAATTATTAATAATATCTAGCGTGTCAAATTATACCTATCATAAACGCAATCGTCGCCGATGCGAAATAAACTCTGCTTTAAATTGAAATCTGCATGATACGCTTGTTGAGAGACAAAGTCTAAATTTTGTTGAACTTGTGGGCCAGACCTATCGGATGACAGAACAATTTACCAATTAAGTTTTGATAGTTATTTAAAATTATAAATCCGTACATTTCATTTACATTCTTTTTTGTTAAAAAAATACTAAGAACATAAAGAGGTATATATAATGATGTAGCAGTGTACATTAGGTACATGCGATGGTAAAATTTACCAGGACTCTGTCCGTCTAGCATGAGTAATCGCATCTTGTTCCATTGTAGTTGTGATCTTTCGTATCCTGTCACGTTGAATACGAAATTGATCTCTCGATTTAATCCTCTGATCGTAATCTGCTACTTTCGAGAGAAAATCTCCGGTATCAATCGCTGGTGGAGATGATTCTAAAGCCACTTGTTTAATCAATCTTCTCGGACTTGGCGATCTGCTCGAATTAATTTCATTGCACGTCGGTACAAGTGACGCTGACTGTAGACAAACATAAATTGATCGAATATAAATGTTTATTCTTTTGCTAATTATAACTTAATTCTTTCTATTAAAATTAATCTTCATTTAATTCATATTCTATAAGTACTAAAACTTTCATTTTTCTCTATTTATTAAACTAAATGTATCAAAAACTTTCGTTTAGATTAAAAACAAGATAAACATTTTATTTTTGCAGATTTATCTTTTACACCAAAAGATTGTTTATATATCGTGAATGTATTGGTTATGTATCGTGTATATAAATTAGAATTGTATTAAAATCCATGTAAAATTATTTATTTATTTATTTATTTATTATTATTATTTTTTTTTTAATAGAAAAGGCGTTTTTTTACCATATTTTCAGATGTTCCGCTATCTTGCTTCGTGAATATCATATCACGAGTGTCATGTTTCCAATTGTCATTCGATTTATTTGTATCTGAAAGAAAGAAATATTTCAAAGTATTTACACATTCAGTGACAACTTTCAAAATGCACAAATATGTCAAATTCTCTCTGTAAGATATTTATGAATAAACAACTAAAATTTTAAATCAAATGGGAAAAACCAAGATTCAAAGAAAAGTTTGTGTTGTCTATCACATATGTAGATCTTTTCAATATGGGCTGTCCAACAAAAATTGTTATTAATTTACAGATCGCGCGTTGCACGACAGAAAGATTACACACGATAATACATACTCGTAGATATAAATTATATACGATATTTATATTTTTTACAAACATATAAAGATTTGACAAAAGTATTTTCCAAAAGTCACGAAGAGTCTTAGAAAATTAGTGTGTATATACCTTCGACATGCGAGATATCGAGAGCCTGACGTACTCGTTCAACTAGGCTGGGGAAGTCTCTCTGAGGACCACCGACCGGTAGCAATCGTTCTGGTGTTGGAAACTCTAGCTGAGAAACGCTATGTGGACTCGTAATGTCACTGGACATGCAAGTCTCGCTGTCTTGTTCAAATGAAGAACCTGAGAAAATAAAAAGAATTACAATCAATTCTTTTAAATTGCCATCTTTTTATCATTGGAGCTCGTTTTATTTACTAATTACCATTCATTCCATTATTTTAAAAGTTCTACTCACTGACTGTCAAAATATCCATTTTTGATAATGGTGATTCCGGAGAGCCATATGTGTCTTCGCATCTTAATACACGTTGCGCAGTTCGCGATCCTACAAAAAAATTTCATTTAAACATGTTGTACAATATATGTAACTGTCATGGCGATGTAAGAACGTCAAATATTCTTATATGAATTTTAAATGGAACAATACACACTGACTATCATAAAACCGGATCGCTGCCGACATTTAAAATTCATAAAAGATCATTTGATATTTACGTTTGACGTGACAGTTTAACATTGCGCAAAGTACACTATTTGTATCATGGATATGTAAATGTAAAATAATGACATAAAAAAAAATATATGTGAAAATACGACGATGACATATTAGTAGAGTAATCAGTAGCGTGAATCGCTTACCAGTCGCGCGAGCTATTGTACCAATGGGCAATAATCTTTCGACTGTTGGAGTAGTCATCAAGGCTTGTGGACTAATTGGAAGGCCACCTGTTTGTTGTCCATTCTCCATACTTATGACTTGCGATGATATAGAAGAACTCAATGCTGGTGAACTTGAATGATCACTGTTGGTTACTGTAATCACTTGACAAGGTGAAACTGGCGATGTTGCTGTAATTGTGATTTGTTCCATATGCTTTTGTCTACCTAAATGCTTTGCATTCAGTGATTCCGAATTATTGATAGTGCCTGCAATTTTCACAAATGCTTTATCTTCCTCCTTTTCCTTCTCTTTTTCTTTCTCTTTCTCCGTTTTGTTTTCCTTGCCCTTGCCCTTTTCCTTATCCTTTCCCTTCTCTCTTTCTTTTTCACTTTCTTTCTCTTTCTCCTTCTCTTTTTCCTTTGGTAATTCAGATCTAAAAATTTAAAATATAAAAAGGATATATTTTTTTCACATATATTAATGAGAATAAATATATTTCATCTTTAAAAAGTTGTATTATAGATAATACAATTAAAAAGCTGTTCAATGTTAGATATGATAGAATTGTTAAATATGTTTAAACTAACGAAGAGACTATCAAATTGGGAAGTGAATTTTTAAAGAAATTTTAAAGAGAATAAAAAGAAGAAGAAAAAAAGTGTAAAAGCGAAATGAAATAATTGTTGCTAATTTTTAATGAAGTAATTTAAAATCAAAGTTTTACGTTTTCAATATGTGATAATTTATCGATTATAAAAAGAATAAAACAAACTTGATTAAACACAATTATTTTTCTTGACTTCAGTAGAGATTAGAAATTGTTACCTTTGGATATGAGAAATGCTCGTAGCAACGGCTAAAGCGCTCGATAGATCATACGGTTTTGACGAAATAGTATCTCCATTATATGGCAAATGTTCTTTTTCTTCATTCTTCAATGGTTGCACAGTTGTCTTAGATTGAAATTTTGGAAGTTCCTGTTGTCCGGTTAGAAAAGTGCCCGTTACCATCATTTTCACTCCTTCGTACACGCTCCATTTTTTTTGAGTTCCGCTTTTATTTCCCTGAAGCAAAAGATGACATGTGCTTTTAGGCTATTGATAATGTTCATTCATTTTTTCAAACATGTAATGTATTTCAAATTTAATTAATTAATTAATTTTTTTTTTTTGCTTAATGTTTAGTCATAAAATACTGAATTTTTATTTTATTTCTCTCTTCCAATAAATATCATAATTAGATGCTAAACTAAAGTCTTACAAATGTGTTGATCTTTATAATATAATATAATATAAAGTATATTTACCTGATAAACTTCGTCTTCGTTTCCTAAAAACCATGTAGGTTTCGTCAGAGATTCTGTCTTCGACTTATTAATGTTTCGATTATTTGATTCAGTTATACTCTTTCCATCCGATATAATCGTACATGGCTCTTGAAGAACTGTATTTTGAGGAATTGTATCCTCTAACTCGCCGAGAGATCCTCCGCTGCTATCATGTAAAGTGCTGTCAGATTTAGAACTCTCAGGAATCGCGGCCAGCTCGGACTCCGTATCATCCGCATTGATCGAATAACTTCGCAAAAACATTCGCAATAGTGACAAATTATAACATACCACTATTTGAGTACAGAAGCATAATAATAGTAATATGTGATATATCAATCTTAAATATTATCCGAGAGGAATATGGCAAACAAAAAAATCAATCATTGAAGAGTGTATGTATATCATAGGATTTAAAAAAAAAATACAGCAAACTCCCATATAATGCGCATGGTATTTTTATTCGTATAACGCGATAAAAAATCGCGATACAAAATTGCGATAAGCCGTATATAATATGATGAACCATCATATAACGCGATAGATAAATATCAAATTTTCAATTTTTATATGTAAATTTTACTTCGACAGTTATACTTTTTGTCAAAAATTACATAATAAAAAATTATACAAAGAGATTGTACAATTTAAGGTAAGATAATGAAGAGATTCTGTTAAAGTCTGTTTCTGTTTTGTTTTAAAATAAAATAAAAAATATTTTATTGTTATAATATATTATAGACAAATTTTTAGTTTCTTTTATTATAAACAATGTATTTAAAAACTTTGTAAAATGAGTGTTACGTCACACGAGTGTAAAGTCACACGAGTGTAACGCGGAACGCATTTTTCGAAGGTTTACCTTAATATCGATAATATTGCTTTTATGCCATACAAATTAATTTTCAAATTATCAAATTAATCTATTACAATTATATAAGCTTTTTCCGTTTGCCATTTTTTCATGTAAAAATTATAGATTGTTTCAAATGTAATAGAGAGGAAGACCTGTATGCAAATTTATCGACAATAAATTTACTGACCTAGCGAAATGTTTGTTGAAATAACGACAGGCTGGACCATTATTTTCCTCCCAATGGGTCTCCATTTGTCCGTGTATTCCTCCAGGACTCCGTTGATGCACTGACATCATTGATGCGCGCATTGGCGGAGTTTCCGTGTCCATCTCTCCTATTGCATTCGTTGTCAATTCGTGCTCCACTCCGAGTGAGGGTTGAGACACATCTGAAATAATTGTTTTGTACATATATACAAATTATCCTGCATGTACATATATACTATTATATTTTTTCTTAGAAATTTTCAAATTTTTACCACGTGATCTGGAAGGTGGCGCAGCCATAACTACAGTCGCTGGAATTCTTTTACATTGATGATGCTGCGTGTCAAGCGTATTCAATACTATTTTCACTAATGCTTGAAGTTGATTACACCACGGTTGTTGTCCATACTGACACTGAAGAAATAGTTTATCATTTATGTGGGGGAAAAAAAAATTTTTATTTACTCGCACAAAAATATATTAATTTACAAGTGTATCACAATGTAACTGAACAATGTAAATGTAACTTCCTGGCAAAAAATCGCTTTCCCGCGTATTCTTTCATTTTATAAACATGTATAAGATGTGTATATTCTTTAATGTGTATTCTAGATAATACTGCACTACTTTGTATAAGCTTTCTCCACCTTGTATAAAATGACAAGCAAAGACATCAACCAAGATCGTCTGATGTGTGGCTCCAAATACCAAAGACTATAACTCGGTGGTTGATGATCAGTGGGAGGTATAGATTGTGGAGGGCACGGACAATGTTGTAATATTGCCAAAACTGGCGGCGTCATTACCCAACCCATCACATGATTCTGGTCTAAGAGTTGTGGTAAATTGGCGATAAAGACGTTAAATACTGGTGACAGCCTATAATTTAACAGTTCATTGTTACAAAGTTTAGTAAATCGAAAGATGGAAAATGACAAATATAAGCGTAAATTGATTTTATGCGCAGCTTGAATAAATTTGACAAATTTGTCGACAAAATTGAGAATTGTTTGTATTTTTCGTTTGTTCGTGATAATTTACATGATTAGATTTGTGTGTCTAAAAGTTCATAAACTTTTGTGTAATTCTTATAAATTACAAGTGTGCGTATATTTTGTGTGTGTGTGTGTGTGTGTAATAATACATATTTATTATGATAATACTTGTATATATATATATACTTTTTTTTAACATAATATATATATATATTATGTTAAAAAAAAGTTTATAAAGTTATAGAAATCTCACCTTAGACGTTGTGGAGAAGTATGAAAAGTGCGCTCAGTTTGATTATATCCTAAAAGAAGGTACAAGTGCCGCAAAACTATGCCCTGTGTTTTCGATAGTGGCTTCTCATCCGTTGGATAAGCCTAATTAAATTGTATCAATACATAAATTTGGATACATAAAAGATATTGAGAGAACGTGTTGTCATTTCGAAACATTTTGGATATATATAATTTTGTTTGATTATCTTTAGTGCAGGAACATATTTCTGTTGCTCAAATAAATTGACGATTCACCTGATCTTGTCTCGAGAGAAATTGCATCAACAGAAAGATTAGCAAATGCATCGTTTCTTTATCTGCTTCTTCAAGGTCCACAATTTTGTGAGTGTATCCTGGTAATGCGCTAGCTTCATCAACCATGTTCAGTGAATGTATATGACCATCTGTAAGATTTGCAAATATTAATTTTATGTTTGTTCGACACATTAATTTTATGCAGACTGAAAAGGAAGAAACAAGATCTACTAAATAAGAATAATGTAATATTAACTATTTTTCTAAATCTATATTTGTATATACAATACATAAATACATACATACATACATATGTATATATGTATTTATTTTATATACATATATATATATATATATATATATATATATATATATATATATATATATATAGTACATATATAAAATAAATTAGAGAGTTAACGTTAAATAACAAGGAAATAACATGCACATCACATTTTATCTCACAGATAAATCTTTGAACGTACATTTGCGCGAGCATTGCTAAGGCATCTCTATCAATTATGCAACACTGCATTGCTACTTACCGTTCGATCTGTTCGATCTATTCGAACGATCCATCTGCAGTCGAATGCTTTAACATCCGTGTAATACAAACGAGCAACATTTTTGCGCATATACACATATTTATGTCTCGTCTACAGCTACACAGGCAATACACGCTACTCTACCTGGGATACTGTTATTAGGCGGGGTTGACCCCAATAACTGACCCAGTCCAAATCTCGAGCTCTTCCTTTTCAAGATGGGCGCAGAATATTGTCGGCTGTACACCTTTTCCTTTTCTGCGTGAAAGATGCGGAAAACAAAAGAAAAAAAATAACACACAGTGTACGACATAGTCTGTGAAGTGCGCGAAAAGGCAATAAAAGGAATTTATAAAGCACAGGAACACTTATGCATTGTATACCTTGTTTAGTATCTTGTCGAGGTATCATCGATGCGGGCGCGGACATTGTACGCTTATATGGCCATTTTGTGCCAAAACTTGCGCTCAGCGTTTTTACAGAGCTTGTTCCACTACCATCAGATTGAGATAGTGCTTCGTGCGCACGATGCAATTTCTTCATAAACACTTCGCTATTCAAATCTGTGTTTTTTAGATCTACGACGGAAAGGAAAACTTAATCAATAATGATAATATTTGATGCAAATACATATAAAATCATGGTTCTTTGAAAAACTGGTTCTATAAAAAACTGCAACATATATCTTTCTATCTTCTCTTCCTAATGCTATAATGATACTAACCGCGCAAATAAGCTATATCTCCCGATTTCTCCAAACTGATTTGGGCTTCGAGGAATAATGTATCAAATCGATTTAAGAAAAATTCCCAGGTCAAGATACGCCGATCACTGAGACTATTGTGTAGCTGGTAAAGCGATTGTAATACCATCGGCCGATCTACGATTACGGAATCGAATTGTGTCTCCAGACATAAAATTAACGACTAAAATCATTACAAGTAATATAATTTAAATACAATTAGATTCATTGCACTAAAGCCAAACAATTGAAACAATAGAGGTCTCTCAAACAAATTAATCGATTCTTTAACATTGAAAATATGTAACAGATTTAAATATGTGATATAATATAAATATGTATATAATATAAAAATTTGTCTCATTTAATATTGATAAATTAGATATTTTAAAGCATACATAAATTTAAAGATGATAAGATTTACCCTAATTGCTGCATCATGAATAGTTCCAAGATATAAGGTTGCACGCTGTGCAACGTACACATTATTGTCGTCCATGCTTGTAATCAAGTAACAAAAAGCATTTGCTAATGCAGCTTGAAGACTCAATATGTTCCGTAATGGCGTTGAGTCCATAAATCTTGCAATTAACGTAACACGTTCAACTGAAAAAAAGAAAATACGCACACACACACACACACACATATATATTTTCATTTATTATAATGATGAAAAGATGGCAAAGATCAATTTATTATTCTAAATTATGTACGTGATTACCTGCGACGAATCTAACGCGCCAATCAGAATTGTGAAATTCTTCTTGTACAAGCCGCCAAAAAGTATCAGTGCCACAAGGTAATGTCACACAATGTAATAATAATGGAACAGTCACTTGTGCTATATGTGAATATTCTGCATTTAGGAGCTCCCATAAACTATATAACAAGATAACAATAAAAAGATTGAAAGAGCTGAAACACACAATTCTTATGCGCGTATCTTTCCATCATTAGCTACTTCTGCGAAAAATGTAACATTTCAAATATAACACATATAAAATACACTACTTTTTTATTAACAAGTTTTCCTGGCACCATATAAAGAATCCTTGATGATCCTTCACTGCCATATTAAACGCATCGCCATATAAGCACATTATGTTCAAGCATTGCAACATATAGTAAAGAATGTCAGGTTTGTCGATTGTCATTATCTCCTGTAAATAAAATTTTTATACAAAATTAATCTTTTTTTAAATTTTACACTTTTTGTTAGTTAGTCTTGTGTATGGCTGATGTAATAGAATTTATTTTTGTAATTTATTTATGATTGTAAGACTATTGTAATTGTGATCAAACGTTTTAAATACATGTAGGATTTAAAACATAATTATCGAGTGAATACATAAGCAGAACTGTCTATGCAAACAAAACAGTCCAATTTTTACTTTATAATACAATATATTACCTTCAATAGTTTATGAATATATTGAAGTTGTTCCGGCAATTCTTCTATTGTAAAACGAAACTTCCCTACAGAGGTATGCCAAAAATCATCTAAATCAGCTTCTGGACTTAAGTTCACAGGCTCATCGTTTTCGCCAATCAAATGAGGTTTTGCCACGCTTACCGTTGCAGTAGCTAAAAGCAAGTGTATTTAAGTATACTTATTGTATACTTTATTTATATAATTATATAAATAAAAATTATTATTAAATATATAATTAATTAAAAAGATGCGATATAAAATATTGTCATACCAACATCAGTTTCTGATAACGTAACTGTTCTCGCGACAGCGGACATGACCTTTTCTGTTGGCATTATAGCTGCAAGATCCAGTTGTTCCGAAACTGTCTCTACTGTGGCTGTCATAATCTGTTCGAAAAACTGACATAAACGATCAAAATAGCTAATTCGGTGACATAGATTAGCCTACCGTGTTTTGTGTTCAGGCCATGTCGCAGAAGAAGAGACAAACAGAGAAAGAGAGAAAGGGACAGAGAGAAATAAGCGCACATACGGACATATATAAACAATTAAAATAGTTTGAGTTTAGCATGCGCTGCTTTATTAATGAAGGATTGTATAATACGCAGCTAGATTACAGAAACATGATAATTGCCTCATTGCAAAACAAAATCTTTATTTCCAGTTCAGTCATGAAAATTTAATCCTCAATGAGACTAACATCGAACATGTTATTAGCATTTGAGTTTGAAGGAAAGTTTGTCATAATTATTGATAATTTATTTAGTAAGAAATACGTACGTGTGGCATGTGAACTAAAACTCCGCCTACAGAATGCATTTCTGGCACTGGCATGTTGATAACTACATCCGGTTTCGAATCACTCTTTTTTGCCGTTTCCGGTGAGCTCTTACGGCCATGATCTTCCATGGTCTCATCCACAATTGTCTGAAAGATAACAGATATATGACAATATATTCATTTAATTTTTTTCTCTCACTTTTTTTTCATTCTATAACATCAAAATATCTAAAAAATGCCAGAAATAATTTAAATTCCGGATAAGCTACTTAATAGCGTTGCGGCCCTTACACATAGACAAAACTATTGACAAGCCAGTAGGCATTTTTTTTATGTACTTGGCGTCGCGACCCTACCGCATCGCTTGATAATTCGTGAATATTTATTGCACTATCATTATGATAAAATAAATCGAATAAGTCCAAGTTTTAACTAACATCAGGAGGATACGCCGGATTTTCCGGTGCCATGTATGTAATCAATTGCAAACACAATTGATGCCAAATCACCCTCGACTCGCAATAAGTGCATTCGGTGTCTGATGCATCGCATATATGACAGTTGTGCCAATTAGATGCAACTATGGATTTCATTAAATGGCAAGCATCTCGGCAAACCCATGTATTAATTCCAGTATACTTATCCATATTTTGAAGCTCCATCTGCCAAGATCAAACTTTTCACACATTGCTTTTTCATTAAATAAAACGATTCTAGCATTGCTAATATAACATAGATATAAATATTTACACAAAATCTCACCTGTTTCAGTAATATATCAAGCATAAGAATACAACAAGATAAATTAAGTTCAGCGTTTGTCGAAAATTCCATATGTCTTGGTGTTGATACCATATCATCAGAAAGTGGTGTCGACTTTCCCGAGTCATTTTCGACTATGGAACCTAGATATTTTAAAAGCTATACTAATACTTCCAGAAATTACGCAGTATCTATAGTTGTAAATAAAGAGATTTGTAACTGAATCTCATTCAATATATAATTAACTCGACGCATTCGTCGCAATTGAACTTTGAAACATTAATCTTCAATCTCTCTCAATAAAGAATACGATTACAGTTGATAAAATATTCATCATCTTTATTTAATAAAATATTCATTATAATACTTTTCAGATACATATCTTGTTCAAACTTCCTTCGCAAATTTATGATATATTAAAATATTATGAGAGATATTTTTATATTATTAACATAATATATACTTTAAAGTATGATGCAACAAATATATTATGATCATAAAATTACATACATGTAATATTTCCATCATTATCCTTTGTAAATTTGCTTGGTTTTAGCTCCGATTCTGCACAACTCATTGATTGCATCACGGTAACCCCGTCACTGAATATTGAAAACAATTGGTCTAAAGGCATTGTTATTTCCAGCATAGTAAGTGTCTGCAACCAATTAAGGGCCTGTTCCTGTACTTTTGCGCTTGTATTGACAAATCGCTTCGCTACAAAGTTGTACATCTTCTTCGTGTCAAATCCCAAAGAATTCATGTCTCGATCCAAAATTTTGCTGTTTAAATGCAAGAATTTATAAGAATGACTTTTATAAAAGTGGGAATTACATAGAAAAAAATCAGGACTACAAAAACAAAAACGCATACCTCAATATTATTTTTAACTCTTGAAGTTCATGTTCGGGAACATCATTTACCACTGCTTCCATCCAATGCGGCATCACGTAATCCCATACATCGGACGTAATCACTTCGTACGGTACCAAACAAAATAGTCGATGTAGTCCGTCTTTCAAATGCGACGTTCGTGAAGCCAAGGTTTCCCTTTCATCACAAATGACATTAATCATGTAATTTCTAATCACAAATAATAATCATATCATTTATACAGTAGCAAAATCAAGAGACTGAATTTCATGCATTTGCAACTTTGAATTTTACTCTTTAAATTTTTTATATACACGCGCACATGCACACACAGATATAAATATAAATATATAAATAAAATTTTAATTTTATATATAGTTGTTTGTAAAAATTTCTTATTTATCTCAGGCAAAAATGAGAATCTCTCTCTTACCAATGACCCCCAACTCTGACATAATCCGCAGGATGCGGTAAGAGACAGGAAATGAATACTTCATAATGTGTCTTCATAACTTCCGAAAGCCAGCCACAAACGTGTTCTGTTTTTAATTTCTCGAGCGCGCTTTCTGCTTGGCCTAAAATATTTTCAATCAATCGAGAAATTAATTATAACAAAATAAAAATATTTAAATTGATGCAAGAGAATGCTATTGTAATTTATCATTAGACTACCAATATAGCGTCATAAGATACGATCGAAACACATGAAAAAAATTCAACATTTCCTGAATTTATCATACAACAATACAAAGCTCTTTCAAGATATTCGCTATATTTGAATATAAATTTCGAATGTGTGTCGAATCGTGTGCAGGCAGCTATGTTTGATTTTGATTTTGCGTGCAACTATTATCAATAAATTCTTCAGTTTTAATGTCATCTATATATTTAATCTTTAAAACGGAATAGATTAAATTCGGCTAAATATTTCATTAGGCGTATTTCTGGCCTATTTTCCAAACGATTTCTATGTCGACTATATAGCATTTTGTAATATTTAAGATATTTTTCTTGAGACAACATAAAGTGTGTATGTCATATATGTTGCAATATGTGTACATAATAATAATAATAATAATAATAATAATAATAATAATAATAATAAAAATAAAAATAAAAAAAATGCTTTATTCATATTTAGCCGATATACCATGCTCTATCACCTACATCTGGCTACGTCTACTTGAGTAAAGTGTATATATGCAAAGTGTTAAATTACCAACAGAAAAGATAAGATGTATAAGTCTTTTTTCAATACCATCGAAACAGTAGGCAGTGACATGAAACCAATGAAATAACATTGACAATAAACGGCCCAGTATTTCAACCGGGGTATCCTCATTAGGAGTACAAAGTCCCACAAGCAGCCATACGCCATATCTGCCGAGAAGTTGTCGCTCTTCTAAACTCGTAGGGTCGCAGTGACTTCCGAAGGTACTTCCGACAGTTCCACCACCACCGCCTACGCCACTTCCTGGAAATCCTACGCTTCCCTTGTTGACAGCACTCATTTCCGTCATGTCCCGATTACTATCGATATTTTGCGGTTCAGCTTCCTTAAGCAAACTGTAAAATGAGAGGAAGCTTTGACTTAGTTGAGTTCAGTTGAACATTCGGATAAAACACGATAATTATTCTCGATGGTTAAAATAGCTTGCCTGACGATCGCTTGAACCATATAAGTTTGTGCTTGTGAATCCAACTGCGAGATATGTGGAAGCGCCATGTGATAAACATGATCACCGCCACGACGATTATTGTGACGAATATTGTGACATTGCTGACAATATCGTATAGGATGATTTCCATTGTAACTCGCGCATTCGATCGAAAAACAAATGCTGATGGCCGATTTGTCAGCTGCTCTACAATTCTGGGGGGGAAAAAAAAAAAGAAAAAAAAAAGGGTAAATCTATTTGAATCATATATTATTTTAAATATTTAACCAACAAATACGACAGCAAATTATATCTGTACAAAATTTATACTCGTTTGATTCAATATACTTACCTTGTTTTCACAAATCATGGATACTTGTTGCATCGGATGTAAAATATCGTTAAACATTTGATTCGGATGCTCTCGATGAATCTCGTTCGCGCATTCGATACAAAGATAGAGAGGTGGTGGAGATTCAGTGGCAAATATAATGGAAATACGATGATCGTAACAAACTTTACCAGCTTCCGCATTGCCAGCATTCGGGCAGCTGTCCCGTTGACATACAAACGGAGTGAGATCGTCTGAAACATAGATAATAAAAATTTGTCGCGTCTCTTTTCGTCCCAGGATATCGTTTACTCTATCTTGTCTGTTATACATATCATATATATCATATATATATCATATTTCTTAGAAATACAATAATTTTGATAATAATGTCACATGTAAAAAAGTAAGGAAAAGAACGTATGTATGTGTGTGCGTGTGTGTATGTATGTGTGGGCGCGCATAATACTTACTTGCAAATTTTACCAATACAGCACGGCGGTCAAATAAATTTGGATTAAATGATGGCCAATAATAGAAGAGCAATTTCGCAGCCGATGCTCTCGCTGATGCAGTACCATAAGCGATGACGCAAAGTATATCTTTTATGACTCCCGGTTTCAAAGCCATCAGGCACTCCAGCAATTGACAGTGATGCGCTAAAAGAGAATATTAATTTTTTTATATTATGCATATCATGTACCATAAATTTTATATATGTATATCCTTCTCACATGCATCTTATACACACACACTTTTTGTAATAACAAAAGACTACTGAAAAATTTTAACATGCTGACACACCATGTAAACAACTAATCTAATTCAACAATTTTAATCTATGATTTTATAAATTATATATATTTTAAACAAATTTTATATATTTTTTCCATTTATACATGTATATATGAGGATACCTGGATTATTAGAATATTGAAACACCATCATTATAACAGCAGCTACTGATTGACTAGCAGCATTGTTATTACTAGCTTCAACTTTTCTCGCTGAAAATTAAATTACTCGTTACATATAATACCAATTTATTTGTTCTCTTTTCTCTATTGTTAATTAATCACAACTATTTAATATTTGATGGATATTGTATTATAAAAATAAAAGCGTTAAATTTATTTAAAAGTTATAATTTTAAAATTGTACTAATTCTAAAATAAAAAATATGCATTATTCTACATACTATCAACTTGTTTCTTACTTGGCTGGTAGGCCAATTTCTCATTCAATGAAAAAGCTGCTATTTCGGTAAAGTAATAAAATTTTCTTTTTGCACTCAATCTCTCCCAGATACCATTCTTTCTTGGAGAGAGGAGTAAATGTGCTTGTCATATAAGATATAGACATCAAGTATATACTGTTACAAATATACAATAAAGATACTTACTGATAGTAAATGGCAAAATGTAAAAACAGAGGTAATTGACGATTTCTTCATGCAGTTCCATAGGAAGTACCGATATTGTGCTAGCAGTTAAGTATGATAAATTGTCAATTAGGTCATGATCGAGGAATGGCAGCAGGCATGCTAGACATTGCAACAAAGCTTTTCCAAATGCTACAAAATATATATTAATATATTTATTATGTCTATTAAATTATATGCTTCGTTCAACAAGAACAACATTGTTTTAAAAAGGGAGGAAAATTATAATTAATATATTAATTATAATTAATAGCTTATACAATCATAATCTGTAATTTATTGAAGGTAAGTGAAACACTTCGTTGAACAAAAAAAAAAAAAAAAAAAATCAAATTTTTTTTTTTTAAATTACTGTTTTAGTAATGACAGTACAAAAATATATATTAAATACCTTGCAAACCTATGTGAATCAATGGTACAACATCAATTAGTTGCGTTAGTGCATTGTAAAGTTGTTTATAATCCAAATTTGGATACAATGCCATTCGTTCTCCATCAAGTTGTTGCGACTTGATCATCTCAAATGGCATTTCACGTACTTCTTTTAACAGAGCTGAAAAATTTCAATCTTGTTACATTATTAAATGGATTATGAACGAGACAATAAAATATGTAATGAAACAAACTACTAAATATAATATAATATAACACAAAATACGACCACTTACATAGCAAAGTTTGAGAAAAATATTTTAGCGTGTTTGCAATGTCCAAGCCAGAAGGCATCGGCTGAGTCCCGTGAAGTAACCGTTGATAATAATCATGTAGACTAGTTAGCTTTAAACTGTCTGTAATTAAAAATTTCAATACATACATAAAAAAATATTGCTTTTATTGTATATATTAAAAACCGGGCGGAAATATAACGTTCATATCATCAAGATTTATATAAATTACGAAAAATGGATTTTTAAAATTTTTCAATAAATACAAAAGGTAATATATAGTAAATGTAATAATTACAGGCTGCAAATCTAGTTCCCATCGTATAAATCCACTTGAACAAACTTCTTTCCACACTATACACAAGTATGTCAAATTGTTTTGGATCACAAATTAAACTCTAATAAATTTTAATATAACAAGATGATTCGTTGAAATGTGCTAATAGCGCGCCGAAAAGATTTGTCGTTAAGTGATAATACTTTCGACGAAAAAGACGAAAACAATCTGCACCCTACAAGCGAGCGAAAAATATCCTGCAATTTCTCCGTTCCTCGTAGGATAACGGGAGAAAGGAGACAGCAGTGTTGTTGTTCGGGCCGGGTTTTTTCGCGCATGCGTGACAAACGCGGTATCAGTACAGTGCTTAGTTGACCAAAAAGAAGTACCATTAATCACCCGCACAAAAATATCTAATAATTGTTAAACATCTATTATAAAAATATTAAATATTCAAATAAACACATATATATTATAAATAAAATATAAATAAACTGAAAAAGGAAAGGGTAATAAAATAATTAATTAAAAAACATTTTAATATAAACAAAAGTAAAATTTTATTTTTGGCAGAATCTCGGAGAATACCAACATTTGTTGCAAGGGTAAGGAAAACTGCCAAAAACCTCACCAGTATTCTTACAAAAAATACAAAAAATAAAAATATTTATTTGTTTAAATAAACATAAATAAAATTCATTAAATATAAAAATATCTTTTTAAAAATAATTAATTAAATAATCAATTAAATAAAAAACATTTTTTCTACAAATACTAATTTTAATTATAATGTAATTTATATCATTTTTTTTTATTAAAAGAGACAATATAATAATTAAATAAAATAAATTCTAAAATGTATACTTACCTATTCACCTTAACCTAGTAGCCTGTCCTTATTGCCGGGCCCGCCAAGACTTTCGCGCCCAAACACTACTCCTCTTATATACACCGCTGCTTCGGCTGCCATCTACCACGCATGCGCGAGAAAACCCGGCCCGAACAACAACACTGGGAGACAGTAGCAATGCTGCCAAATTATGGAACGTGAAATGTGAAATGTGATCATGGATAATGGCTCATCCTTAAGCCTATCATACAATGCAAAGGAACAGGGAATAGAAATTATCCATCAATAGGAACAGGGAATAATATCTATTCCCTCCTTCTATTGGTGGATAATTTATATTTCCTATTGCCTATACTTTTGTATTGTGCAATAGGCCTTAAGACTATATTACACTACGGGTTGCAGACTCGATTGCGGTTGGGGTTTACGGTTGACCAATCAAAGCAAAGCAGCTCGCCGGTTGATTGGTCAATCCGCAATTATCAACCGTAATCCCAACTGCAACCGAGTCCGCAACCCATAGTGTAATACGGCCTTTACTCTCGTCCGTCGCCTCATTCTAGACCGAGCGTTTGCCTTTATTTAAGGAAGGGGGGTAAAGATGCTCGTAGAAAAGGCCTCTGTTTCGTGTCCCTTGCGTTCTCTCTTGTTCGCACGTAGCATGAAGAAAGAGAGCGTTATATCTGTGCGAGCGAGAGAGAACGCAAGGAGCACGAAACAGAGTATGTATGTCCTTTTCTACGTGCATCTTTATCCCTACTCCTTAAATAAAGGCGAAGGTCTAGATATACTATGTGTATGGTCTAGATATACTATAGGTCTGTTCTTTACAGCTGAACTGGCCAGTTCAGAGCCCATCCTTCTCCTTCCAATGGGTACAGAAAAAGATAAACTCTGAACCAGTGCAGCTAGTTCAGCTGCAAAGAACAGACCCTATGTCTATGGATTCTTTACTCATTGGTATGGAGCATGGAGTGTGGAGTGGAGGTGGAGAATGCAATATGGCTACGGCGAGGGTTCAATTGGATAAAATGATAGAAAATGGCATGCAAAGTGTTATTAAATTTTAGTGAAATGTTTACTTGTTCCGGTTGTGTAGAATGGGAGGCTGTATAGGTATAACTAGGGCAAGAAATGCCTCAGTTAATGATACATCGGAAAATTCGACAAGAACTAATTCGGGTGAGAGATCGTGTGGTGTGTAAAAGAGATTCGAATCTATCGGAAAGATACATGAAACGTCAACTAACCTTGAAATTAGTTTAGTTTTGTCATTATACTCGAGATATATGTTATTTATTAAATATATGCACCATTTATATCTGTTCAAGATTATCAAACAATATTTATAAAAGAAAAATTATATATATATATATGCGCGCGCGCCCGCGCGGTGTTGTGTGTGTGTGTGTGTGGGGGGGGGGGGGAGGGGTGTTTACATGTATTTCAACATAGCATAGCAGATTATAATGTAGGATATACAACTTATTTTTACAATATATAGATGAAAAGAATTATATTGTAAATTAAAATTGTTGGAAACTTATACCAACTGCTTTATACCGCAAAAACTTTTGATCTATATATTGTAAAATTGAGATTTGATTAGATCATATTGCGAGCAAGTGCAACTTTGAAATTTACACAAATACATACATAAAAAAAAGGAAAAATTGTAAAAAATTAGAACATTTTTTATATATTAGTACAATATTTTTTAGATTGTTGTATTGTCCAAATATAATAACACACTATGAATACAATAAGAAACATAAAAAACTTTTAATATAAGTAAATGAAGAAAAGATTGTTTTATTCGATATATCATATAATAAATATTATAATATAAATTTCTCTGCCATATACTCTATTATATTAAAGCTAATAGGATATATGTTAAACTAAAGCAATATATATTAATATATACATTTTGAGGGAGAGAGATAAATTTTTTTTACTTTTGTTCATCTCTATCTCTATAGGAAATACGAGAAAAAATCATCTTCTATGTCACGAGGTAATTAGATGGAAATCAGATGTACCTCTAACCGAAGGTCAATTAAGAAGTAAGCGAGATGAGTTTTGGGACACTGCACCAGCATTTGATGGTCGCAAAGAGATTTGGGATGCACTGAGGGCAGGTGCAACTGCAGCAGAAGCACAGGACTATCAGTTGGCACAGGCTATATTAGACGGAGCTAATATTTCTGTTCCTAATGGTTTCTTAACAGAATGTTATGACGAGTTAGGAACTCGTTATCAAGTACCTATTTATTGTTTATCCTATCCGATTAATATTGTAAAGGAAGATAGTGGAAGAGATTCACCCGCTGATTGTTCAGGTAATAAAATTTTGTAGAAACTTCTCTGTAGAATATATTTTGTAAGAATTTAATTGAATTTTGCACTTTATTGTTTTCATTAATTCTGCATAGAACCGGTTGACGAAGGAACAGAGCAAATTTTGAAACTTAGACTGTCGACTACTTTAGGAGAAGTTAAACTACCTGTTTATAGCAATGACACTATTGCTATTGCAAAGAAAAAATTACAGGTTAGTACAAATATCAATTATATTTATAATAACTCTGAGTGCACATGTTTATATATGTTGTACGACAATAATCACTGTTGATAATAATTATGATGCTCATAGAGTCAAGAAGGTTTGGAACCATCGCGTCAAAGGTGGTTCTTTGGTGGTAAATTATTGGGTGATAAAATGCATATAGAAGAAGCAAAAGTGCAGCCAGGTTATGTAATACAAGTAATTGTAAATCCAGAAAAAATGGACAGCAACTGTGCAAAAGCTACTTGAACTTGTATGTAAACATGACAGAAAGTATGTTATGTTCAATCAGCAATCAATAATAGGTTTATTTTTAGTTTTCGACAAAATTCATTAACTGCATGTCAAAGTAATATCATATGTGTGTTCTTTAATTTTTTTATTATTTATAACTACGAATATCATTAAAAGTGACAAATCATTTTAAGATAATGTAGACATAACAGAGTTTCACATTATTAACTTGTATTTAATGAAATCATGAGTTAAGTGCAATTATAGTTTTGTTTACTCTATATATATTATATTTATCCATATATATTATCGTGCAATGTAAAAAAATTATGTAAGAATAGCATTTATATAAGAAAAAAAAAGAAAAAAAAGAAAGATCAAGAAATATCAAGTAGAGGCATAGAAGCATATCTTTATAAATTTGATTATCTTCAATATGATATGCTCCAAGCAAATTGACTGAAAAATATATAGATTTATTTATATTTGAACAAAATATATAAATATTATTTTTTATAATTTATGTAGTTTTATTTTATCAAAAATCTTTTTACATTATAATTGCAAAAATTATTATATAAAAGTTAAATATTATTGAATTTATATATTTAAATAAAACGACCATTTATAAGATAATGTTTCAAATAATAGAAAGTGTATACACACTTACACACACATGTAAAGCATAGAATATATATCGCTTTTGTAAAATGGGGAGGGGGAAGGAAGTTACTTTTGATTTTACTCTCTTGTGTCTTTGTCATATTATATTAAAAATACAAAATGTATACTAATATTGAATGGACAATACTGGACAAAAAGCAAAATATAATACTCATTGTAAAATATATCTAAATTATACCTAGGAGACATTTAATGAGTTTCTGCTTGCGATACTACTGAGTTATTCCTTATTCTTTTGTAATTTTTATTACAATTTAGTCTTATGTAAAAAAATAATACAAGAATTTATTTCTTTGTTTCTTTTAATACATATTCTTCATCTAATATTTCAGTTTTAATACATTAATCGTCCTATTAATACTATGTAATATAATAACATGAATCTAAATTTTACTGTACTGTCGTAAATTATATCTTCTCGAGTAAAAACCTAAATTTTATAGGCCTAATCATATAAATACAACTAAAATCTCGAATAAGATTTAGATAACTGAATCATATAGAAAAAAAGTATAATAATAAGATTAAGCATAAATTTGCATTTATCTTGCATAAAAAAATTAAGAATTTATATATATATTAGGGTACAATAGGTTTGTTATATGTGCATGTGATACATACACATATAATATAATATTGTATATATTAGAGGAAGGCGAGAAGGCAGGAGAGAGGCGGACAGATAGATAGACAAATTCTCAAAGAAAGCTTTGCATCAAACAAATCAGTGATTATAATTATCAAATAAAAAAATTTGTTTATTGTAATCTTATATTTGTTCAACGTAATTTTATATGTAACACTTAAATTGTGTATATAAGGAAAAAGATTTACACTGCCTAGTCTCGATTAATTTTACGATAAAAATTTCGAAATTTTGATAGCTTTGATGATATCTAATTTTTTTGTGTCAATCTCTCTCTCTCTTTTTTTTTTTTTTTTTTTTTTTAATGTCAGTCGAATGTTTATTCTATTAAAAGGCAACACAAAGGAAGGAGAGACATGAAGAGAAGTTATGATATTTTTTCTTAATTAACAATTATAGAAAATTCAATCAGTAAAATTGTATTTATATCCATATTACTATGTAACATTAATTATTAAGTACTGTTCACATTGCAGAAGAGTTACAATAACGCTAATAAATTTCTTTATCAAATTAATGTTAAGCTTAGCAGGTCTGTATAATTACTTTGGAATAATTTTAAAGACACCCAAATAATAAGAAAAGAGCCAATCCAATTTGTGTATATGATAAAAATTGAGTGTAATAATCATCTTTTTCTCTCGTGAAATGTGCATATTATACAAACACATTGTGACAGCTCAAAGAATACTAAATAAGATCTCTACATCACATAATTCATATATTGTATATATATATATATATATAATTTACGTACATTATATATATATATATATAAAAACCTAAATTGGTTGTACATTTTATATATATATATATATATATATATATATATATATATATATATATATATAAAATGTACGTAAATTATATCTAACAATAATTAGTATAAATTTGATCATTTTATAATACTTATATATTTTTGTTTGTATATCTAATATCTAAAATATGATTTTTAATATATATTACTATATATATGAGACGCTCAGTTTAATATATTATAAGCAAAAGTGTGATGTCGCAATCGTTGCTAAAATAGGAAAAGAATAACTTTTGTGTAAATAGAAATTGTTAATAATGAAGTGTAATTTTAACTGCCTGATAAAAATGGTACTTAATATTAATAATACTGTATTGGACCAATCCAAAGCATTCTAAAATTAACAAATAATTGGCGATCATAGAGTAAGTGTCCTATGTAAAAATTGTGTCTTCTTCCATGTGTGAAGAGGAGTTAAATAACAAATTATATATCTAATAATAGAAAGGAAAGAGTATCACTTAAATAAACAATTTACACATATTTTAGAATAATTGATTAAACAATATCAAAATATTTGTTTTTATTCCAGAACAATACTATGCAAAATATGCATTTTTCTTTGCACATTGGTATCTTTCAGATTGTCTTTTAAGATCGCGCGCGCGCGCGCGGATGTGTGTGTGTGTGTATGTGTGATAAAATTATATATATATATATATATTATATATATAATATTTTATATAAAAAGTTATATAAAATATTTCATGTTACACATGTATTTGACAATATACATGTTGTTTAGTAAAGAAGGTTGTGTATACAATAATATTAATTACTAATTATTATAAGATATTCTATTGTGAAATAAAGTATAAAAATATTGAATATGAATTCTACATTTTAATTATTTGGACATAGTTATATGATGTAATTATATATGTTATAAAAAAATTAATGAAAAATAGCACATTTTTGTGCTATTAGATAATTTTTTTTTTTATAATAGAAACTTTTTGGAAGAAAGAAAGAAACTCCAATCTATAAGTCTACAATTAGAGTTTTGCTATATATTTTCTTTAAACGAGATTTATTCATTAAACTTTCCTTAAATATTTCAATTCATGACATAGCCATATTATGGTGCTTAAAAGTATAAGACTACCAGATTGATGAGAAGCAGCTAGTGTCAAAGGAACGTGATTTAATAAGGTCGAAATGCCTAAAAGTACTTGAAGATAACCAGCGCAAAGTACAGCAACAACTGCCTTTCTTCCTCGATTAGGAAGTTTATGTTTACGGGATATAACACCCAAACAAGTTATTAATGCTATAGTAGCAATTCCCTATAAAACCATATAAAAACTATATATATTGCATTGTGAAATATAATCTAATGATGAATAATAAATGATTGTATATATGTAACTTACCAAAATCCTATGATCAAATTGGATTGTAGTTGGATTTTCTGTGAAATTTTTTAATATGGGAGACATGGCAAGTATATCATCGGGTATCCATTTATCTGCCATTTTTGGGAAGGTATTATATATAAGACCAGCATCCATGCCAGCTACAAATGCTCCCGACAGAGCGGTGAAAAATATCAATCCTTTTACTGAGTAAATTAATCCTTTAAATCTTTTTATCGTCTTTAGTGCATTATTTGTAACTTTGATATCAGAGAAATTAATAGTTAGCTTTTCAGCAGGAATCAAATGATCCAAAGCATTATAAAGAAATCCAGTATATACAAGCAATGCTAATCCAAGATGCGCAGCTAAACGATATTGTGATACTCGCGGTATATCGGAAGGTTCTACAAAACGATCTTCTAATCCAGATTTAACCATATACCATCCCATGAGTCCTTGTAAGCCAATTAATGAACCTAAAGCAACAATACGTGTTTTCATTCCATGTTTAAGCATACCCTTAAACCAAAAATATGTTGCTGGTATTATAAATATAGCGCCAATCAAACGTCCCCACATTCTATGCAAATATTCCATCCACCAAATACGTTTAAATTCTTCCAATGTCATATTCAGATTGGTTCTACAGAAAATATATACATTAATAGCATATGTATCTCTCATAGTATCATTATTTATATCAATTTTTGTTATATTATTAATATGTTGCATATATGTACTTCTTACATTTTATATTCAGGAAATTGTTTGTAGCGTTCAAATTCTGAAAGCCATTGAATTTCATTGAGAGGCATTTTTTCTCCTAGTAATCTCCAAGTAACCATAGATAAACCTGATTCTGTAAGTCGTGTTATGCCACCTGGATATATATATAAGGGGAAATAATTTACTACTATTTTATAAATAAGTTTTATTTATGTTATACATGTATATGTAATGTTTATTACAAAGATTGTGTAAATTTTAATTAGATAACATTTTAAATCTCATAGAACGCATATACTATTACACTTAAAATTCTATTTTCCATATGTTTTTTCCGTAATAATCTTCATTATGTTGCAAATATAATAATAATATACAAAATAAATAATAGTACCTAATGCAACTGCTACAAAAACCATACTGCCACAAGTGAGCAACCAAAACCCCACAATTTTATCATATTTATTATTCCTTTTTGAAACATAACCACGAATTGCAATATTCACTTGTTCAAGTGGCTTCTGTCAATTATTAAATATGATACGTACATTAGTATATAAGTTTATGCAATATATTATATTGAATTGCGAAACGCAGCTACACACGTGTATCACGCACATACATATGGAAAAGAGAGAGACAATTTATTACCTTTTGTAACAGGGATGAACAATATTTTTTCAAGAAAATATCGTTACATCGAATGATGTCGATTCTTGCATTCGTGAAAAGACATTGTCGACTAAGAGCATATTTTGCAATATTATATGCGCCGAATATTTTTGTACGATATCTCGCAATATTCAACATGTTGTAATTATCAAAGAGTTTATTTTCATACGATAGATATCAATAAAACGTACACACAAAAGCATTCTGTACACAAATATCCATGTTAAAGCGGGGAGCACACACTTTTGCATAAGCGCATAATCATAAGCATAAGGAATTTGATTGGTCCATTTCCTTATGTATAAGGAAATTGACCAATCA
The DNA here is from genome assembly GCF_030449975.1 of Polyergus mexicanus. Lineage (NCBI taxonomy): Eukaryota > Metazoa > Arthropoda > Insecta > Hymenoptera > Formicidae > Polyergus > Polyergus mexicanus. Next base: position 29,608 of record NW_027223327.1, on the reverse strand, counting down.
AATTTCTTATGCTTATGATTATGCGTTTATACAAAAACGTGTGCTCCCCGCTTAACGCGCGGAAATATATACATGAGACCATAGACCATAGACATAGTATATCTAGACCGAGTGTTGAGGAGTGGGAGCCGCGGTGCACGTAGAAAAGGACATACTCTGTTTCGTGTTCCTTGCGTTCTCTCTCGCTCGCACGTAGCATGACGAAAGAGAGCGCTATGCTTTATGCGAGCGAGAGAGAACGCAAGGGGCACGAAACCAGAGAGAAGATATAATAGAGGGCGGGAGTCAGCTAAAAGAGTATCAGGCAATTAGAAAGAGACGAAGTCAAGTGACCTCGCTGTACTTGTCTATTAGCGCATGCGCAGAGTAGAGCATACAGAGTCCGGAGAGTACATTAGCATATAGTAAAAAATATTATAAAGTTATATTTCAAAGAAAATTAATACAGATTTTTAAAAATCTAATAAATGTTTTGTTATGACAGAAAATCAGTTAAAATTGATTAAAAAACGTATTTTGCAATATATAAGTAGACAAAAATTAAACCATAAATAAATGTAATTATTATAATTTTAAGTGTTAATAAACGTAAATTTTAATTTACATTCACAAATTATTTTAAAAATAAATTAGTTTCTTAATGATCAAATTATCAATTTCGATATATTTTAATCTTTAAAGAAATCACAAAAATTTTGTTTATATTACTGTACAAGTAAAATATATAACTAAATTCAATAAACGATTTGCATATGATTCAAATAATAAAGTAATACGAAAAATACATTTAAGTTAAATTGTTATTGCAACAAATTTATTGCTATAAAACTGCTAATACTAAATATCAAAAACTGCGCATGCGCGAATAGACAATGACAGCTAGATCACTTGATTCTATCTCTTTCTAATCGTCTGATGTTTCCACTTACACGATTACCTATGGCTCCCGTCCTCTATTATATCTTCTCTCTGCACGAAAGAGAGTATGTCCTTTTCTACGTGTATCCCAGCTCCCACTCCTTAACATTCGGTCTAGATGGCTGCGGTCGGAAAGACGCTAGAAATGCTTTGAAGCGTTTAATTGACCAATCAGGGCAAAGAGAGTAAAGATTTCTTTATTTTAATTGGTTAATGCAATGCTTCGAAGCATCTCTAGCATCTTCTCGATCGCAGCCATATACTACGTCTATGGCTGTGATTGACCAGTTTTACACAACTACGGATATTATTAAACCCGATTAAGGGCAATTAAGGGTGTCGTGTAACAGAGCTCACTGGCTCTCAGATTCTCAGACTTTTACTTGAGGATAATTGAGGGATTGACGATTGAAGTTGAGAGTTGAGAATACTTGTATCTGATTCTCTCATTGAAATGGCGAATTTTATCAAGAAACGCCATGCTGATAATTACATGGAGGTATCGTATTAGATTAGTTTTGTTTTTTGTAGCGATTTAGTTTTTTATGTGAACTTTCTGCATTATATATAGTATATATGTATACGTTATATATGTACACCAAAAATGTAATAGATATTCAGAAGTTGGGAAACAAGAGATGAAAAACAAAAAGTTCAGCTCACAGACTTCTACATTATATATAAAATATATATAAAAATCTGTGATTCAGCTACAAAAGAACAAATCTTAAACTTATATTGTTGTGTGAAAGCTTTGTTGAAAGAATAACTATATGTTTTTGTAACTGATAAAATTGATTAATGAAAACACAATTCACATTTATATTATTCATTACTCAATATTTATTCTTCACATTATTTTTTATCATGCGTTATATATCATGATTCATTCTATTTAGTCTATCTTTTAGGTAGAGACAATTAATGGTATACAGGGAAAAGTAAAGCAGTATACAGCTAAAAAAAGAGCTAAGAATGTACAAGGTGGAGAACAAAGAAAAGTAAAATAATAAAGTGTTCTATATGTATATATTTAGTAATATATTGTGTATATATGTGTCTTTACACTTTAATTTTACATAATATTTGTTGTAGATATCAGTACCAGCATATAGATATTCACCTCTAAAAGAAAATTGGTTGAAAATATCTGCGCCCATTGTTGAACATTTAAAATTACAAGTTCGCTTCAATCTGAAAACCAGAAATGTTGAAATTAGAACAGCGCCAGAAACTCCCGATATTGCGCATCTCCAAAAAGCAGCGGATTTTGTAAAAGCATTTATTTATGGATTTGAAGTGGACGATGCTTTGGCTTTACTGCGTCTGGATGACCTTTTTGTGGAATCGTTTGAAATACAAGATGTTAGACAACAAATAAAAGGTGATCACCAGTCTAGAGCAATTGGCAGATTGGCAGGCAAAGGTGGAAGAACAAAATTCACTATTGAAAACGTAACAAAGACGAGAATTGTGCTAGCAGATACTAAGATACACATACTTGGTTCTTTTCAAAACATACAGTTAGCTCGTAGAGCAATATGCAATTTAATTTTAGGTAGTCCACCTTCTAAAGTGTATGGACAACTAAGAAATATAGCTAGTAAGATTTCAAAATAATACTGACAGTTATCTATACTTGTTTTTATAGTATATGTACATATATAATTTTTTTTCTTTATGAAGAGTTTGTAATAATAAATATGTTCTTCTTAGAGCTACAATTATATGTTGCATACATTCCTTTCATTGAAAAGTAGATGCCATATAATATATAATTACAAATATAAGAAGGAACAAAATAAACATAGTAATAGAATACAATAGATACAGTAAGATTTTATATTTAGTATGCATATATATATATATATATATATATATATATTCTGTGTACCATATATATAATAACAAATATACACATACATTGATTAGAAATGTGGTTGTAGAGAAAAATTTATAACAAATAACGAAATGCGGTAATATTGATGAGGTAATATATATATATATATATTCTCTCATCTATTAAATAATTTAGTCTTGTCATAATAATTTATAATAGATTCATAAAAGAATTTGATATTTATATTTACGTGGTACTTTATTAAGAACTAATCTACCATCATAACTAAGAGATGCAAATGTCCAGGGATCAGCAGACGACCATTCCACCGCATACACGCTATCTTCGTGCTCTTCGTATCTTCCTACAAGACCATCTTCTAATCTGAAATAATATATGATTCTTTTTCTAATCCATTTGTATAAAATGAATAATTTAATACTTCTCTTATATTCAATAGTATTTTGTACTAAAATAGCACAAAGTACTATTGAATTGTAAAATATATTTCCGTTTACTTTCTTTTTCCGCAAGATTCGTCATTTTGCGAAACAAATTCATCTTCGTTCGACACCATATGTCCAAATGGTTCAGATGAGATAGACGCAATACTGTATAAAATCACTCTAGAGTCACTGCTGGATGTTAAAACGAGCTGATCGTGAAAACGATTAATTCTTATGTTCCATACCCAATGTGAATGTTCCATACGCGATAATACCGGTTCTGTTGGTAATCGAATATCCCAAAATTTCATATATCCATCGTCGCCACAGGTGGATAGAAAATACTGACGATTTGCATTAAAATCTAAATCCCTGCAAGACAAATTGTATGTTAAAATAAAAGCAAAAGTGCTTCAATTCCTTTCAACGTCAAGAAGTAATTTTTACATTATTTACTACCTAATGATTTGCGAATGTGCAGATAAAATAGACCAAGCAGCATTGGCTGGGTTTCTAAAATCCCACCCACGTACATTATTTTCATTCAAAGTTACAAATTGATTGGCACCATTATGAGGATTCCATTTACCATTTGTAAATCGTGGCTGACCTTTGCCTGCCAAAGTACCAGATGCTACTACCTGAATGAAACACAGAAAAATTATAAAATGCTTTAAATGTTTCATAACGATAATAGAAATACATTTGCAGAGAGAATAATCTTGGGTAAATGAAGAAGTAATTAATACCTGTAGTCCTTTGTTTGCTAAATCCCACAAAGCAAAATTATTATCTACTACAGAAACAATCTTTTTACAGTCTATAGGATGATAAGCAATAGTTTTAAGATCAGTGCCAAACGAGGTTGTATCAATATCTGCTAATTTATAGAGTTGTAAAATGTCATTTGTGTACTCTTTTATCTCAGGAAATTTCCAGATAGCTCCTTTCATTTGGCAAGTGCCTTCCTCTAAAAATATAATGCCGATAAAAATTATCAGGAAACATTTAAAACCACAAAGAAACATAAGTATTACTAAATCTAATATGTTTATTCAATTTGACAATAAAAAAATGTTATTTTCAAAAATTGGAGATGCATATGCGACACTAAGGCTTATTTACCATTCAAATGATTATAACATGTAATAAATACATCAGATTCGGTTGGGGAAGCCTGTAAGGACCAAATTTCTCCTAGTGGATGCTGAAATACTTGAGTCTTTAAATTTCCCGTTTCCTCATTAAGTTCCACCAAGTGAATCTGATTATTGCTAAAGTTTAAAGATTGTGTTCCTATCAAAAATCTTACAGCATCGGTCTCAGCTGTTTGAGCAGACAGTGCTCTGGTCTAAATATAAAAAAACAGAGCGTTACTTTAATATAATTATTTATTAACATCATACTTATATAAATAGTCGTATGAAAATTTATTATTTAGCGACAATATGAAATAACGTAAAGTAAAAGAGAAAATATAGATTTTTATTCACATAATTAATTTATACTTGGAATTCGAGTCCATATATGACAGGATTATCATTTTCCATTTTTATATATATATATAAGTCTTTTTCTTTGTTTATTTATCTCTGGTTAAAGAACTCGTGTGCAAATCGACGTGTACGTGTATTTATACACAATTTTTTGATATTATATATGGGTATATATATATTATTATAGCTGCGTTCAAAAATTCACTGCCAATAATGGAAATCTATAGTTCATGTAATGGCTTTTGCACCATCGATACATAAGCGAGGAGCACACGCTTTTGCATAAACGCATAATCATAAGCATAAGAAAATTGATTGGTCCATTTCCTTATGCATAAGGAAATTGACCAATCAAAATCATTATACTTATGATTATGCGCTTATGCAAAAGTATGTGCTCCCCGCTATATTCTGCAACCTCGTAGCACATTTCATGTACTGCGTTCCGATATTCGCTGCCAATACTGAAAATCTCTAGTGTACGTGACGTAAACTATAGATTTTCAATACTGGCAGTGAATATCGGAACGCAGCCATGGACTGCTGATGACAGTGGAAGGTGGAAGGGATAATCGCACAATAAAGCCTGATTGGTTGGCAAAAAATCAGCAGTACTGCTGATTAGGGATGGGCGATGTGTGAAAAAATAATCGATATTAAATTAATCGATGTTTGTATACATCGATGTTGATTAATCGATCATTTAAAAAAAAGTATCGATACATCGATTATTTTAACCGTCGGTTCATCTAACCGGACTTGATGAAATTGATCTTTAATGTTTTATGGAAACCGTGGTTATAGGTTATACTTGATTGTTGATTGTTCGGAGCTTTGTGATTTTGTGGCAATTTGTACATTAATAAGGTATTTTTAGATATGGCTATGTCTCCAAATTTTGATTTAAAAGAGAGACTAAATATTTGTTTCAAAGATGCAACAGCTCTGAATCCACTATGCAGAAGTATATCTTCCGGTACGTATTTTATATAAATACATATATAGAATATTATCTCATATATGTTACTTACTCATTTATATATTTCCTTTTTTAAAACATTTTTTAAATTTTATTGTTTAATATAAGATTAATGAATAATAATAGCAATAAGAAGATATCAAAATTAGGTTTTAACATTAGTCCTGTTTTAAAATGTAATTTATATAACAATATGCATTAATTTCTTTTATTATTTGTCTAGCATCAACTAATTATAATTTTAGGTTATATGCTTATATAAATTGTCTTTTGATTCTTTCTATAGCTATCTTGTGTGATATCTTATGTGTGATTCAACTTTAGATTTTATTTGTTATATACATATGCACACATATGTACACATACAAAATTAAGAATCATTCCAATTATAAGTTATGAAGGATATTAAAATGCTTTTTTTCAGAAATAGAATCTGGTTCAATGAAACTTAGCACATTTGTAGAAACACTAGGCTTTTATATGACGGATCAAAATGTTCTCACAAGGGAAAAAGGAGTTACAGCTCTTTCTTCTGTCTTGTCACAGCTACCCCGAGATTATCTTACCGAGTCAGAATTGTATTTTATTACAATGTTTTATTGTGATAGGATAAAAGATCATTATAATATCATACCATCTGTGTTGAATGGTATTCTAGCACTTGTGAGTATTTATTTTAGAGGCTATCTTTCTCTGTAGATCTTGTAAACCTTTTCTCTTGTCAAATGTTTATTTTTAAACTTTGTTTTAGGTAAACATGACTCATTTACCTCAGAATGCACCATCATCATTGTTAAGAGTTATGTTCGACAATGTTCAATGTCAGTCTCAGTTATTATCAGAACGTCGCAAAATATATGTAATATTCAAAATTTTGATAGAAAACAAACTAGATGATTTGAAATCTATGGAATCAAATTTAGTTTATGGTATTATTAATTCTATCGATGGTGAAAGAGATCCAAACAATCTTATGTTATTGTTTAATATACTACCACATTTTATAAAAAAATTTCCATTGGGACATTTAGCTGAAGAAATGTTTGAAGTTATGGCATGTTATTTCCCAGTTGATTTCAATCCTGTAATTACATTTATTTTTTTTTGCTTTATGCAATATTTAAAAAAATATAAATATATGAATTATAAATATTGTTTACAGTCTGGCACAGAGGATTTAAATGTGACACGAGAAGATTTGGCAAAAAGATTGATTCCTTGCTTATGCATTATTCCAGAGTTTGCTAATTATTGTATTCCTCTTATAGTTGACAAATTATATTCTACCCATAGGATTGCTAAACTTGATTCTTTAAATCTATTGCGCGAAGGCAGTCAAACATTTGGGTTGTTGAAAGTGAAATCGTATTTACCAAAATTATGGACAATTTTAAAGAAAGAAATTATGCCAGGAAAGGACTTCGAAATAAAAAATGCTGCTTTAGAAGCAATAACATCTTTAATTAAAGTTATATCAATCGATGAAGCTATTTGCAAAAATTTCATTGACAAAATAATTATTGACATAAAATTGTTCCTATCCGATGTGCAACTTACTTTTTATAGACCTGCTCAGGAATTTTTGGAGACTATAGCAATAATTAGTAAAACAATATGTGTACAAATCTTACAAGCTGTAATACCTTTATGTATTGGTCAATACTCTACGAGGAATTCCTCAAATGATAAAATTGCATTGATAGAAACTTTAAATAATTTTGTGAAAATTTCTTCTTATCATGGCTTTTGTATTCAAGGTAAGAATTTTTAACTTATAACACCATATCACTATTATCGGATTTTGTGAATTGTGTATGTAATGATATTAATATATGTTTTACGTGTATGCGAAATATGTAGACATTTCAGAATTATCATGGACAAATATACTTCAAATATATGTGGATGATTTAACAGTTGAGAATATAGAGTTGAAAAGCAAAATATTTGTCGGTTTAACAATCCAAAAGGCTTATTTAAACGATGTACAACGCACTATATTCTATAATGCGATATGCGATGAAATTGAAATAGGTCGCATCGAAATACAGATTATATGTCATACAGCTATTGTAGATTTTGCTACATTGTATCTTCAAGAAATATTATTGCTAATTAAAGACAGATTATTATCAAATACAGGTGAGTTATAAAAATGTATATACAGTTAACTAATTTATGTATAATTATCAATAGGAGTGTTAATAATATTATTGGAACGTTTCAGATGAAACGAGAGTAGAAATACTGAAACATAGGATAAAAGCTTTGATAGCAGTTGCAAAAATATATGAATTAGGTTATGTAATTCTCCCACAAATTATCACAATGTTAACAAACAATATTAATATTGACATATGTATTACAGCATTACTGAATATCCAGAAACTAATTGTTTCAAAGAAATCTGATTTCAATATACATCGATTTCTATATAAGGAATGTCACATTATTGATAAATTAATTTCATACAAGACAAATGTGGTTGATCATAAAATATTGATATCTAATGTTTGCCAATTAATTGTACGAAATCTTACAATTGAAGAACAATACACAATTGTAGCAAAGTATGCTGTGGCTTTAAATACAAAAACTTTGAAAACTGACGTGACTATAATAATGAATCTTTTGATTCCTTTACGGAAAGATATCAACTTATATATTAGCAATGATATGGTGGAAAATTTGTATAATCTTGCAGTCAACAGTCGCAGTCCGGATATAAAGCAAACAAGCTGTAAATTTTTATCTGTTTTATTAAATAAAATGGAGATGGCAGATCTTAGTCGAATTGTATCTTATCTCGAAGACAAGATAAATAATAATTTAAAAGCAAATAATGATATTGAACTAAAGCAGAATACAGTTAATTTTCAAATTTGGATAACTAAAGCATTTATTACAAGAGGATATGGCAAATCTCAATATTTCTTGGAAAATGTATGTACAATTTAATATATAATTATATAACACATAATGCTTTCATATGCAAAAAATGATCAAATTTATACATTATATTATTTTTACAGCTTACACATCTATTAATTCACGACGAAATAGGTCAATTTCTAAGCGAACAATATCAAATTTTAGTAAGTAAATACGAAGATACTTTAATAGAGGAAAATTTCTGTAATATAAAAATATTTTATAAACAAAGAGTGTTTGAATATTTGTTGCAACAAACTATTAGTTTTACAAGCTCAAGTAGGCAGAATTATCTTATCGCTTTGGTACATTTATTGGAACAAATGCCTGAAGAATTATTATTTTTGCATTTGATCGAGGTAAGTTTCTTGCTAATCCTTTGGTGATAAAAAATAATAAATTTTACAATAAAATTGTGATTAATATATCGCGTTATTAGTTGGTGCCATTGCTGATCGAATCTCTAGCTCTTAGCAATGAGTATTTAATTCTCTGGACTTTGACGTCGCTTAAACTTTTACTCGATACAAAACACGACATATTTTTTGATAATGTACAGTGTGTCATACCAAGACTTATACAACTATCAGCACATCGAATTATGGTAATTACTCGCATCAACTATAATTTTTCAAACCATTTAGTTTGTTATTATGTAATCTTATATATTTCGATATATTAATAGGGTGTTAGAATCGCGGCTCTGGAATGCCTGGCGCATTATGCCTATTATCCCACTGTTTTAATCAATTCATACAAGCAAGTTGTATTAGACAAATTAGGAGTAATAATCGATGATCGCAAACGTTTAGTCAGGAAAGCTGCCGTGGAAGCGAGAATACGATGGTTTATAGCAGGTGCATCTGGGTCCAAAGAATGAACTATATTGCAGTTTAGTTTTACATATAAATTCGTCTAATATACGATTATATATATTTTATATTTTTCGCCTTATTTTATATATTCTGAAAAATGTAAATTTCTTATTGTTAAATATTTTTTTAATATAAAGACAAGTGATATTTATAAATTGGTATATACAGTTGCCTTTATTTGGATATTTATAATATTATTCACAATATATTTTTTCCTAAGCATCTTCTCTAAGGTTTCCTAATAACTATTCATTTCGTGGATATCTTTCTTAATCGAGTAAAGGATTGATCTTTGTGTAAGTGGATTAAAATCACGACCGAACTAGCTTAGATATGCTCAGTGGGTGTAATGCAAACATGGGCGATGGTGAGAATATAATATTCACGCTTCACTTTACTTTAGGATATTATTAATATTCTACTTTTATCATAGTGTCAATTAGATAGATGTGAAATATTGAAGAATTTTTTTCAAATTTTTCAATTTAACTCGAATTAAATTTTTCATCAAATATTTGTGCATGACACACATATATGCGCTTCTGTAGGCGTGGTAAAGAATGGTGCGTATAAATATGATGATGATACAAAATATATCGGAGATTGGAATCGTAAGGGATTGAAACACGGTGCCGGTTTGTTAATTCTTCCGGACGGAACACGATATGAAGGAGCATTTCAGAATGGATTATGTTCTGGCTTGGGAATTATTATATTTCCCGATGGAGCAAAGTAACATCGCAAATTTATTTCGCGTTTTTATATCGCCTTCCACTTAATAATATCGTTGCATTTATAAAAAAAGTACATTTTTCATTCTTAGATACGAAGGCGAGTTTATGCAAGGATGGTTCCATGGCCATGGTGTATTTTGGAGAGCCGACGGTATGAAATTCGAAGGGGAATTTCGTGGGGGTCGTGTCTGGGGCTTAGGTAGATGTGAATCAGATTATATAATAAATAATTATGGAACTTTATAATTTTTTAATTCGAAAAGGGTATTGTGAGTGTTTTTAGATCGAGCTTTTTATATAAGTTGCATATGTATAACTGTTTACAATTAGTTATATATTAGTTATATGTTATTTATTGAATAGGTTTAGTGACTTATGCCGATGGATCGCACGGATTTCCAAGGAATGAAGGTTTTTTTCAAGATTGCAGATTAGTAAGACGACGACGTTGTCCGGACATAGTACAAAAAGCGCAAAAAATTTCCATGATGGCACGTGCGCAATGTAATTGAACGGGAATAGACATTTAGAGCTAGTACATACATATAACTAAAAAAGAAGACATGTATAGATAGTCTTCGTTCACTAGAGTCCGTATTTCTCTTTGCAAATAAAACAAAAATAAAAACACATCTATATGTGTCTATATATATCTTTATTGATATTCATATATTGATATTCATACTTGAGAGAGGGAGAGGTGAGAGAGAGAGAGAGAGAGAGAGAGAGAGAGAGAGAGAGAGAGAGAGAATCTTATAATTTCCTCCTTATATTGTATCGAATATCGTTGGCATTTCTGCTCATGCGTGCGAGTAAAACTTTAATTTTTGAAACATTTTTCGAGTAAATAGTATACAGTTAAAAAATGAAAATATCTATCTTAATACACATATTAGTTATATAAAATTGAAATTTAAATGCAAACAATATTTGTGATGTCAATCTCTTGAATTCAGAACGAAATGTTATTATAATGAGTTCAAAAGAAAAAGTTGGAGAGAGGGAACAACAAGGCTAGACTACTTTCCGCTCAGAGAGGCGTGGTCTCCAAGCCGGATGTTCCAGTTTTAAAGACACGAAGGTACTAAGGGATAATACCAACATCAATATATAAAAATACGCTTTTAATGTCTTGGTACGACAATATATTATTACTATTTCGATTTTATATTTTGTTATACATTCTATCGAACATTTTACTGGAACATGAAGAGAGATCGAAATTTTAAATTTATAAATTTAATTTAAGGGTATATATACACGAGTAAGTTTTACATATTTTCCTACATTTTTCATATCCTATTTTCTTTTATTTTATTTACGCGAAAAGATCGTCTTTAAAAATTTTGTAAATATACAATATATATATTCTTGTTAAGAATAATATGTTAAATAATAAATCACAAATAAAAAGAGCACAACGTACAGCAAAATAAAAACACACAAAAGTTATTAAAATAGAATAATATTCAAGGAGAAAGATAGAAATAAATATTCAATTTTTGAGAAGAGCATTATCTATTTTTGTATATAAAACTTAATAAAAGAAAAACACACTTCACAAAAAAAATGCAATATTTATAAGTTTTTCTTATTGGAACGGTATATGAAACTTAACGAGGAGTAAGACGTTCGCACGCACAATGGCGCAATATTAAATTTATCCTTGACACTCTCTCTCCCACTGTAGGGAACTTGTGTACATCGAAAGATTTCGTGGTTCATCGTTTGTCCGTTAAGTATAAAAGTACCGATTGTCACCGGGAGTAGCATTCGTATTTCGGCACAGACGTAGAATACTCATCGCAAGATTTACCTAAAATAATAAAAACAATGGCAGTTAAGGTACGTTATACGCGTATATCATTTAATATGATTTACAATCATGTAACTACATTTATTTATCAGACTCATAAGATAAGAATAATATATAAATCATATAGTTGAAAATTTATAAATCAATATTAATGGAAATCCTATATTTCAGCTATTTGTAATAGTTTGCGTTTTGGCCGCGGCCAATGCCGGCTATGTTGGAGTGTCTCCCACCTTACAATATCAAATCGCGTCAATAGCGCATGTTCAACCCCATGCTATTACATCGACATCCGATAATATATTACGCAGCCATGGTAATTTGGCACAAATAGCTACGCAAACGAAAACCATCGACACGCCTTTCTCTAGTTCGAGCAAGACTGACATTCGCGTAAGCAATCCGGCTGTCACGTACGCGCACATTGCTCATCCAGCTACTCCATTGACGTACACTGATGCAGCTGCAGCCATACCGGTGTCGGCGGCTATACGTACTCCGGCCGCTCTCGGAGTCGCTTACTCGCCGGCGGTCGAGGTATCTCACATGAGCTATAGCAGTCCAATTGGAATTGCTTACGCCTACTAAATATAGAATCGATTACATACTCGTCAGCTTTTTTCTTTTCATATAATATAATAGATAAATAAATATATGTATATGGACACATATTTATATCCAAATATTCTTCAACAATTATAATTTGTGTATGCAACGAACTACACATGTTTTTTTAATAACATTACACACAATTGCGCAATATATAAGAATCATTTTATAACTTTTAAGTTCTCCTCTAAAATTGTAAAATACATCGCGTAAAAAAATATTATATATATAAAAATTTATTTGTATATGATGGACGTATTGAGTAAAACATTTTCTCTGATAGAAATAAGAATAAAGTTCAAATATTTTCTATATCGAATTTTTTATTACTAATTCATATCTTTCGTTTGGTCCTTGTTAATAATTTCTAGAATTTAAAATATGGAGGAAAATCTTTTTTGATAGAAAAAAAATTAGCTTTAGAAAATTGTGAAATGTGTATATATTAGCGAATTGTATCTGATTAAGGGCGGTGTATTTTGCTGTAACATATGATGCAATGTGCCGGTGGCATGTTTTATATATCATTTAACGCGACAAGTTTAGCTTGTTAGCTTAAGTCCTAATCCTAGGCTGCGTTCAGAAACATCCCCGGATGCACACGAATGTCGTTCTATCTTTGTTCAACTTTTAGTAAATAATAAAGATAGAACGCTTGTGTGCAATCGGGGATGTTTCTGAACGCAGGGCTAGAGGTGCAGCTAATCCGATAGTCACGATAGTGGGTTGAGCCCATGCAGCGGCAGGAGCGGTAGCGATCAATGGCGCTGCAACATTATTTAATATTTAATATTTAATGTTTATTTAAGTAGACGGACAGAGAGAGAGAGAGAGAGAGAGAGAGGGGGGGGAGGGGAGAAGAGGAGGAGGGGAGAAGGGGAGGAAGAGAGAGAAAAACAAGGAGAAAGACTTATATTTCTTTGCAAATTGATCATCCGCAAGAAAATTACATTGAATTCTACTATATGGGTTATTTGATGAAGAGCGATATACATTATTGATTATATATATAATTTATATCTATACGTAAATAATGTCATCTCGCGATGACGCAATATGTCTTTTGTCTTTCTTTTAAAGATATCCGTCTCTTTTTTTGACTATGCTTGCACATGCTACAACATGTGCTACAACATAATTTATATTAATTGTAATAAAAATGATGAAATATAATGACGACTTATACACTAAGCAATTATACACACACATATATGTATACATATATGTATTATGCAATAATAAATAATTTTAAACAGACTTTTATCCGCTCCGAAAATACACTTCTTTAAAGATGCCCTCACAGCACCGAACATTGCAGTAAGATTTATAAGGAGATTACAAACTTACACATTTTACTCATTTTACTTTCAAACTCGTCTAGTATACTTTTGATGCATTTTTTTCCAAAAACTTAGTATTTGTATGTGTATCGAACGCATGGTAGCGAGCGCTATACTCATGTTATTGCATCACGTATAGTTGATGTAATGTGTATATATTATCTCTTGCGAAGCCATGAATAAATTTTATGATCCCGGCGACAATCATACAAAATATATTAAAAAATATATGTGAACAATATTTATATATTTATGCCTGACATTTTAATTTCAAACTATGAGATTATATCCTGTAGAATTAAAAATAATCATTTCAAGGAACAGAAATTGCAACATATATGTTTCTATAAAAATATTTTCATTAAACTTTCTTAATAATTGACGAACAATGCGTATAAATTTGCGAGAAAAAAAGTAAAAATAATTTTTTAAACTTTTCTTTAACTTGTCGAGAGCGGTAATTTACGCAATTTTTGACCTTGCAAAAGATACATTTGTGAACCATGTTCTTGTAAAAGAAAAAAAGAAAGAAAAACGATGAAGGTGACCTACATATGTACATGATGTATGGTTAAAGATTGAAACTGGACCACGCCCTTTTATCTTATATTTGTCTTAATTTTTTCATATACCAATAAATTAAGAGTAAAATTCATTTTTCAATTATTTTATAATATTAATATTTATAAATATATAAGTTTTATAATTGTGTAAAAGAGAGAGAATTGATTATTTCAAAGCTGTAGAGAAAAAGGCATAATATTATTTGACAACCAAACATATATATTTCAATCTCTGACAAATCTTTTATCGAGTATTTATTAATATTAGAATTCTCCTTGTTCTTACCTCATGTTAAAAATTAATAATAACATTATTATTGAGAAATATCCCAGCAAACACATTTTTATAACTATGTTATAACGGTTACATAACTCAGTGTAATCGAATATAACGAGTAATATTACAGGATTGTAACATGTAGTACACTCATCATTCCTTGTAATTTCCCACTCAAGTACATTAACGATATTTATTTGTTTGAAAAACTTTTATTTCATTCTTTCCATGTATCTGATATTATATACACGCATTTATAAGTGGGGAGCACATATTGATTAAACATTTGTTATTAAATAAGAAGAAAGTCTAGTAATTTTCACTTAAGTTCCCGCAAGTTTGTTTCACACGTAGCGGAAGAATATGAAATATATACATATTCTGAAAGCTGATATTTCAACGCGTCTTTCTATGCGATTTGTATGTGGATTTGTCAATTTTAAGTGTGTTTATGTTAAAAGTGAAAATGAAGAAAAATAAGGTGCATTTTCGTCATTTAATGCTCTTTTATTTTCGGAAAGGAAAAAATATTATACAAACAGCAAAAAAGATATGTGCCGTTTATGGAAATGATGCCATAGCTGAAAGTACTGTTCGCAAGTGGTTTGCTCAGTTCAGAAGTGGCAATTTTGATTTGGAAGAATGTTCCGGCAGGCCTGCAGTCGTTGATGATGATCAAATCGTAACGCTAATTGAAAATAATCCACGTTACATGACATGGGACATCGCAGAGATACTCCACACATCTCATATAAGCGCGTGAGATATTTAAACATTGTCTTTGAATTTTGCTTAAAAAATGCTACGAACTTACATATATACCGACTCAATATTTAGTTATGAATAATTGATAATATCTGCGCAAGGCCGTTAATATTATGATATGATCAGGATATAATTATGACACATACACAGTTTGCTTAACTCATACTGAAACTTGAATATATTTATATATTTATACACATTTTGTACATCTATTTTTATTTCATGTATATATATACACACATATACATACACAACGTAATTTGTGCCCATTAAATATGTAGGATTATTCCTCAATAAAATGTGATAATTGCCGCGCGGCTGATAGCGCGCGTGGCTATATAGTATTGTATATACTATCCGACGCGCGATTCACATATGTATATGTTTATGTATACATCTATTATATATACCTATGTATATGTTGATTTCATATCGAGGTAAATTATATATTATATACTTTTTCTCAATATTATAAAATGCAAAAATTTTGTAGAAATGTTTTCGCGATTTGCTTGTTTTAAAATTCATTGAAAGAAAAAATGTGCAATCTGTTCAGTATAATAATTACAATTTAATATATCGCATTGCGATATAAGATGCAACAATATCATTCATTGCAGAAGGTAAAAAAACATACAAATATGTATTTGTATGTAAAAAAATTCAGTAAAATTCAGTTCATCATTTACTTCTATAATAATTTTCATTTTATCTTAAAATAAGCAAAAAAAGAAAAATATTATAATTCTTATATCATTTCTTTACAAGATATTCTTTTGTGGTCTATCACCAAAAATAGCCGTTCCTACTCTTACATTTGTGCTGCCAAGTTCAATCTATAGTAGAAAATGAAAATTGCATTTAATGCAAGTGTATAAAGATGTATAAAATTTATCAACAGCACTATTCAAAAATAAATTGCATTTAAATATCTCACCGCATGTTCATAGTCGCTAGACATTCCCATTGATAATTCAACATTTTTCATATCAATCCCCAATTCGTCACTTATCTTTTCTCTGCATTTTATCAAACAGACAAAATCTGGATTTGGACCATTCGCAATATTATATCCAAACATACCTATTGTCATAAGACCCATGAATTTCAAATTATGGCAATTATTTATAACATGCTTTACAAGACTTAATACTTGTATAATATCGCAGCCATTTTTTTCTGTAAGAAAAATAGCAATTTTTATATAGATGTACAAAATAATGTGCATAATGTAAATAAGTAGAAAAAGAAATTATATTTTACATAATTTTCTTACAAAAAAATACAGAACGTGATATAATTATATTTAAATACCTTTTTCTTGACTCGTGTTAATTTGTACCATAACATTTAATTTGCTATTATCGCTCTTTCGAAATCTTGGCCATGAATTATTAAGCACATCTGCGAGTTTGTCGTTACTAACAGTTTCTATGATATATAAATTTGGTACATTTAAAATTTTATTGATCTTATTTCTTTGTAAATTGCCTATAAAATGCCATTGAATTTCTTTGCATTTTTCAAGAATCTGTGGATTTAAAGCTTTTTCTATCAATTCATTTACATAATTTTCACCAAAATGTCTTTGACCGGCTTCATAGGCGGATAATATCGATTCCGTGGATTGCAACTTGCTAACGGCTACAAGTCGCGGTTCAAAATATCGATGTTTCTAGAAAAAATGATATATATATATATATATATATATATATATATTTTTTTTTAATTTGCATGATCTAATCTTGGGATTAATTTTCGTATCGCAATGTCCTTTATATATTTCGCAATGTAAATTTATTAAAAATTCTAAATAAGTATATATTTAATAATATAGTATAAATCTCTTAAATATAAAGAAAGATACCGATTCTCTTTTCGTAGCAGCATATAATATTTTATCGCGGACTGATCTCAGATTTACTGCTATCTCTGCCATGTTGTATTTAAATAATATTATAAATTTTTCTAATCAATGTATGAGAGAGAAACGAAGAGATTGCCCGTGTGTTCGTGCATACACGCGAGAATGTACATATGCTACATTCTTTTTTCAATAAAGGATAGAAATATCCCTCTCTCTTTCTCTCTATGTGACATACCGTGACATAATATAAATATAAGTATGTACACAGTAGTGATACTGAACTTGAGTTGTCAGCGCTTTTGATGTGTTGTTCCAAGTCATATGACCCGTCGCCACTTTGAATTATTTAACACCATAGACATAGTATATCTAGACCGAGTGTTGAGAAGTGAGGGCCAAGGTGCACGTAGAAAAGGACATACTCTGTTCCGTGTCTTCCTTGCGCTCTCTCTCACTCGCATGTAGCATAGCGAAAGAATACGCTATCCTACGTGCGAGCAAGAGAGAACATAAGGAGCACAAAACAGAGTATGTCCTTTTCTACGTGCATCTTTACCCCCACTCCTTAAATAAAGGCAAACGCGCTCGATCTAGGGCCGGTATTCATAGTCAGTTCTTATTTCAAGATCGTTGCGCGTTCCAGTATGGTATATAGTTCAGTGATCAAGATCAATGAATGCGTTCAAAAATCCTACCCATAGGGTAGAATAGAGGTTAATTGACCGATCAGTAGCGAGATTCTCTAACGTCTTAGCGACGATTGTTTAACGAGCGATAGCCTATGAGAGTTGCGCTTTTCATCAGAATTGTCCTTGCCATTGGCTATCGCTAGTTAATGATACCGAAAAATGTAACAAGTTACTGAATCCCGCTATAGGACAAAGAAATCTTTGTTCCGATTGGTCAATCTTCAATCTTCCATTTCAATGTTCAATGTATGGTCCGATACGGGCTTAAAATTGCATTCCGTTTGATATTACGACAATTTTGAATAATTTAATCGACCAATCGAAAAGAAAAAAACAAAGATTTCTTTGCTTCGATTGGTCAATCAAATGTTTCGAAACTTTCGTAGCATTAAACGGAGCGTATCTATCGTTCACAGCATCTTGTGACTTGTGACTACTTGTCGCAATGATGTGCAGAAGCCATTCGGGATTGTTTGTCAATCATTATGTTTATTAATACTACGTTAATTCACTGCTATTTTTGTCAAAAGAGAGAGCCAGAAGAATCGTAACTATGAAGTTAATCATCAAAATCTTAATAAGAAAGTAAGTATCGAATTATATTTTTTATCTCTTCTATCTCTCACATTTCTATCTCTTCATTGTATATTAATAGATTTTTCCATATTCTAAACATTTGCCAAATTGCAGATCAATCGAATGATAACTTGGTCCAAATCCTAAAAGTGGCACACCATTGTCACTAATTTTTTCAATTATACAATTGTATAAACAGAGTATTATTACATATGAATATACAACAATGAAAAATTAATATTACGGATAATAATGCTCAGATATAAATTTTTGGCATGTTATTTCACGCATCTGTATATTATTGATTAATATAAAGAATTCAAGTTCGTTATTGGGTTACAAAATTACAAAATTGTACAAACATGGACAATTCAAGGCAACAAGACAGATCTCTCAGCAGTGGAATTTCATTGCCACAGTGGATGAAAGGAAAAATGGATAATAGGTAGGTTTTATTTCCAAATAACTTTGTTATTATCTACGTATTTATAAAATAATCTAGTCATTATCTTTCTAGAAACTTTCTCGAGAGAACATATAAATCAAGTAGTATTAAAATAAAACTGTTATCATGTTACATATTTGATATTTTGCCAGATTGGCCAATGTATTATTCATAGTTATACATTCATATAAATACACACAGATATTCAAATACATAAATCGCTTTTGGTATATCCATTTGCTTGTTATTATATATATATATTTTTTTAAATACAGGTCTTATACGAATATATGAATATATTAAACCTTATTGAAGATTGAAAACTATTTAATTAGAAACTATCTTTCATAAAATTAGCATAGAAAATTTATATTGTTATTAAGAAATTTTCTATACGTCAATATTAATATATCTTCTCTTGTTACTTTTTATCGAAAAATGATTTTCATATGTATTATATAGAGACAATTTATGTTTTAAATTTTTGATAATATAAAAGAATAAAATGATATTTAAGAAGTGTACATACTTTTTTTTTCTTTAGATTCGACTTTGACGAAGCTGCATTCAGTCCACCATCTTACGACGATAGTTTCTTTTATATAAAATATTCAAAATCACAAAATCCTGAAGTATCGCAACAAGGATTGAAACATATTGTAACTGAGGCTTTGAATGAAAATATCACGAGTTCTACAAATCAAATAGGGAATGAAAAATCTATTTCCAATTTAAAAAATGTCAAGGAGATTGATTTTAGCAAACATCCTTTGCCATGCCAACCGTTTATACCGATTATAAACAGTAAAAGTATATATTATTAAAATCTTTATTTCTCTGAAATATTATGCTTTTAAATATCGATGCCTTTCTTTATATTATCGCTTTTTAGCCGATGATATTAAATCTCGGAAGATTCCAGAAGCAAGCGGAAGCATAAAACCCAAATCGCAGGGAACGGACGACGGTTTTCACGGTGAACCGGCTCTTTGCGGCAAATCAATCGTTCACGTAGCAAATCAAATGATGTCCGGTAAATTTGTTAAAATGTTGGTGTCAGATCCGCAATCTCAGCAGACGGATAACCAATTAAAAAATGTTAGCAAGTCATTACCAGCGACACCACTGACATCGCCGACAGGAACTCCAGATAGTTCACCGAAAGCGCGTAGAAAAATTCACGCTAACAGATACTTCACGGGCGCGTTTGTACCAGACAAAGAGAAATATCGGGGTAATTGGATTTTGGCAAGCATATTAGGTCATTCTAGAGAAACAATTACCGCAAAAATAGAAGAAGAAGACGAACCCTTCGTAGACGTGGAACCACGCAAGCCGCTTAATCGAAAAAAGTCGATATCTTCACAAAATCTTACATATATAGGAAAAGAAGAAAAATTGGCGGACAAGTCGCCGGTTTACGTAAATATATTCGAAGCTAAACCATCCGAATTAAGAGAAATGAATTTTTGGTCACCGACTTCCATGTGAAACCTTAAATTCGATTCAATTATACAACTATATAGATAGTAATTATATAACTGTGCTTCTACCAAAGCATATATTCGAATTAATTTAGGTTAATTCTATACAATTATAAACAATGCATAGCTCTAATTCTTTATATCAGTATCTCGGCAACGTTTCATACGACATATATATTTACATATTTTACATATTCGGATTCTTATAAGTTAAATATCTCGAAAACAACGATCAATAGTATTAGTATTGTATATTCGCAATACAGTAGAATTACGTGGAACGGGTTACGTCTATACATAACTCAAAAGATACAACCCTGCATCCGTAATCGCATCAAATAAAATATATCTTTTACATGAATTAGATAAATAAATTAACAATAAATAATCAATAATGAAACAAATCTTCCAATCGTCTCGTAATAATAAAATATAAAATCACTATATCCGGAAAAGAAGTATAATCGAAAAGGAATAATATTACAGAAAGGTAATTAGATAGGTAATCAATAAGCTATTCAATTATCCTTTCAACTAAGTTTTCTCAATATTATAATTATAAGCGAGATGTAACAGTTTAAACCGCACTATTAACTTTATATGTTTCATATACGTTGCACTAATAACTTTAGCTACGAACTATATTTTCGTTAGTAAAAAAAAAAAAAAAAAAAAATCGACTTTGATAACTCGAACGCAAAACGGATTGTTGATATAATCGTGTATATAATGGCATTATTTAAACGTAAAAATTGATATTTTGTATTACATATATTCGTTTTTCGTATATCTTAGAACATAACGCATAATTTACACATATATATTAAATTTGTCAAATTCTACAAATTCCCGTAAAAGTATGTTTTAATTATGTATATATGACACTCGAATTATAATAAAATATGACATATGCAATATAAATTATATATATCGTTCATTTTTTTCAGATTTTCCTACTGTATCTATATAGCAAATTAATTAAAAAAAAAAGAAAAAAATTAGCAGAGGAAAAATCTTATAAATTATAGACAATATATATATATGAGTAGGTTGTCCGACAAGTAACCAAACGAAAGGTGAAAGTAGATTGGGTCAAATTGAAGAGAAAAGTCTTGTATCATTTTGCGATTTTTGTAATAATTATTAAGAAATTAATAAAACAAAAAAAAAAAAAAAAAAAATCGATCAATATTTTTTTTTTTTTTTTTTTAACTTTATAACATAGGATGTGCATGGGGGAAGGGTGTGTGTGTATGAATGCTATGTTATGTACGCGTGTGCGTGTGTGTGTATGTCATGCATGGCGAGAGTATGTATGTGATGTATATGTGTGTGTGTACGTTACGTACGTATTGTTGTTGTGTGTACGTTATGAAAGTGTGTGCGTACGCTACGTGTGTGTGTGCGTTGTCGTCGTCGGCCGGGTTAGGGTTAGGGTTAGGGTTAGGGTTAGGGTTAGGGTTAGGGTTAGGGTTAGGGTTAGGGTTAGGGTTAGGGTTAGGGTTAGGGTTAGGGTTAGGGTTAGGGTTAGGGTTAGGGTTAGGGTTAGGGTTAGGGTTAGGGTTAGGGTTAGGGTTAGGGTTAGGGTTAGGGTTAGGGTTAGGGTTAGGGTTAGGGTTAGGGTTAGGGTTAGGGTTAGGGTTAGGGTTAGGGTTAGGGTTAGGGTTAGGGTTAGGGTTAGGGTTAGGGTTAGGGTTAGGGTTAGGGTTAGGGTTAGGGTTAGGGTTAGGGTTAGGGTTAGGGTTAGGGTTAGGGTTAGGGTTAGGGTTAGGGTTAGGGTTAGGGTTAGGGTTAGGGTTAGGGTTAGGGTTAGGGTTAGGGTTAGGGTTAGGGTTAGGGTTAGGGTTAGGGTTAGGGTTAGGGTTAGGGTTAGGGTTAGGGTTAGGGTTAGGGTTAGGGTTAGGGTTAGGGTTAGGGTTAGGGTTAGGGTTAGGGTTAGGGTTAGGGTTAGGGTTAGGGTTAGGGTTAGGGTTAGGGTTAGGGTTAGGGTTAGGGTTAGGGTTAGGGTTAGGGTTAGGGTTAGGGTTAGGGTTAGGGTTAGGGTTAGGGTTAGGGTTAGGGTTAGGGTTAGGGTTAGGGTTAGGGTTAGGGTTAGGGTTAGGTTAGGTTAGGTTAGGTTAGGTTAGGTTAGGTTAGGTTAGGTTAGGTTAGGTTAGGTTAGGTTAGGTTAGGTTAGGTTAGGTTAGGTTAGGTTAGGTTAGGTTAGGTTAGGTTAGGTTAGGTTAGGTTAGGTTAGGTTAGGTTAGGTTAGGTTAGGTTAGGTTAGGTTAGGTTAGGTTAGGTTAGGTTAGGTTAGGTTAGGTTAGGTTAGGTTAGGTTAGGTTAGGTTAGGTTAGGTTAGGTTAGGTTAGGTTAGGTTAGGTTAGGTTAGGTTAGGTTAGGTTAGGTTAGGTTAGGTTAGGTTAGGTTAGGTTAGGTTAGGTTAGGTTAGGTTAGGTTAGGTTAGGTTAGGTTAGGTTAGGTTAGGTTAGGTTAGGTTAGGTTAGGTTAGGTTAGGTTAGGTTAGGTTAGGTTAGGTTAGGTTAGGTTAGGTTAGGTTAGGTTAGGTTAGGTTAGGTTAGGTTAGGTTAGGTTAGGTTAGGTTAGGTTAGGTTAGGTTAGGTTAGGTTAGGTTAGGTTAGGTTAGGTTAGGTTAGGTTAGGTTAGGTTAGGTTAGGTTAGGTTAGGTTAGGTTAGGTTAGGTTAGGTTAGGTTAGGTTAGGTTAGGTTAGGTTAGGTTAGGTTAGGTTAGGTTAGGTTAGGTTAGGTTAGGTTAGGTTAGGTTAGGTTAGGTTAGGTTAGGTTAGGTTAGGTTAGGTTAGGTTAGGTTAGGTTAGGTTAGGTTAGGTTAGGTTAGGTTAGGTTAGGTTAGGTTAGGTTAGGTTAGGTTAGGTTAGGTTAGGTTAGGTTAGGTTAGGTTAGGTTAGGTTAGGTTAGGTTAGGTTAGGTTAGGTTAGGTTAGGTTAGGTTAGGTTAGGTTAGGTTAGGTTAGGTTAGGTTAGGTTAGGTTAGGTTAGGTTAGGTTAGGTTAGGTTAGGTTAGGTTAGGTTAGGTTAGGTTAGGTTAGGTTAGGTTAGGTTAGGTTAGGTTAGGTTAGGTTAGGTTAGGTTAGGTTAGGTTAGGTTAGGTTAGGTTAGGTTAGGTTAGGTTAGGTTAGGTTAGGTTAGGTTAGGTTAGGTTAGGTTAGGTTAGGTTAGGTTAGGTTAGGTTAGGTTAGGTTAGGTTAGGTTAGGTTAGGTTAGGTTAGGTTAGGTTAGGTTAGGTTAGGTTAGGTTAGGTTAGGTTAGGTTAGGTTAGGTTAGGTTAGGTTAGGTTAGGTTAGGTTAGGTTAGGTTAGGTTAGGTTAGGTTAGGTTAGGTTAGGTTAGGTTAGGTTAGGTTAGGTTAGGTTAGGTTAGGTTAGGTTAGGTTAGGTTAGGTTAGGTTAGGTTAGGTTAGGTTAGGTTAGGTTAGGTTAGGTTAGGTTAGGTTAGGTTAGGTTAGGTTAGGTTAGGTTAGGTTAGGTTAGGTTAGGTTAGGTTAGGTTAGGTTAGGTTAGGTTAGGTTAGGTTAGGTTAGGTTAGGTTAGGTTAGGTTAGGTTAGGTTAGGTTAGGTTAGGTTAGGTTAGGTTAGGTTAGGTTAGGTTAGGTTAGGTTAGGTTAGGTTAGGTTAGGTTAGGTTAGGTTAGGTTAGGTTAGGTTAGGTTAGGTTAGGTTAGGTTAGGTTAGGTTAGGTTAGGTTAGGTTAGGTTAGGTTAGGTTAGGTTAGGTTAGGTTAGGTTAGGTTAGGTTAGGTTAGGTTAGGTTAGGTTAGGTTAGGTTAGGTTAGGTTAGGTTAGGTTAGGTTAGGTTAGGTTAGGTTAGGTTAGGTTAGGTTAGGTTAGGTTAGGTTAGGTTAGGTTAGGTTAGGTTAGGTTAGGTTAGGTTAGGTTAGGTTAGGTTAGGTTAGGTTAGGTTAGGTTAGGTTAGGTTAGGTTAGGTTAGGTTAGGTTAGGTTAGGTTAGGTTAGGTTAGGTTAGGTTAGGTTAGGTTAGGTTAGGTTAGGTTAGGTTAGGTTAGGTTAGGTTAGGTTAGGTTAGGTTAGGTTAGGTTAGGTTAGGTTAGGTTAGGTTAGGTTAGGTTAGGTTAGGTTAGGTTAGGTTAGGTTAGGTTAGGTTAGGTTAGGTTAGGTTAGGTTAGGTTAGGTTAGGTTAGGTTAGGTTAGGTTAGGTTAGGTTAGGTTAGGTTAGGTTAGGTTAGGTTAGGTTAGGTTAGGTTAGGTTAGGTTAGGTTAGGTTAGGTTAGGTTAGGTTAGGTTAGGTTAGGTTAGGTTAGGTTAGGTTAGGTTAGGTTAGGTTAGGTTAGGTTAGGTTAGGTTAGGTTAGGTTAGGTTAGGTTAGGTTAGGTTAGGTTAGGTTAGGTTAGGTTAGGTTAGGTTAGGTTAGGTTAGGTTAGGTTAGGTTAGGTTAGGTTAGGTTAGGTTAGGTTAGGTTAGGTTAGGTTAGGTTAGGTTAGGTTAGGTTAGGTTAGGTTAGGTTAGGTTAGGTTAGGTTAGGTTAGGTTAGGTTAGGTTAGGTTAGGTTAGGTTAGGTTAGGTTAGGTTAGGTTAGGTTAGGTTAGGTTAGGTTAGGTTAGGTTAGGTTAGGTTAGGTTAGGTTAGGTTAGGTTAGGTTAGGTTAGGTTAGGTTAGGTTAGGTTAGGTTAGGTTAGGTTAGGTTAGGTTAGGTTAGGTTAGGTTAGGTTAGGTTAGGTTAGGTTAGGTTAGGTTAGGTTAGGTTAGGTTAGGTTAGGTTAGGTTAGGTTAGGTTAGGTTAGGTTAGGTTAGGTTAGGTTAGGTTAGGTTAGGTTAGGTTAGGTTAGGTTAGGTTAGGTTAGGTTAGGTTAGGTTAGGTTAGGTTAGGTTAGGTTAGGTTAGGTTAGGTTAGGTTAGGTTAGGTTAGGTTAGGTTAGGTTAGGTTAGGTTAGGTTAGGTTAGGTTAGGTTAGGTTAGGTTAGGTTAGGTTAGGTTAGGTTAGGTTAGGTTAGGTTAGGTTAGGTTAGGTTAGGTTAGGTTAGGTTAGGTTAGGTTAGGTTAGGTTAGGTTAGGTTAGGTTAGGTTAGGTTAGGTTAGGTTAGGTTAGGTTAGGTTAGGTTAGGTTAGGTTAGGTTAGGTTAGGTTAGGTTAGGTTAGGTTAGGTTAGGTTAGGTTAGGTTAGGTTAGGTTAGGTTAGGTTAGGTTAGGTTAGGTTAGGTTAGGTTAGGTTAGGTTAGGTTAGGTTAGGTTAGGTTAGGTTAGGTTAGGTTAGGTTAGGTTAGGTTAGGTTAGGTTAGGTTAGGTTAGGTTAGGTTAGGTTAGGTTAGGTTAGGTTAGGTTAGGTTAGGTTAGGTTAGGTTAGGTTAGGTTAGGTTAGGTTAGGTTAGGTTAGGTTAGGTTAGGTTAGGTTAGGTTAGGTTAGGTTAGGTTAGGTTAGGTTAGGTTAGGTTAGGTTAGGTTAGGTTAGGTTAGGTTAGGTTAGGTTAGGTTAGGTTAGGTTAGGTTAGGTTAGGTTAGGTTAGGTTAGGTTAGGTTAGGTTAGGTTAGGTTAGGTTAGGTTAGGTTAGGTTAGGTTAGGTTAGGTTAGGTTAGGTTAGGTTAGGTTAGGTTAGGTTAGGTTAGGTTAGGTTAGGTTAGGTTAGGTTAGGTTAGGTTAGGTTAGGTTAGGTTAGGTTAGGTTAGGTTAGGTTAGGTTAGGTTAGGTTAGGTTAGGTTAGGTTAGGTTAGGTTAGGTTAGGTTAGGTTAGGTTAGGTTAGGTTAGGTTAGGTTAGGTTAGGTTAGGTTAGGTTAGGTTAGGTTAGGTTAGGTTAGGTTAGGTTAGGTTAGGTTAGGTTAGGTTAGGTTAGGTTAGGTTAGGTTAGGTTAGGTTAGGTTAGGTTAGGTTAGGTTAGGTTAGGTTAGGTTAGGTTAGGTTAGGTTAGGTTAGGTTAGGTTAGGTTAGGTTAGGTTAGGTTAGGTTAGGTTAGGTTAGGTTAGGTTAGGTTAGGTTAGGTTAGGTTAGGTTAGGTTAGGTTAGGTTAGGTTAGGTTAGGTTAGGTTAGGTTAGGTTAGGTTAGGTTAGGTTAGGTTAGGTTAGGTTAGGTTAGGTTAGGTTAGGTTAGGTTAGGTTAGGTTAGGTTAGGTTAGGTTAGGTTAGGTTAGGTTAGGTTAGGTTAGGTTAGGTTAGGTTAGGTTAGGTTAGGTTAGGTTAGGTTAGGTTAGGTTAGGTTAGGTTAGGTTAGGTTAGGTTAGGTTAGGTTAGGTTAGGTTAGGTTAGGTTAGGTTAGGTTAGGTTAGGTTAGGTTAGGTTAGGTTAGGTTAGGTTAGGTTAGGTTAGGTTAGGTTAGGTTAGGTTAGGTTAGGTTAGGTTAGGTTAGGTTAGGTTAGGTTAGGTTAGGTTAGGTTAGGTTAGGTTAGGTTAGGTTAGGTTAGGTTAGGTTAGGTTAGGTTAGGTTAGGTTAGGTTAGGTTAGGTTAGGTTAGGTTAGGTTAGGTTAGGTTAGGTTAGGTTAGGTTAGGTTAGGTTAGGTTAGGTTAGGTTAGGTTAGGTTAGGTTAGGTTAGGTTAGGTTAGGTTAGGTTAGGTTAGGTTAGGTTAGGTTAGGTTAGGTTAGGTTAGGTTAGGTTAGGTTAGGTTAGGTTAGGTTAGGTTAGGTTAGGTTAGGTTAGGTTAGGTTAGGTTAGGTTAGGTTAGGTTAGGTTAGGTTAGGTTAGGTTAGGTTAGGTTAGGTTAGGTTAGGTTAGGTTAGGTTAGGTTAGGTTAGGTTAGGTTAGGTTAGGTTAGGTTAGGTTAGGTTAGGTTAGGTTAGGTTAGGTTAGGTTAGGTTAGGTTAGGTTAGGTTAGGTTAGGTTAGGTTAGGTTAGGTTAGGTTAGGTTAGGTTAGGTTAGGTTAGGTTAGGTTAGGTTAGGTTAGGTTAGGTTAGGTTAGGTTAGGTTAGGTTAGGTTAGGTTAGGTTAGGTTAGGTTAGGTTAGGTTAGGTTAGGTTAGGTTAGGTTAGGTTAGGTTAGGTTAGGTTAGGTTAGGTTAGGTTAGGTTAGGTTAGGTTAGGTTAGGTTAGGTTAGGTTAGGTTAGGTTAGGTTAGGTTAGGTTAGGTTAGGTTAGGTTAGGTTAGGTTAGGTTAGGTTAGGTTAGGTTAGGTTAGGTTAGGTTAGGTTAGGTTAGGTTAGGTTAGGTTAGGTTAGGTTAGGTTAGGTTAGGTTAGGTTAGGTTAGGTTAGGTTAGGTTAGGTTAGGTTAGGTTAGGTTAGGTTAGGTTAGGTTAGGTTAGGTTAGGTTAGGTTAGGTTAGGTTAGGTTAGGTTAGGTTAGGTTAGGTTAGGTTAGGTTAGGTTAGGTTAGGTTAGGTTAGGTTAGGTTAGGTTAGGTTAGGTTAGGTTAGGTTAGGTTAGGTTAGGTTAGGTTAGGTTAGGTTAGGTTAGGTTAGGTTAGGTTAGGTTAGGTTAGGTTAGGTTAGGTTAGGTTAGGTTAGGTTAGGTTAGGTTAGGTTAGGTTAGGTTAGGTTAGGTTAGGTTAGGTTAGGTTAGGTTAGGTTAGGTTAGGTTAGGTTAGGTTAGGTTAGGTTAGGTTAGGTTAGGTTAGGTTAGGTTAGGTTAGGTTAGGTTAGGTTAGGTTAGGTTAGGTTAGGTTAGGTTAGGTTAGGTTAGGTTAGGTTAGGTTAGGTTAGGTTAGGTTAGGTTAGGTTAGGTTAGGTTAGGTTAGGTTAGGTTAGGTTAGGTTAGGTTAGGTTAGGTTAGGTTAGGTTAGGTTAGGTTAGGTTAGGTTAGGTTAGGTTAGGTTAGGTTAGGTTAGGTTAGGTTAGGTTAGGTTAGGTTAGGTTAGGTTAGGTTAGGTTAGGTTAGGTTAGGTTAGGTTAGGTTAGGTTAGGTTAGGTTAGGTTAGGTTAGGTTAGGTTAGGTTAGGTTAGGTTAGGTTAGGTTAGGTTAGGTTAGGTTAGGTTAGGTTAGGTTAGGTTAGGTTAGGTTAGGTTAGGTTAGGTTAGGTTAGGTTAGGTTAGGTTAGGTTAGGTTAGGTTAGGTTAGGTTAGGTTAGGTTAGGTTAGGTTAGGTTAGGTTAGGTTAGGTTAGGTTAGGTTAGGTTAGGTTAGGTTAGGTTAGGTTAGGTTAGGTTAGGTTAGGTTAGGTTAGGTTAGGTTAGGTTAGGTTAGGTTAGGTTAGGTTAGGTTAGGTTAGGTTAGGTTAGGTTAGGTTAGGTTAGGTTAGGTTAGGTTAGGTTAGGTTAGGTTAGGTTAGGTTAGGTTAGGTTAGGTTAGGTTAGGTTAGGTTAGGTTAGGTTAGGTTAGGTTAGGTTAGGTTAGGTTAGGTTAGGTTAGGTTAGGTTAGGTTAGGTTAGGTTAGGTTAGGTTAGGTTAGGTTAGGTTAGGTTAGGTTAGGTTAGGTTAGGTTAGGTTAGGTTAGGTTAGGTTAGGTTAGGTTAGGTTAGGTTAGGTTAGGTTAGGTTAGGTTAGGTTAGGTTAGGTTAGGTTAGGTTAGGTTAGGTTAGGTTAGGTTAGGTTAGGTTAGGTTAGGTTAGGTTAGGTTAGGTTAGGTTAGGTTAGGTTAGGTTAGGTTAGGTTAGGTTAGGTTAGGTTAGGTTAGGTTAGGTTAGGTTAGGTTAGGTTAGGTTAGGTTAGGTTAGGTTAGGTTAGGTTAGGTTAGGTTAGGTTAGGTTAGGTTAGGTTAGGTTAGGTTAGGTTAGGTTAGGTTAGGTTAGGTTAGGTTAGGTTAGGTTAGGTTAGGTTAGGTTAGGTTAGGTTAGGTTAGGTTAGGTTAGGTTAGGTTAGGTTAGGTTAGGTTAGGTTAGGTTAGGTTAGGTTAGGTTAGGTTAGGTTAGGTTAGGTTAGGTTAGGTTAGGTTAGGTTAGGTTAGGTTAGGTTAGGTTAGGTTAGGTTAGGTTAGGTTAGGTTAGGTTAGGTTAGGTTAGGTTAGGTTAGGTTAGGTT
This sequence comes from Polyergus mexicanus, assembly GCF_030449975.1. NCBI lineage: Eukaryota > Metazoa > Arthropoda > Insecta > Hymenoptera > Formicidae > Polyergus > Polyergus mexicanus. Next base: position 114 of record NW_027223327.1, on the reverse strand, counting down.
AGGTTAGGTTAGGTTAGGTTAGGTTAGGTTAGGTTAGGTTAGGTTAGGTTAGGTTAGGTTAGGTTAGGTTAGGTTAGGTTAGGTTAGGAGTACTCTGCGTTGATACCACTGCTT